>NC_132910.1:86923922-87270422 GCF_047675955.1 Chlorocebus sabaeus | reverse complement strand
GGGAAAAATACAGATAAGAAAGAAAAAGAAAAAGGAAAATGATGTGATTGAAAGTACTGTGTTTCTCAGTTGCTGGTGCTGTCAGAATTTTGTGAAGAACATGTTATTTTTGTTTGTGAATATTTGATACTTCATATGAAACACTGACAGTACACTGAGACTTGTGGAGCAGATGAAAAGTGAACTTGACAGAAAAGAAAAGGAAAAAAAAAAAAAAGCTCAACTCATCAGGCATCAAAAATAAGCATACGAATTTCGATAAAATACTACATTCCTGCTGGAGTCCTTAGACTTCCTAACTACAATATTTACTTACAAAACAAGTTACAATAAATATATGTACATATATGTTTGGTCATAGACACAGAGACAAAAATGGTTTTGTAAATCTCAGTATAAAATATTTAAATAATCAATTGTATCAGAAAATATCGATCTAAAGCAAGGTTTAAGAACTGAACACTTTTTTTTCTACACTTGTGACGCATGAAAAAAGATACAATGGAAGTCATAATATAAAGTGGGGCTTATGTGGTAGTCTGGATATAGGGTATTAATGTTAGGCATAAAGATAAAATAAGAATGAATGTGCGATTTCGAAAGAGATAGTGAAATCAGAAGGCTCCAACGAGCTCAGAGTAACAAAAGGGATGAAAAGAAGTCTGACTTGGGGAAATTCCATAGATAGATTTTGTTTTTGATGGATTTCATTGATAATGTATAGTGGGGGGAGTGACATATCTGATGAAATGATGTTTCCCACAAATAGACTGAGCATGTACAGTTCAGTCTCTTTGAATATTGGAGCTAGATTTACCCAGAAACAGATTCATTTTTCTTCGTCTTCCAATCAAAACCCCCAGCAGGCTTTTATCTTTTGAATTTGACAAACTGATTCTAAATCATATTTTAAAAAATAATAGCTGAAATAAGTTTGAAAAGAATTTAATTAAATAATTTTGTTACCTGATTTCAAGACTATAAAACTAGTTACCTACAACATGTTAATGGTGAAAGTATTGATAAATATATTAACGGAACAGAAGAAGGTTTCCAGAATAAACTCACACATATGTGGTCAATTATTTTTTTCAATAAATGTGCTCAGGTAATTTAATGAAGAAAGGATAGACTTTCCATGAAATGGTGATCAGGAAACTGTAAATTCATAAATCAAAAAAAAATTAATCTGGAGCAATATCTGATATCATGTTTAGCTATATGATCAGATGGATTCATCTGATCATATAGTTAAACATAAATTATAAATGTTCTAGAAGGAAATAAGACTGATATTTTAGGACACAAAAACTATTAACAATAAAAATAACAGAAATAATGCATTGGGCTTTATCGCAAGGAAAAACAGTTCTTCAGAAGATAATACTAATAAAAAAATCATACACTGAGGTACAATAGTTTAACATTTGCGGTATCAATTTCTAACTAAAAACCCTTATTCAGAGTACATAATACAGAAAAATAATATATAAAGATGAGATATACAAGTCAATACATGACAAATAATCAGATCATAAGAATTAATTAAGAAAACTTTAATCAAGAAAACATATCAATGGTCAATGAAAATACGTTGACATAGTGTCCAGGAAATATATTAAAGTCTCAATGATATGCAGCTATAGATGCTAAGAATGGCTGAAATTAAAGAGACCGATTATTATACAAAGTATCTCAGAGGAAGTGAAAGTATAAAATTGTAAAAACTTGTAAAACAGGCCGGGTGTGGTGGCTCACGCCTGTAATCCCAGCACTTTGGGAGGCCGAGGCGGGTGGATCACCTGAGGTCAGTAGTTTGAGACCAGCCTGGCCAACATGGCGAAACCCTGTCTCTACTAAAAACAGAAAAATTAGCTGGGAATGGTGGCCCATGCTTGTAGTCCCAGCTACTCGGGAACATGAGACAGGAGAATAGCTGGAACTCGGGAGGTGAAAGTTGCAGTGAGCTGAGATTGCACCATTGCACTCCAGCCTGGGTAAAAAAAAAAAAGAGAAAAAGCTTATAAAACAATGTGACAGTTTCTTATAAAGTTAAACATACACCTCAACAATGACCCAGTAATTTAATTCCTATTTATCCTCAGTGATATAAAAACATATATACAAAAATGTTCATAGCAATTTCAATCAAAGTAACCAAATATTGGACAAAAGACTAATTGTCTATCTTTAGGCTAATAGATACATCTAGATAATGGAATACCAACTAGCAACTGAAAGGAGTACTGCATTTTTCTAAAAGAATAAATATATAATGCAATTGGGATGAGTGAAAGAAGACTGACATACAATGAAATGTGCACTGCATGCTTCTAGTAAAATTAAGCTCTGGGGGAAAAAAAGCAAAAAAATCTAAGATTTGATGATAAATATCAAATCAATAATTGCCTAGGGTTTAGATGAACTGCAGTGGGGACATGTAATACTTTTGGGGAGGATGCAAAAGTTCTGTACCTTACTGAGGTGTCATTAATATATTTAGTATATTTTCCCATACACATTCTTTTATAAAATTAAAATTTGTGCAGTTTATTTTAAGAAAAATCATACCTCAATAAAGTTTATTTTAAAAAACAACAGGATTGCTGACATTTTGTTTTAAATGATTTTAGTCTTTTTAAATTATAAAGCTATAATTCTCATCACATTGTCCAACAAAGTCTTACAAAGCCCAAGCAAATTAGAAAGATTGAAAATGATGAGTGTTAGTAGAACACTATATGAAGTGTACAAAGGCTTTAAAACGATTTTCATTGATAAAAGAATTTCGGAAGGTTGAGGCATGTAGAATGGCGTTTTTGGCAGATAGCAAAATCTGAAAAGAAAAAAGGAAATGTGTACATTCACAGGGTGTATTTTTTCTTTGCTTTATAAATCACTATGGATTTGAAAACATACAAGTAATATTAAGAAGAAGAATTTCTGGAACTTTTGAGTATTAAGACAAGGCTAGACAGCTTCTTATTTCACAACGTAAGTCATGCTTGGACAAGAATAAATGAACTCTCTAGCAAAAAGACCAAGTTTAGTTTGAAATTATGACCCTGTGACAATTATGAATTTTGTAAAACACTTTCTCTCAGATGTATAAATGATCCTCTTTCTGTCTCTTTTCTCCCTCCTTACCTGCCTCCTTCTTCCCATCAATAACATAAATTCTTGTCAATAAACTTGTGTTCTTATTCTAAATACAATTTATATATAACAATGTGCTGTTATTTTTAATTGAAAAATAGTCCATTGTTATAATAACCTTTTTTATTTCCCTGGATCCCTGGAAATTAATATTTCTCTTACTAATGGTATTGACTTATTTTTCCCCCTGGCAATGCAGACCTTTAAGTGCAAGTACTGTAAGCAAATATCTTGAGATAAGACTCTGTGTCTCAGAAGGAATTCAGGCCGCAATACCCAATGTACAGTTAATGAACCATATCATAAAGACACATATTGCTAGATGATGAAAAGTGATAGACACACAAACATTTGCAGTATTTAGGTCAAGTTTAGGTCAGATGTATTTTGACCCTGACCATCTGGTTATAAGTTATAAATATGTATACAGATCATTTTTGAATACATACTTTGCCTTTGTGGTGATGGGTAGATATGTTTCCAGCAGGAAAGTTGTTCAAAAGTACACAGTCTGCTTCTCTTAAGTATTGCCAGCATAATTTTCATCTACATTCTTTATGTCCAGTCTTAAGCAACAGATTATCAAACCTAAAGAATTTTGTTTGCTTGAAATTGAAAATAGCTTTAATACTATTTTGGTGCACTTTCTTTGTGAGAATGTTGTGTGTATGCACACATGTGATGTACAGTTTAAAGTGTTAGATTCTACCTGAAATAACTTACTATTTTTTTTATTTTTATTTTTTATTTTTTTTATTTTTTTTGAGACAGAGTCTCGCTCTGTCGCCCAGGCTGGAGTGCAGTGGCGCAATCTCGGCTCACTACAAGCTCCGCCTCCCGGGTTCACGCCATTCTCCTGCCTCAGCCTCCCGAGTAGCTGGGACTACAGGCGCCCGCCACTGCGCCCGGTTAATTTTTTTTCTATTTTTTAGTAGAGACGGGGTTTCACCATGGTCTCGATCTCCTGACCTTGTGATCCGCCCGCCTTGGCCTCCCAAAGTGCTGGGATTACAGGCTTGAGCCACCGCGCCCGGCCTACTATTTTTAATTAAAAAAATTGAGGCTAATGCTACTGTGAAACACACTGATGATTCTATAACGACTGCACAGTGTGTTTTCTATAAGTGAATAAACATTATGAAACGTTTTAAGTTTTGGCATAAATAAATACTTTGCTTTCTTATTCCATGCCATGAGGGGCGTTTATTTTTATGGCTGCCACTTCTGAATCTCATTGAATTTGAACAAAACAATACTAAAGAAAGGATATTCTTTCTGAATGATTGTTATTATCTTCTCAAAAGCTATGCCTTCCATCACTTTTAAACAAAACTGTCACTTTGCAAAATTAGATTATTAATTTCCATGAGGCGTGAATCTCAATCTTTGTAGTACTTTTTCAATATAATCATTAAGAAAAAGTTCATGAATACTTAATCAAAAAGAGGCATTTGCATCATATAAATACCTCCAATCTCCTATTCTGTATGCAGTGGCTGCATTACCATCTGGCAAAGGTTTCAGTTGACTGAAACTGAAGCGATAAATTAATACAGTAAAAGATACTACCATTAGTTTTAAACCAATTAAAATGCTTGAAGGAGGCTCAATGCATGTTAAAATGTTATGTCTACGTCTGCCAACAGCTATGCACGAAAGCAATATAATGAGCCAACCATGGCTGAAAGGAAGTTAGCAGGAGTCAAGGGTGCTCTTCATTGCTGGCACTTATAACAAAGGCTTACACAATTAAAAAGTAAATACTGGTACATGCCCATGATTATCACAAAAACATCCTCAGTTCTCAGGCATAGCATGAAACTTACTGTTTCTTCTTATTGAACATATAAATACCATTGTTTTTCAAATGACAAAGTTTCGGATTTAATGTCTCTGAAAATTTTCTACTCGTTGGGATCTATTTAAAAAACGAACATTGCATTTACAAAATTTCCAGAAATCACTTCAAAAGTAGAAAAGATAGATATTTACAACAACATGATTTTGAAAAAAAAAAAGTATTTTTCTTTAGTTTTATTTTTTAATGTTGTTTTATGTTAAAGCTAGTTTTTGTGTAAAAAACAGATCGATAAAAAGAAAGCAGTGAATATCTCATAGAATTTTTTCCATTGTGTAGATGATTCTCATAATAATATCATTTAAGAGATTCAATGTGTATCTATCTGAATTCACACAATAGAGTAAAATGAATTAGAGAACAATTCATTCTCATAAAGCATATCTGGTACATTGGCATAAACTGATAATCAACAAATTAGAAAATCATAAAGTGTACGTTTCTTATCTTAAGAAATTTATAATATTTTCCCAAGGCAAAATGAGATTATCTATATCCACCAAGAATATCTATATCTACCTATCAGTCAGTCAATCATTCATTATCTGTTTAAAATCTATCATCTGTTTCTAGATGGGCAGCATTAATATTCATTATGAATAGAAAAATACACAAATAGTGTTCCAGTAACTTGATAAACTCTAAGAACATTCACTTTGTTCCACTTTGATCCACCGTGATCCACTTTGCCTTATCATAGTACTTATAAAATGTAGAAAGCTTTCAATAAATAGTAGTTATCACTATTATCAAGAATATTATTCTATTAGGAAAATATCTATATATGCTATAACCCTATTTAAGTCAATTTAATTCATACCTAAGTTCAATTATATTCCAAAGAAATAAATTGACATTTTTATTTCTTATACTCATCCTTTGGTAATCAGAATATGCATCTGATGACAATTTTTAAACACGTGACTATTTTTGTAAACCACTCTCCAATATATATAACGTTCACTAACAATACTAACATCATAAGAGTGCTATCATTGCAATTTGCAACCCCAAAATGCTATAAAGACAGTTTTTTAGTGATAAATATTAAAACATGGAAAGCTTACAATATTGTTTCCTATGCTCATCAAATATGAATTGAATAGATTATTATTATGGTAGTTTTAAGATATAGTACACTTGTGTGAATCATTATTATAATAATCTATATCTAATTTGCATAATATCAATCAATTAGCATTCAATAAAATGCCTTTATTTTAAATTAAAATAATATTTTTGTAACTTCAAAATAAGTAAGATTGTGATTAAACTTGTATTTCCTGAACAAAAGTCATTTATAACATAATTGCTAAGCACATTAGTGTTTGTAATGTGATCATAAAAGGAGACTTTTCATTGAAATACAGGCAGATACAATGTTATATTTCATATAAAGAGGTTAAATCATTGCAAGGTTAAAAAAATACATTTCTTCTGCCAATTAAATATTCAAAATGTTAACAATATTAAGATTATGCTATTATGTGATCATTATCCCTTTTTAGAGATCCCACAACCTCCATTGTATTAATTTTGTTTCTATTTAAATTCTACTTAACTTTTGCCATATCGGCCATAGACTATGCAGAATTGAACATAGGATAACAAGGTAAGATCAATAAATGGGGGGAAAATAGAAGTGCCATTTTTTTCCTTCCCATCACCCCTGTCTCCAGCTTCTGGTAACCATCTTTTTAATCTCTACATCTATGAATTCAACTTTATTATATTTCATATAAAAATGATATCATATTCTATTTGTCTTTCTGTGCCTGGCCTATTTTACTTACCATAATGTGTTTCATATCCATCCTTGTTGCAAATGGCAAGATTTCCCCTTTTTAAAGTCTGAACAGTATTCCATTGTGTGCATATCTCAAATTTTTTTATCTATTCACCCATAGATGGACACTTAGGTTGATTCCATGTCTTGTCTATTGTGAGTAATGCTGCAATGAACATGGAATTGTGGACATCTCATCAACATATTGATTTCAGTTCCTCTGAAAATTCCAGAAATGGTATTTCTAGATCACATGGCAGTTCTAGTTTTAGTGTTTTGAGAAAGCTTCATAGCATTTTCCATAATGGTTGTACTAATTTACATTCCCACCAACAATGTATAGGAGTTCCCATTTCTCTTCATCCTCTCCAATACTTAGCTTTCATCTTCTGAAAATATCATTTTAATAGATGTGAGGTGGTATCTCATTGTGGTTTTAATTTGCATTTTTTCTAGTGATTAGTGATGCTGAACTTTTTTTTTTTTTCATGTACCTGTTGATCATGTGTATTTCTTCTTACGAGAAATAATGTGGCCATTTTTTAATTCAAGTTATTTGTTTTCTGGCTATAGGGTTGTTTGCATTCCCTATATTTTTTAAATATTATTTCCCTTATCGGGATATGTAGCTTGCAAATGTTCTTTCACATTTGTAGGTTTTCTCTTCACTGTGTCAATTGTTTCCTTTGCTGTATAGAATCTTTTAGTTTTATTTAATCCTATTTGTCTAGTTCTGTTTTGTTGTCTGTGTTTTGGGAGTCATTCACCCCTTATGTTTTCTCCTAGTAGTTTCAATTTTTATTTTTACTTATAATATTTTTCTTTTCTTTCCTTTTTTTTTTTTTTTTTAAGACTGTCTCACTCTGTCACTCAGGTTAGAGTGCAGTAGTGTGACCATAGCTCACTGCAACCTCAAATTCCTGGGTTCAAGGAATCCCCCCAACCTTAGCCTCCCAAGTAGTTGGAACTACAGGCATGAACCACTATGCCCAGCTATTTAAAAAAAAAAAAAAAAAAGTCTAAATTAATTATTTTTGAGACAGGGTCTCACTCTGTTCCAGACTGGAGTGCAGTGTGGTGAAATCACAGCTCACTATAGCCTTGACCTCCCAAGTTCAAGAGATCCACCCACCTCAGCCTCCTGAGTAGCTGGGGCTACAGGAGCACACCATCACACCTGGCTAATTTAATTTTTTTTTTTTTTTTGTAGAGGAGGTCTTGCTATGTTGCCTAGGCTGGTCTAGACTTCCTGACTCAAGCAATTCCTCCACCTTGATCTCTGAAAGTGCCAAGAATATAGGTATGAGCCACTGCGCCCAGCCTCAAGTCTTACATTTAAGTGTTAATTCCACAGTGTGTTGATTTTTGTATATGATATAAGGGTCTAATTTCATTCTCCTGCCTGTGCATACTCAATTTTTCCACTTGACTTAGTGAAGAGACTGTCCTTTTCCCATTGTGTGCTCTTGGCATCTTTATCAAAAATCAGTTGACCATAAATATATGGGTTTAGTTCTGGGTTTTTTTATCCTGCTTCATCAGTCAACATATCTGTTTTTATGTGAATACAATGCTCGTTTGGGGACAATTGTTTATAATTTGTTTCAATATCAAGGAGTGTGATGCCACCATCTTATGACTTTTTTTACTATTTGGGGTAGTTTGTGACTTAATACAAATTTAATAATAGTTTTTCTTTCATTTCTGTAAAAAGTGACATTGAAATGTTGATAGGGATTGCATTGAATTTATAGATTGCTTTGAATATTGTGAACATTTTAACAATGCTAATTCTAATCAATGAACACAAGAGACCTCTCTATTTATTTGTATTTTCTTCAAATTCTTTTTTTTTTTTTTTGAGAAGGAATCTTGCTCTGTCGTCCAGGCTGGAGTGCAGTGGCATGATCTCGGCTCAATGCAAGCTCTGCCTCCTGGGTTCATGCCATTCTTCTGTTTCAGCCTCCTGAGTAGCTGGGACTACAGGTGCCCACCACCACACCCGGCTAATTTTTTGTATTTTTAGTAGAGACGGGCTTTCACTGTGTTAGCCAAGATGTTCTCGATCTCCTGACCTTGTAATCTGCCCACCTCGGCCTCCCAAAGTTCTGGGATTACAGGCATGAGCCACTGCTCCCTGCCCAAATTCTTTTTAAAAATTATTTTTATTTTTAATTTTGGTGTATATAACATGTGTATATATTAATGGGGCACATGAGATATTTTGATATAGGCATGGAATATGAAATAAGAATATCTTGGAGAATGGGCTATCCCCTCAAGCATTTATTCTTTGGGTTACAAACAATCGAATTACACTCTTTAAGTTATTTTACAATGTACAATTAAGTTATTATAGTCATCCTGTTGTGTAATCAAATAGTAGGTTTTATTCATTCTTTTTAACTATTTTTGTACCCATTAACAATCCCCACCTCCCCACCAGCCCCTCATTACCCTTCCCAGCCTCTGGGAACCATCCTTTTACTTTCTATGTCCATGAGTTCAATTGTCCTGATTGTTAGATCCCACAATTAAGTGAGAACATGTAATGATCTCCAATTCTATCCAGGTTGTTACGATTGACTGAATTTCATTATTTTTTATGGTTGAAGAGTACCCCATTGTGAATATGTGCCACAATTCTTTTATAATCCATTGATGGACACTTAGGTTCCTTCCAAATCTCAGCTATTGTGAACAGTGCTGCAACAAACATAAAAAGTGCAGATACATCTTTGATATACTGATTCCCTTTTGAGTTTTGAGTATATACTCAGCAATGAGATTGCTGGACCATATGGTAGCTCAAATTTTGGATTGTTTTTTCTTTTTTTTTTTTTTTTGAGGAATCTCCAAAATGTTTCCCACAGTGGGAAACATCTTTTTAGTCTTTCTTTTCACGCCATGTGTACCCTCCCTAATTCTGCTGGCTGCCCTCCGTGAAGGCCTCTGTGAGATATACTCAGGGTTGTCTTCCCTGGGCTCCAGCTGTAGAATTGGAGTGCCTCTAACGCAGTTCTCACTACTGCTTTCACTTTTATATTTTGCATGGCTCCCTACATCTGTTCAGTTCTAGGTAAGGTTAAATCCCTCTCCCATGATTGGGATTTTCAGATTTCCCATTGGGGATATGTGCTGTCACACTTTGGGAACTCACAGTGTTTTGCTTGTTTGACTGAATTTGCAGCAGCCTGTGGCTTCTTTCAAAGGTTATGCAAATTCTTTTGTTTTTCTTGGTATGTTCCTGCGGTGGTTCTTACAGCAAAGGATCCCGGTGTGAGTCTCCACTCGCTGTTTTGTCCGTCCAAGTTGGGAGCTGCACATTAGCCCTATCTCCTATCTAACATCTTCCTAAGGCCAATAGCTCTTAGATTTGCCCTCTTTAAGCTGTTTTTGAATTCCCATAGGTGTGCTTCATTGTTTTTTATTCTTTTGTCTTTTGTCTCCTGTGACTGCATTTTCAATTATCCTGTCTTCAAGCTCACTAATTCTTTCTTCTGCTTGATCAGTTCTGCTGTTAAAGGACTCAGATGCATTCTTCAGTATGCTAATTGCATTTTTTCAGCTCCAGAATTTCTGCTTGAATCTTTTTAATTATTTCAGTCTCTTTATTAAATGTATCTGATATAATTCTACATTCCTTCTCTTTGTTATCTTAACTTTCTTTGAATTTCCTTAACGCAGCTATCTTGAAATTCTGCCTGAAAAGTCATATATTTCTGTTTCTCCAGGATTTATCCCTGGTGGCTTGTTTAGTTTATGTGGTGAGCATTGATGAGTTAGGTATTTATTGTAGTCTTTTTACTGTCTGGGCTTTTTTGTAGCTGTCCTTCTTGGAAAGGCTTTGCAAATATTGGAAAAGACCTGGGTGTTGTGATCTATGCTGTGTCTGCTTTCTCTAACAAAGTAACACTGTGGTTCTTGCAGACTCCTAGAGGTGCTGCCTTGATGTTCTTGGAGATAATCCAGGAGATTTTCTGGATTACCAGGAAGAGACTTTCATTCTCCTCCCTTACTGTCTCCTAAATGAACAGTCTCTCTCGGTCTGTACGAAATCACCCAAAGCTGGGAGTAGAGTGATGCCAGCTTCCCTGTGGCCACCAGCGCTATGATTGTGCTGGGTTAGACCTGAAGTCAGCACAGCACTGGGTCTCACTCAAAGCTTGCTGTAACCAGTCCCTGGCTACTGCCTAGGTTTTCTCTGGGGCTTTGTAATAAGCAGATGGCAAAGCCAGCTAGATGTGTTTCCTTCCCTTTAGGGCAGCGAGGTCCCCCAGGCCCTGGGTCGGTTCAGATGCACAGTTCGAGAAACCTTGGAAGTCTACCTGGTGTTCTACTGTACTGTGGCTTAGCTGGCAGTCGAACTGCAAGACATAGTCCATCCCACTCTTCCCTGCCCTTTCCAAAGGCAGAGGAGCCTCACTCCGTAGCCACCACCACCCTAGGCCATGAGGAGTACCGCTAGACTACCATCGATGTTCCCTAATGACCCAAAGGCTCTTAAGTCATTGTGGGGTGAATGCTGCCTGGCTTCAAACTCACCCTTCAGGGTGGGCATTGAGCTCCCCTCTGGTCCACAGCATGTCCCAAAATGTTATCCAAGAGTCAAGTCTTGGAATCAGGGACCCCCAAGAGCCCACTTGGTGCTGGTACCTAAGGTGTAAGGTAACATCCCCTTTACTTTTCCCTCTGCTTTTCTCAAACAGAATGAATTTTTTTCCCATAGTTACCAGAGCTGGTAATGTGGTGAGTCTCACCTGAAGGTAGCAAGTCTCAGAGGCTCACCAAAGGCCCTCAACATAGTATTACTGGGTATCACTGCTGGTGATTCAGAACCTAAGAGCTCTTTAGTTAGCAGGTGATAAATGCTGGCAGTACTGGATTCTTTCCATCAAGGCAGAGGGTTCCCTTCTGGCCCAGGATATGTCTAGAAATGCCATCTGAGAGCTAGACACAGGAATATGGGCCTCATGACTCTGACCAGTGCCGTATCCTCTTGTGGCTGAGCTGGTATCCAAGAAGCCAGACAAAGTTCTTTCCATTCTTCCCTCTCCTGTCTTCAAGCCACAAAAAAAAAAAAAAAAAAAAAAAAGGGTTGGGGGATCTTTCTAGTAGCCATGAGCTATGCAACCTGGGGTTAGGGGAGGCTTAGCCACCCTAGCTGGTGTCTCAGTGGGTCATGTACCCCCGAATGCTCTGTCTCTCGACCTAGTTCAGCACTAGGACTCACGTAAGAATTGCAGTCCCTGTGCCCTAGACTGCCTTTCATGTATACTGAGAAACAGCACTGTACCCCTTGGTGGCAAGGTTAGTGGGAACTCAAGTTCCAACTTCTGGGATTGGTGATTACCCTCTGGCTAGGGCTGGTTTAAATGCTCAGTGGGTGTCAGCTGAGTTTGGTCTGGTTTTACGTTTCTCCTCCTACAGGACAGCACTGAGTTCAATGCCTCACAATTTCTGTGTTCTCTTTTCCCTGGGACACTCGAAGATGCTCTTTGTACCATGCTGCAGCTTCTGGGGGTAGGAGAGGTGTGGTGGCAGCGAATCAAGACAGTTTTTTTCAATCTTTTAAGTGCCTCTTTCAGCAATATAAAATTGAAACCGGGTACTATGCATGCCTAGCTGTCTTTGGGCTCTTATGAAAGTGTTTCTGTGTAAACAGTTGTTAACTTGGTGTCCTTGTGAAGGGGATGATCGGTGGAGCCTTCTATTCTGCCATCTTGCTCCACCTCTTCTTCAAATCCTTTTATAGTATTTTATAATGTTCAGTACACAGGCCTTTACCTCATTAGTTAAATTTACACCTAAGTATTTATGTATTTTTGCCATTGTAAATGAGATTGTTTTCTCAATTTTTTTATCTGTTAGTTTATTAGTATGTAGAAATGCTATTTATTTTTGTATTTTAATTTTGTATCCTGCAACTTTACTCAATTTGTTTATTAGTTCTAACAGTTTTTATTTGGGTGCATTCTATAGGATTTTCTATATATAATACTATGTCAAAGCCAATAGAGACAATTAATTATTTCCAATTTGGATTCCTTTCATTTTTTTTTCTCTTGTCTAATTGCTCTAGTGGGGACTTCTAATACTATGTTGAAAATACATGGTAAGAGTAGACATCCTTCCCTTGCTCCTGATCTTAGGGTAAAACTTTTCAACCTTTCAACATCAAGAATGATATCAGCTATGGGATTGTCATATATGATCATTATTGTATTGAGGTACATTTTCTCTATACCCAATCTGTTGAGAGTTTTTGTCATGAAAGAATATTTAATTTTGTCAAATGCTTTTTTGCAACTATGGAGATTATAGGATTTTTCTCCTTAATTTTGTTAATATGATACATCACATTTATTGATTTACATCACAGGGATACCTTCCACTTGATCATGGTAAATATTTATTTTAATGTGTCCTTGAATTTAGTTTGCTAATATTTTGTTGAGAACTTTTGCTTCCACATTCATCAGGGTATTGTCTTATAACTTCGTTTTCTCATTTTGTCATTTTCTGGCTTTTGTACTGGGGTAATGTTAGCCTCTTAAAATGAGTCTGGAAATGTTTCCTCTGCTTCAGTTTTTTTGGAATAATTTGAGAAAAATTGATATTGCACTTCTCTAAATGTCTGATGGAATTCAGAAGTGAAACCATTCATTTATGGCCTTTTATTTGAAAGGAGATGTATTATTATAAGTCAGTCTTTTTAAGGGTTTTTTGTTTAAGAGTTTCTTTCTTTTTTTTTTTTTTAAATTTGACTAGCATTTGATCTTTTAGTATTAAAAGATCTTTTAGTATTAAAAACAAACTCTTAACCCACATCTGAAATAATAATAAAAATGCAGTCATTACAAAACAATGAACATAAGTAAATGTCATGGTGAATTTGGTACAGCTGCAAGATAGTTTTTGGTCAGTGGACAAAGATAATTACATGGAAGAACCAGTATGAGTATTTTTGACTTTATCCCTTGTGACACTAAATATCACAAGTAATATTAAGCGTATTTGATTAAAATTAGATTTGTTAAAGAAGATAAAGCTGTATAAGAGACACTGGAAAGATAATGAACTTTGCTAAGATAATCAACGAGATTTTAAAATAGTAGGATGAGATGTGATGAAGAAATGACCAAAGAGGAAATAATATGGGTGAGGATCCATTCACAGTGCCAAATAATAGATATTTAGTATATGCCTGAGGTCATCCTGGTCCAGAAGCTAAGCAGCTGCCTTATTCCTTGCTGCTTTCACAGGTTGGTGTTGAGCATCAGCTGCCTTTCCAGACACATGGGCAACCCTTCTTTATTTGCCATTCTGGGGTCTGGAAGACAGTGGCCTTCTTCTCATAGCTCCACTAGGCAGTGGCTCAGTGGAGACTTTGTGTGGGGACTCCAACCCCACATTTTCCCCTCTGCATTGTCCTAGTAGAGTTTCTCCATGAGGGGGCTCCACACCTACTGCAGACTTCTGCCTGGACATCCAGGCATTTCAATACATCATCTGAAATCTAGGCAGATGTCTCCAAAGCTCAGTTCTTGGCTTCTGTGTACCCACAAGCCCAAGACCACATGGAAACCACTAAGGCTTAGGGCATAGGCCCTCTGAAGCAACAGCCTAAGTGTTACCTTGACCCCTTTTAGTCACAGCTGAAGCTGAAGTGGCTGGGATGGCAGGGCACCATGTCCAGAGGCTGCACAGAACAGTGGAGCACTGGGATCAGCCCGCAAAAGCATTTATCTTTTCTTAGCTTCCGAGTCTGTGCTGAAAGAGCCCTTCTTGAAGATCTCAGAAATTCCCTGAAGACATGTTCCCCATTGTCTTGGTGATTAACATTCAGCCTCTTGTTATTTATGCAAATTTCTGTAGCCAGCTTGAATTCTTCTCCAGAAAATGGGTTTTCTTTTCCACCCTTGGAATACACACATCACTGCCATTTTCATTTTGTCTGCTGTAGTTAATAGCAGGCTGCAAATTTTCATTTTGTCTGCTGTAATTAATAGTCAGGCTGCAAATTTCCCAAACTTTTATTCTCTTCTTCCCTTTTAAACATAAATTCCAATTTCCAATCATCTCTTTGTGAATGCATATGACTGGATTCTTTTGGAAAAAACCAGGTCACATCTTGAATACTATGCTGCTTAGAAATTTCTTCTGCCAGCTACCCTAAATAATCTCCCTCATGTTCAAAGTTCCACATATCTTTAGGGCAGGGGCAAAATGCTGCCAGTCTCTTTGCTAAAGCAGAGCAAGAGTCACCTTTATTGCGCTTCCCACTAAGATCCTCATCTTCATCTGAGACCACCTCAGTATGGACTTCATTGTCTACATTGCTATCAGCATTTCTGGTCAAAACCATTCAAAAAGTCTCTAGGAAGTTTCAAACATGCATTCTTCTTCCTGTCTTCTTTGGAGCCCTCCAAACTGTTACAAACTGTTGGCTGCTACCCAGTTCCAAAGTTGTTTCCACATTTTCAGGTTATTGCTATAGCAGTGTCCCACTACCAGTACCAATTTCCTGTATTAGTTCATTCTCACACTGCTATAAAGATACTGAGTTTGGGTAATTTGTGAAGAAAGGAGATTTAGTTTACTTAAAGTTCTACATGGCTGTGGAGGCCACAGGAAATTTACAAACATGGTGGAAGGCAAAGGGAAGCAAGGCATGTCTTACATGGTGGCAGGAGAAAGAGAGAGCATGAGGAAACTGCTACTTTTAACCCATCAGATCTCATGAGAACTCCCACACTCTCACAAGAACAGAACGAGGGAAAATACATCCAAGATCCAATCACCTCCCATTAGGTTCCTCCCTCAACATGTGGGGATTGCAATTTGAGATGAGATTTGGATGGGGATACACAGCCAAAGCATACTTTAAGGTCTGCAGAGTTTATTCATCTTATTATTGAAGATCGTGCAAATATTTTGATTGATAGCTTCGTGAATTGCCCAATTACATTTTAGCAATATAATCTATAGGAACTAAACTTTATTTCTGAGTTATTTTTACTTGTTTTAAATGTGGTAACTTTTTAATTTAGCAAACATTGACAAGTTGAAAACTGCCACCATGAAAAACTGATCATAATCTAGTGTCCCTGCTTAAAAATATAGTTGATTTCCACGTTTCTAGCAACTTCTTTAAAAAACCTGTAATCACAAGGCCACTTGCAATTATGAGCTATAACAGAGGCTGATGATTTTTCACAACTACCCATACTTTCCTTTAGTTGCTAAGGGGTCTAGTAACTGAATGTTAGATGTTAGAGAGTTTATTTCTTGAATCTCTTTTTAGTTGCGTTTGGGCATGCTATTAATTACAGCAGACAAAATGAAAATGACAGTGATGTATATACTCCAAGGAAGATATTTATAAGATAATTGCTTGTTTTCTACTTCCTTTCCTCTCTCTTTGGTACAGGTTGAAATGTGAACTTGATGGTAGGAACAGAGTCACACCTGATAAATGGGAGATAGGCAAAATGAAATGAATCAGAGTTTCTGTTGTGACTAGACATATAGACTGTATACCTTGGCCAACTGCCACCATGGACTGTTATATAAGAAATTGACTCAATTCTGTTGTATTTGTACCACTTTATTGTGGGATGTTTTTTGTTACAACCAAATAATAGTGTACTAAGTAATGAGTGATGTAAATGTTAGTTGAATTATGTCACTGGAAATTATATGTGAAAAATGTGATTCTGATCTCTTGCAAATTAAGGAGTTGATGCCTGCATTGAAAATTATTTCTTGCTAAAATTTTCACTCTGAGGTTTTCCAAGTAGCAGCAACACAAGAAATTTAAAGACTGGAAATTACGAACCTGCTGAAAAGTTAATGTGGATCACTGCTTTAGATGATTTCTTAAATAAAAATACACAGTTTCAAATTAGAGGGTAGAAAGTTTTTAAAAAATAGCAATTAGAGAAGGACAAGGAGTGGTAATGAATTAAATAGGAGGTGATGGTATAATGCCACTATTTAAAATGTTATCCTTAAGTGCACATACAGAGTACCTTCTTGTAAAGCAAAGAAGTTAATATTTGAAAAACAAACAAACAAACAAAAATACCTTCTTCCATAGATGTCTAAAGCTCACTATGAGGCATTATTGTTCTGTCTAACGAGGCAGAAGCAAATAATATAAACCTCAGAGTAAGTGAATAATTCTAGGCTTAAGAAAACAAATATGCTGTGTTCACAGTGCATCCCTTGTATAGTTATCACATTAAATCCATCAAATATATTTTTCTGTGCTTAAGATAATTATTGCACATATAATTATCACCCTGAATTAGTGACACACTGAATTTTAAGGAGAAATTGTCTTAAATTTACTAGTGACATCAAAATTATATAATTACTAGATAATCACTAGATAGCTAAAAATGGTCAAATATGTAAATTAAATTAAGAATACGATTTTTAAAGTTTCCCAGGATGCAAAGGAAAAATATTAGCACTATATAGAAATTGTTTAAAATGCTTATTGCCAGAATCAATCATGAATATTCTCAGAGCAATTTGAATTGAATGCCTACCTTAGGATTCAGATTTCAGAGGGATCTTTAGAAAAAGATGATTAGCTAATAATTTAAAAATTAACCACTTCACCAACTGTTTCTCCTTCTCCCCACATCACCCCACACACTCATACAACAAAGAAAGAAAGGATACACTTCTCTCATATTCATTAGGTTTGCCATTTATTTTTTTTATTTGTTTAGTTAACCTTATGAAAAAATACAAACATGAAAATTATCTTCAATCTATCTGCTCAATCCTCCCGCTGAGAATCTGAAGTGGATAGCTTCCTTACAAGTACCCCAAAGACATGCCTCGTTAAAATATGTGTCTCCAGCTAGAAACACTCTCCAGTAATACTTCTCATTTTTTACAAACAATGAATACTGTACACTAGTAAAGGTAGGTGCATTCTCTAAGCTTGGAATCTTTCCTGGAAAGTTATGAGGTGGTAGCAAAAAAGCTAATGGGGCTGAAGAAGCACTGGTTTCATTTTCAGTAGACACTGTGATGATATTTCTCTTTCCTTTGCAGGTGCTTGTTTCCTTGTACTGCAATCATCAACTCCTCAATGTGAATGGTAGTGAACTTAAATTGCATTCTTCACTCACTTCACCACCAAAATATGACACTATATAGCACTAGAGAATTCCTTTGTCTTTGAGCTGTCATCCAGAGCATGAACTGCTCATATCTGCTGTTAACGTGTGGAAAATTGAAGCGTCAATGCTTCTATAGCACAGGGCATGGAGGGACTGTGGTAGGGACATTAGAGAGAACCGGAAGAGTTCTGCACTATCTGGTATTTATTTTAAATCTATCTAAACAAAATAGGTAAAACAAATTATATAGTGTTTGGGGATAAAGAGAACATGGAATAAGAATTGGTAAATTCCAGGTATTCCTGCTGCAAAAAGCCCTTGCTGGAAAATGAATCCTTTTCTAATACCTCCACTCTTTTCTTTTATGTCAATAATTATTGGACTAAATACATCTGGGTGTTTTTATGTTGTTGTTGTTGTTGTTGTTTGTTTTAAATACATGTTTGGTAGTGTTGTACATAGCATGTGGATCTGTAAGAGACTTGTGAGAACACAAATATTAACCCTAGCATCAAATTCAATCTTCCCTGGCAGTTATTCTTCTGTGCAATGCTTTTGTGCACACTGATCTGCTTTCTCTTGATCCTGCTTTCAGATACAATATGCATATACTTTTTGACTCAGCACAAAAGGCAATGACATTGAAAATTTGTAAATGTTGCTCCTCCCAGGCTGAATGAGCTACTTCTTCACTTCCACATCCTGTCATGCATATTTCTATTGCAATATTGTCACCAAGGGTTGTGATTGTCGTTATACTTCTAACTCTCCCTTATTGAATTACAGGTTTCTTTCATTTTTCTAATCTTAAGAAATGAGCCCAAGTGTGTGGCACCTCTGTGTCCTCAACAAGTGTTTATTGAATAATTTAATGAACTACTTACTTTACACATATTAAATTGCAGCTTATATTGATTAAGGGGCTCATAGTTATTAAATTACTTGCAAAGTCAAAATGTTGCACCTACCTCTTAGGCCAAAGGTCTTCTTGTCATTTCAAATTATGTGCACTCAGAAGCAGTTACTTTTTCTTTCCATTTTCTCAGTGTCATCTCAACACCTATTTAGAACTAGGAGTATGTTGACAAAAAAAAAAAAATTAGCTACAGAAGTTTAGTGCACAAAAAGAAACTGCTTAAGCAAACATTTACATTGGTTTTTGTACCCCAATCATTTTCTACAGCAATTATTTGTAAGTCTGCCTTCACTTGCTCTGTCACATCTGTAAGAACCTGTGTGGGGAAAAGAAGTACAAAATACATCTCTCAGTTTAGTGTCTTACTAGACAGTGTCGAGGTGGACTTTAACTTTGCCCTCATGATGGGAGAAGCCAGGAAACCTGTGAAATGCCTTGAAATAATTTTTGGTGCCAAAGTCTCAAGGAATTAAAATGTGTCAATTTCTCAATCTTTTTTTTTTTTGTTCTGATTTGTAAGAAGATTACAAGAGTATTGAACTTAACATTGTTTACTTATTTATCTTAAGAGTCTTTCTCAAGGTGGACTAATGGGTAAATTTATGTTTAAGCAGTCGTAAATATCAGCTTTACAAATAAAGCAATTACGTTCAGCATGAAATAATTTTAGGACAAAAAATAAATATTGAGATTAGTTAGAATATTTATTTATTTTAGATTCATAGCATTTGAGGCAGAGACAAAGTAAGCCATTTGACCATAATCATACTGCTAATTAAGGACTAATAATATTTTAGATTTCTGACTTTAAGCGCAAATTTCTTTGCACTAAATTAACTCCCTCCATAATTTTATAAAACTATAATTGTTATTCTTTTAAAAAATGTATTTGAGAAAATCTGAAACTTAATATTGTGTTCATAATATGTCAATATGGAAAATAGAACTATGTTGGTTCTATCTTAAAGTTGGATAAACAACAATTTTTTAATATTTTTCAAAAACAAAAATAAAATAGAATTTATCAAATTATTTTATCTCTGTGATAACTTTTACTTTTGCCATCTAGTCAATTATGATACCTATGCAATTCTATTTGTAATTTATAAATTTGATCTGATCTCCCATATGCCAAATTGTTTTGTTTTGTTAGATGTTTTTTTGTAAAGTCTTATTTCAAGTAAACTGCAGATTACATGCCTTTCTCTAAAACATAAAATCTTTTCATATTAGTTTCAATGTTTTGATACAAATTCAGAGTTCTGTGGAGAGTTAAATTTTAAAAAGGAATTATCCATAATTCTATTGTAAAATATACATTGTATTTTTTACAATTTAGGCAGTGTATTAGATTTGTAGGACTTCCATAACAAAGTATCATAGACTGGGTAGCTTAAACAACAGATACTCGTTATCTCATGGAAGCTGGAAATCTGAATTGGAAGTGTTGGTGGGTTTTTATTTCTTCTGAGGACTCTCCTTGAATTGCAAGTGCCCCTCATCAGTTTGTCTGTCCTCTGTGTGCAGGCATCCTTGGTATCTCTTTGTGTATCCAAATTTTCTCTTCCTGTAAGGATGCCAATGAGATTGGATTGGGTCTACCCCCAGTGGCCTCATTTTAATTTAATCATTTCTTTAAAAGTTCTATCTCCAAACACAGACACATTTTAAAGTACATGGGGATAGAGCTTCAACATGCGAATTTTGAAAGGGATTCAATTCATCCCGTAACAGGCAGCTTACATTTCAAACATATTGAAATGCACATCTTTCACTGTTATGAAGCCACAATACTGTGGAAAGCTCTCTGGTTTCAAAGTTCTGAGTACTAGATCTATCTTTCTTTAATTGTCTTTGTATATGTCTCGAAATCTTTCTATGGTTTAGTAATCTCACTAGTTAACTAAAAAAAGGGGGGAGGGGGTGGCAAAAGATTCTTAAGTTTCTTCTCACTAAAATCAATGACCCATGATTTTTTTTGAGCTTGAAAAAGTTCACTTTGATTCCATATTATCTCTGAAATTTCCCATAATATAAAATAATTAAGTTCAAATTTTTCAAGGTTTCTAGGCTACCTTTTTAAATAAGAATATAACTCTTTCCACTTTGTTGCCTTCAAAGTTTTGCTATCAGGACTGTGTTAAAAATGCAAAATGAATTTTTAACAGAGCATTGACACTTGCATTGTTAATGTGCCTCCAGGCGTGTAATTAGCTGAGAAGTTTAATCTTTTATATTCTAAAGTTTGATCAGAATGCATAAGCTCAGAAAAGCTATAAAGTATTGACCAGCATCTTTGATAACAATATAAAGGTAAAGGAAATTCTAAGCAGCACTTTGCGTAAATGCAAACGCCCCTTGTTGCTTCTCAGTAAATATGTTAAGTATAATAAAATGATTATTTTTTGATTATCAAATAGCAAGAAAGTGTGTAATATGTTTCCTACTTTTGATTTGTCTAGACATTTATTTTTCTTGAGAACACTTAAAAAGAGTCATGTGTGACTCTCTGATAAATGATTAATTTAGTCTATGAACGTTTCATCTTTAACATAGTATATTGCCCATTAAAAGGAGGAAAAGTCTGCTAGGAGAATATATAAAATATAAATATAATATAGGCTATTTAAATAAATTAGTGTTTCTCATTTGTCTATGTTGTGTAAATATTAACACACAAATTTATTTCTTTACCATTCAATAACAGTTATCAGATAGATGAGATAAGGGGAAGGTGTTATGATTGTGCTGGATACTGGTGATTAAAGTTATGGGAACAAAATGAGTAAAGACCAGAAAAATGAACCTCACAGATGAATTGGAAACATATAAAACTAGGGTAACCATATCAATCAGTAGGTAAGTTTATTTCATGTGGAGAATATATATATATATATATACTCTAATTGTTCATCAACTGTTTCTTTCATTAGTTTTATATTCACTCATTGCCCAACACATTCTAGGTGGTAAATCTTGTTGATTAGAAGTCACATGGGCCTAAGAGGAAAATTGGAGAATTCTATAGTGTCTCTGTGTTAGGAGAAAGCTGAAGATTAATTCTGGTGTGGTTATATTCATCTAGAAGAGGTAACTTTGGAAGTTTATCAACATATAAAGTATGTTTCATACTTCTCCTAGTGGTAACAGAAGTATGAAAGACCATTCTTGTGGCTGAGATTGTCCTGATATTTGTATTTTTGAAAAATTACAGTGGCAGTTAATTTATACCAAGTGCTCTTCGAATAGCAGCAATCTATGTATTGATAAGATAATACAATCACCATACCAAAGAAGTTAGTTTGCCTTAGTTGGGAACAGAAATGGGAATATAAATGAACAGAAGAGATCTCTCCTATTTCTGTGCCTCCATTTGCACTATACTACATGTATGCAGTATTGTATACATACCACTGGGATGGTGAAGCGCTCACTCAATGCGTATGATTTCATGTTTCTCTGTGATTATAGTCTTCTCATTTGGTATTTTGTAAACTTTTTGTGATATGACTTCATATGAGATTAGTGCTTCATATGAGATGAGAAAGATAGATAGGTGTTTATATTGTGCTCGATCTGGGGCAAACAATTTGTAAAGCATGGCATTTGTGAGAATCACAAGTGTTTGAGAGTTACAGAACATGTAAACATGTATTATTGTAGCAGCCTCCAGTGTAAGTACTAGGGCTGGGATTCCAGGAAGTGTGAATTATGAAGGGTAGAATGAAAGTCCGGAAGGGAGGGATAGGAGGATGAAGAAAAGGAAAATACAGTAGACAACGTTGATCAGTAGGAAAGGGGCAGGATCATATAAAGACATTCTACCATGATAGAGTGCTTCCATTTTATGCTTAATGAGAGAAAGACTCATTGCAAAAATTTAGTAAGGAAGTGGCAATAAAAATCATATGTAAATAAGACTTTTGGCAAATAATTGACGCTTAGATAATATTGAATGGAGAAAGTATAACACTTGAAAATCAGAACTTATTTTGAGAACATCTGAAAACAGCCAACACCACAGTGATTCCAAAATAAGCGTGAACAGAAAAATCATCTAAGCTTGTCTACTCACCATGCCAACTCCAGAGTTCACTTCAGACTTTTAAATTAAATTAACTGGGAATGGTCTTGGGGATTTTTATTTTAGCAAGTACTTCGGGTTACTCTTATATACATATTTTGGCAATACTACTTTACTGGCCCCTCTGAATGTAGGTCAGTGGACTAAATTAAGTATGAAGGGAACTGGGTTTAAAACCTGGCTCTTCCCTAAGAATAGCAATGACAATAATACACAAGTATATCTGTGCACACTTGCATATGTCTATGGAGGTGTGTTGCCTCGAAACCTTTAACAATGCTATCCTATTTTAGCCTCCCAGAATCCAATGATTAATTCAGGTCAAATAATTTTTTTTTTT
Source organism: Chlorocebus sabaeus (assembly GCF_047675955.1). Classification (NCBI taxonomy): domain Eukaryota; kingdom Metazoa; phylum Chordata; class Mammalia; order Primates; family Cercopithecidae; genus Chlorocebus; species Chlorocebus sabaeus. The sequence goes on along the minus strand of NC_132910.1, from coordinate 87,247,138 downwards.
TTCCTATTTTAGGAAGGAAACTGAGACTCATAGAAGATAAGTGATTTATTCCAAATCATACACAAAATAAAAGGCAGAAGAACTGCCATTATATATATAACATATATAACAGATATATAACATATATACAACATATATACATATAACATATATGTTATATATATATATAAAACATCATAGCACTAGATAGCCTATTTATAGGACACTAAGAAGATCACTTGATGATTTTCATTCTCGTAAATAACATGATCAGGTCAGACCCGTGGTTTTCAACTGGGGGTGGTTTTGCCCCCAGTGGAACATTTGACACTGTATTTTGGTTATCATAACTTCAGGAGAGGAAGTGCTACTAACATATAGTGAGTACTATATGTTACTTTCTATAGTATTATAGTGAGTACTATAGGGAGTCCTACTAACATACACAGTAGTAGGGATGATGCTAAACAATATATAGCGCACAGCAGATCCCCCAGCAAAAATTATCTGGATCAAAATGTCAACAGTGCTGAGGTTGAAAAATCTTGATTCAGATTAAGTACACCCAGAGGTCTTTTCCAGCTCTAAAATTCAATGACTATCAAGTTGCTTATGCATCTAATACAGCAAATAGTATAAATTTGAGAGGGTCAGTGCAATAGGTATTGAATTTCTCCTTTGTCTAAGTACTCTTGATAGTTTATGATCTTTTAATTTCTTTTTATCCTGATATCGCTTTGACTCATTTTTCATCATTTTGTCTCTAAAATATGCTGAAAATATAAAGAAGATATCATGATTCATTGATTTTCTACTATGTGTTAAGCAATTTTCATGTATATTGGATTATTAGATCCTTAAAACAATATTTTCATAGAGACATTATTATTCCCACAGCCGCTTTTGTAGTATAGACAGTCTCATAATATTGGTCTTAGAAATAATGATTTGGTTTTCCTTGGCAAATAAATAAGTTGATTATTCCAGCCCACATGTCTTTTAAATTAATGGGTTTGGTTAAACTGTCTGAAACTCAGCGCAAACTCATACTGTTCAGCCTCTTCTCTGTGGTGCAAAATGAGACTTTCAGGGAGAAAGGCAGATCAGCATATGTTTCCTGGGGCTCGGCATAAACATAACAGAGAAGCAGAGGAACCTAAAGTACTTAGTTAGGTGTTTTTTTTGTTTGTTTTTGTTTGTTTTTTGTTTTTCCCACCATTGGTAACCATCACTAACACATAAAGGACTTAGTCTGCAAGTGAGAGAAATCAGTAGACTTAGTTTTTCTTTTTTTAAAACACCAAGTATTTGCAACTCCAGTCTTGTCACTAATTAGCTACATGATTCTGGGAAAGTCAATAACTCTTGTTTTCACATTCTTCAATGGTAAGCGGTAAAGGTTAAGTAAAAAATTTCTAGCATCCTTTCCAACTTTATAAAGTAAGATTTGTTCTTGTAATCTACTTATTCGGAATTCATTTAAAGAGTCCCATGGTTACTGGGAAATCATCCTTGTAGAATGTAGAAGAAAGTGTGTGTGTTGGGGTGGGGGGAGGTATTCATTTTAATTACCAGCAAGTGGTAAAGAACTTATTTTATGATTAAAAAAATGTAAATATGATTTCTGATTTTAAATAAACCTCCATTTTTCCAACCTCAATAAAAACATTTTCAAACTTTATAATAATAATTTGAAGTAAAAGTCTTTAAGAAGGGCTAGAGATAAAGATTCATATCTCACAGGAAAATAAGGATGTTGACCTGGAATAGAAATGTTTACTTACACTTGACTCTGCCTTATATTTACATTTTTCATAATACTTCAAAATAACTCAACTCTGTTAAGAACAAAGGAGATACAAATAAGTTATTACTTTGTAGAGCCTTCCCAGCTAGTTCCTCTATAAATACTTGCCAGTTCTCTATTTCGTGCTGATATCGTGAATGTAGTAATATATGTTTCATTAAAATAGAAAACAAAACAACACAACACAAAACACTGGAAGGCTGCATTTTAATGCATAATCCAATAGCCCTTATCTTGATTTGCTATTGCTGACTTAATGGAAAGAAGGTATAATGTGTTGATTAGTTGCATTAGTGCCTCCCAAACCTCCAAATCATGTTCACCTCTGGAACCACAGATTGCAATCTTGTTTGAAAGTAGGGTCTTTGCAGATGTAATTAGTAAAGGATCTTGAGGTGGTATTATACTGGATTTATGGTGCACTCCAAAGACAATGACTGATACATTTATAAAAAGAGAAGAGGACAGGGAAACAGAGAAGAAAGACATGCTATGATGAAGGTAGACGTGCACTCTAAAGACAATGACTGATACATTTATAAAAGGAGAAGAGGACAGGGAAACAGAGAAGAAAGACATGCTATGATGAAGGTAGACAGAGATTGAAGTTATGCTACTATGTGCCAAAGAATGTCTGGGACCACCAGAAGTTATAAGAGGCAAGAAAAGATACTTCTCTACAGTCTGCAGAGGGAGCATTTTCTTGATAACAGTGATATTTCAGATTTTGATTCTACAGAAGAATGAGAGTATGATAAGTATGAGAAAACAAATTTCCTTGTTTTAAACTTCTCAATTTGCTATACACTGTTATGGAAATCATCGAAAATGAACATTGATTTTGGTATTTGGAAGTGGATTGTTTTTGTATTGAATGATTTGAAATGGAAGGTTCTTTTGAAATCAAGTAATGGGCAGAAGATTCAAAATAGCGGCTCATGGTTAAAAAAAAAAAAAAATGGTCTAGTTTCCCTTGAAGAGACTGTTGGTGAAAATATGGACATTGTAGGTACTTCTGTTAAGGCTTCAGAAGGAAGGGCAAAACATGTTATTGGACACTGTTATTAAAAAGAGGATGAATAATAGTAGGTGGAATAGTGTCGCTGCAAAATTCATGTCCAGCCACCCCCAGTTTATGATAGATTTGTTGTGGCATTTACAGAAGGACATGGAAAATTTCTCAGAAGGAATAGTTTCTCAGACCTGTGTTATATAGGGTCAAAGAAAAAAAAAATAAAACAAAACAAAACAAAACAAAAAAAACACCTTGGCTAAATTGTGCACTTCTACTTGGTGAAAAGAAGAACTTGTAAGCAAAGGACTTAAATATTTAACTGATGGTAGTTTCAAGCCAACTGTTGAATGAGTAGCCTGGTTTCTTCTGGCTACTTAGAGCAAAATGTGAGGAAGACAAATAGAAGAAATTGTTAAGCAAAAAAGAATCAGAACATAATGATTTGGAAAATTCTCAGTCTATGTGTTAATCTCAAAATATATTAAAGCATGCTCTGAAGAGAATACCATGGTATGGTTGGACAAACTTTTACTGGAGGTTTTAGGCATGCAATTTATGGATTCACTACATCATCTCAGCAGAATCCAGAAATGGATATGGAGTTGTACAGGAAGGATCTAGGAAGAATCCTTATTTATGACTAATGGCATGGATCCCCTTGACATACATCCACAACCAACAAGGTACTAGAGAATGTTATACCAGTAGAAACTCTGCAAATAGATCATACACAGAGTTTTACCCATACCAGAATTAGATAATATAGTTTGAACTTTTTGAGTTAATAATATTTAGGTAACATTTGGACATTGTTAAGACTTTGGGAATTTTGGAGTGGGATGAATGCATTTTTCATGGGGAATTGCTATGAATTTTGGGGAAACAGAGGGTAGACAATGATTAGTTGAATAGTGCCCCACCCCCAAAATTCATATCCTGCCACCCATTTTGTGGTATTGTGTTATGCCAGTCAGTTGAAATAAGGACACAAGAAATAAGGACACAAGAAATTACCTTAGAAATAATTTCTCAGTTTAGGAAGCTTAATATCACATATCATACTCATTTTTGATAATGCTTTGTCCCATTTTACCACCCAAATTTGTGACATTCTCCTCAACCAAAATAGAATTTAGATCAGCTTTTAAGCAGATATGTTATAGAAGTCTACCTTAGTAAAGTTCATGCATGGTGCTAACTTGTTGAGCATTCAACATTCAATATGGTCTCAAGATAGCATGTATAAACATTGTCTAGAACGTAATCAAACAGATAAAGTTACCCAGGACCAAACTCAACCTTTTGGTTGAAGCTAGAAAAAACAAAAGACAAAAAAAAACAAAAACAAAAACAAACAAACAAATAAAAAGCAGCTGGGCGTGGTGGTTCACGCCTGTAATTCCAAAACTTTGAGAGGCTGAGAATGGCAGATCACCTGAGGTCAGGAGTTCGAGACTAGCCTGGCCAACATGGCAAAACCCTGTCTCTACTAAAAGTACAAAAATTACCCAGGCGTGGTGGCGGGTGCCTGTAATCCCAGCTTCTCCAGAGGCTGAGGTAGGAGAATTGCTTGAACCCAGGAGGCAGAGGTTGCAGTGAGCCAAGATCACGCCACTGCACTCCAGCCTGGGCAACAAGGTGAGGCTCTGTCTCAAAATAAATAAATAAGTAAATAAATAAATAATAAATAAATAAATAAAATTAAAATACAGTTAACACAAGATTCATAAAATATAGTTTATTATACATTATACTTAATCATTGATAACTTTTTATCGTTTATGTTGTTGTTTTTGTTCATATATTAACTGCAAGCAACCTGAAATCTTTTTAAAGTCCTAACTTAAAATTATCCATTAGAAGGATGGGATAATTTTAAGTTAGGACTTCTTGGCTACATTTGCAGAGATTTTCCTGGTTTGTAGACTACACAGAGAAGGAAGCCTTAGTTTTCCTATGTGATCATGAAAAGCAAACTCACCTGCCTTCATTGAACACATATTCTCTTAATTTTTTATATGTATTTAAGAAATAAGTAAATTAAGAAATTCTTTTCTTTCTTTTTTTTCTGTAATATTGCTTTCTTTCTACTTTTCCTGGTGGTTAAAGGAAGTTTAAAAATATATTTCCTTCTTACTTCCTGCAGAACAACTACAGGGGCTGTTCTGGGACAAAAAAAAAATAGTGAAATTGATTTGAGAAAGAGTTAATATAAAGAACAGTATATGGTATAGATAATATACCGCTAATATGAAAGACGAGTAGATGGTATATAACCTGTACTATGAATCATAACCCCGAGCACACTGATAACAGAGTACATTTCCTTATTAGTTTAAGGACTATTGGTATCACTAAAAAGCAGAAAATCTTGAGTGTTTGCCTTAAATTATCAATAAAATATAAGATAACCTATTATCATGGTAGCTCTGTATTTTGCTTTGATTTGGCATAAAAGAACAAGTATTTAGGTAAATTATGCAATATATATTTGATCAATATATTTCAATATTCTATTCCATTTTCAATTTATTCCTCAGATTAAAGTGTAAACAAATATGAAATCTGTTATGGGCAGAAGAAATAAAGTGAATCATGAATAATAGCATGCATATTTAGTTCTTTATCTCAAATATTATCTCTCTTCGATCACAGTTTTCTGCCCTTATCCCTCTCACTCCAATCCTTATTGACTATGAGGTATTTTAATGACTCATCTTTATAGAGGGTAGAGGTTGAGAAGACAAAATTTGTTATTACAAATGCATAGCTCTTCCTGAACAGCTCGAAGAAAACCAAAAGCTTATTACCGTATTCTCAAACCAAGCAAAATGAGGAACATTGCAAATTTTAAATATGATTTATTAAACCACTTGTTCACACATTTTGATATATTAATAGTATTATATTAAAGATGGAGTAATGTAGATATATAATATCAAGAGATGATTTGTATCTATATGTGAGTGTATCGATATAGATAGATAGATAGATAGATAGATAGATAGATAGATATGCAGAGAGAAACAGAGAGAGAGAGAGAGAGAGGGAGAGAGAGATCTATGTCTTCATGGCCTGTGGACAGGAGAGTCAGAGTTGGTGTTGGTAAAGGTAACTGGAAATGGAAAAGAAAAGAGAATATTTCTGATTTCATGGCCCCACTTTTTTCCTCTTAAAGCTTTGAATTGTCAATTAGTTTAATTTTGTTTTGAAGGTATATTCTTAATGGAAATAAATATTCCAACCCTGATGGTATCTGTACTTGTATCTGTAAATACTTACTTCTATGATGTCAGTGTAAAAAGTAGATATCTTTCCATGATTAGTATTGTTTTACTGAATTTTAGTTCTTAAAGCTATGAAATATTTATTAGGTGGCTGAGTTGATACTCTAATTGTGCATAATGAGGTGGACATAAGATAGTTTTGAAATCTCTAACCAAGAGCATTTAGTGCAAACATAACTTTATTTTGATGTTTATATTATTTTGAATTATTTGTGTTTGCATAAATCTTAAAAGCTTATGCATATACACATACATGCATGAATAACAGACACAAAAAAACACACATGCATATATATACACCCACAAATATGCATAAATATGCACCTAGCAGAACACAAACATAAACTTCAGGATGCTATAGATTTTGTCATTTAGTTGGTGAGCAGATTTACAAAAAATACTGTGTATCCCTATCTGAACATGTTATTTCCTCCCAAACTATACAAGTTTATAAAATTTAATAAGGGATTATTGAGAAGTCTGGTCTCAGATGTGTGAAGGCTTCTATAAACTGCAGCACTCTTCTTTCTTTTACTGAAGTTCATCTGGTTATTTAGACATTACTTTGGACAGTTTTTACATCCTTTCAGTTTAGTTGTTTACCAAAATTAGGAAAATTTGAAATTATATGACTTAACAGTCATACTTGTATTTTGTCAACCTGGTTCATGAGCATGCTCAAAATGTCTTGTGCCTTTAAAATAGACCTGAAACACTACATTCTTAAAATAAACTCTTCAAAGTGTTTGTAAAAGCTCAGCCATTAATTAATGTGAATTATTTTAAATTAATAAACACACTATAAATTTAAGTATGTGATTACCTCCGTTTTAATTTATATTCTAGCAACTACCTTGGTTGAAACTCAATTACATGATATTCATTGGAACTTAATGTAAGTCTTCCATCTAATGCAGCAAAAGTATTCCATATAAAGTCCACTGACAAAATGCAGCTAGCATGATTTGGAGGTCAAATTGTCCTGCAATTTTTAGCAAACGAAATTATACCTCGGTTAACACAACTGAGAAGTGCTGGATATGTTCTAAATACAGGAGATGACATATCCACGATGAAAAATTTTTATTTATAAATTATGAAATAAAATAAAACTAAACCCAAACCAAGAAAGCATTTATGTGTTCAACAATGATATATCAGGAAATTTTCACACAATACCAGTAAATTAGATACGTTTTAGATTGGATGAATTTAAAGAAATATGTGTGTATATGCATGTATGCATATATGCACGAAGCACACACCTGCATATATAATATATGTTTATATATATATATTTATATTTACACATTTTGATAAATGTTTTGAGCTATTTTTTCTTATAGAGGAGTTTTTGGTTTTAATGAAAAATTCAACTATTTAAAAACTATAACCAAACTCTTAGTGGTATATAGCCAGCTCTGTGAAAGTGCATTTAGCTCTTAATAAAATGTTGCTTCTTAAAAAGAAAAAGCAAAATCAACAAATTGTAAGAGAGCTAATTAAGAAATAAAGAGAGAAGACACGAACAATGTTACAAATGAGAAAGAAGATATTATAGCTGATAGCATAAAAAGACAAAGGTTTATTAGAAACTATTATGAACAATTATATGACCACAAATTAGAAAACTGGGAGGAAATGGATTAGTTGCTGGACACATATAACCCACCCATCTTGAACCAAGAAGAATTAGAAAATGTGGACAGACTAATAATGAGTACCAACTTTAAATCAGTAATGAAAACCATCCCAAAAAAGAAAGAATTAGCAATTCTTCTCAAATAGTCCAAAAACTTGATAAGAAAAATATTCTTCCTAATTTATTCTATGAGGCCAACCTGTATCTGAAATCAAAACCAGAAGATAAAATGGCTCACTAGATGCAGTCACTAGTAATATCTGCCACTGAGAGAACAGTACATTGGGAAGACTTGCACACTTCGAGCAGATCTTTGAAGGGAAGGAATCAAGAGTAGACACAGGGAGGACGCAGATGTTAGGCTGATTGGGGAGGAAGTTGGGAAACCTGTATGGGGCTACAAGCACTGAGACAAGTTCCTGGACCCAAGAGATTCCTGGAAAATGGGTGAGTTGAACAGGTGAGGAAGGGCCCATTTCTGATATGGACTTTGGAAATCTTGGCAGCAGGAGACACCATGACCTCCACGGACACTTAAGCTGGCAGGGAGAGCTGTTTAGAAAGGTGGTAAGGGCAGGACTCCACCCTCAGCAGAGCCCACAGGATTTGGTGTGGGAACATCTGTATTGGAGTACAGCCGGGGATGCCCAAACCTCAAGCCTTAGATTGTTCCTATAGGAGACTTTAGCCTTGGAGTGACTATTGGAACTGGATAGAGCAGGGTGATCTTGACTGTGAGAATGAGTCTTTCTGTTTTGAGCACCTCCCTGTCTGTTGGCTTCTCTCAGGGCCCCAGCCTGGCCATATCTGCTTGCAGTTCAGCCTTGGATGCCCAGTGAGGGTGCTTCCTGGGGGACCTCATCATAGAAGCTTCATTGGCAGAGACCACACCTTACTGTCTAAGAGCTTCAGGAGAGTGATCCCCACTGACACACATCAGTTTACCTGCAAATTTACCCCAATGCAGTCTCCCTCACAGTGCAGGCATGAACTTGCCCATGGCCACCCCTCCAAAGCTTTGATGGCACACGTACAGGTGGACCTTGTCTCCACTCCCCTGCTAGCATGTGTGTGAGCACACTTCCTGACACCAGAGTCCCCATGATGATGCATGGACACCTAGTCACAATGCCATTGCTGGAACCAACATGCACACACTGTTGCATCCTTACCACATGCCATACTGCCACTGCCGCCAGTGTAAAGCTGTCCACAGATGCTGGCAACCTGGTGCTCTATGGGCTTCCACTGCTGCTGGTATAAGCACATGCACAGAGGGTGGAAGCCCTATGCCTGCCAGCACCCTGCCACTGCTGCTGCCAGTGCAGGTATGAGTGCAAGCATGGACACTGGCAACCCTGGCCCAGCCAGTGCCCTATCCCTTCCACACCACTGTCACTGGCGTAAGTGTGCACAGGAACACTGCAGCCTCACCCTTGCCAGGACCCCACCCCAGCTGACACATGTGACACATGTGCGACTGTTCATGTTGCTGCAGCTGTTGGCACAAGGAAGCAAGCAAAGATCCCATTGCCACTGCCTCAAAAACAAAAAAAAACAAAAAACAAAACAAAAGAACATTTTGGTTGGCACCACTTATTGGAATGCTGTGGCCAGTGTACCAGGAACACCATGAGCCCCCCAGCACAGCATATTCCTAAAGTCAAGAGGCCAGAGAAAAAAGACGGAGGCCAAGTACCACCACCCCACCCCCACCTCAAGTTAGAGCACACAGCTCACGAGTAGCGAGCTCAGTGCTGGTCCCCTAAAATATTCTGGAAATGAAACCAGTTTGCTGAATCCATCTATACCACAAACCCTAAAAGGCATCAAAGAATGTAAAAGCAAAAATCCCATTGAAGGGATAGCAACTTTAAAATATTGAAGGAACACCAGCCTTCACAGATTAGAAAGAACCAGTGGAAGAATTCTGGAAACTCAAAAAGTCAGAGCTCAGCTCCAAATGACTGCAGTAATTCTCCAGCAAAAGTTCCTCACCAGGCTGAAACGACAGAAATAGAATTCAGATTACAGTTAGAAACAAAGATCATCAAGATTCAGAAGGAAGTTGAAACCAAATTCAAGAAATCTAATGAATACAATACAATGATGCAGGAGATGAAACAACATTTTAAGAGAGAAGCAAATTGATCTGATTGGACTGAAAAAATTACTTCAAAATTTTAAAATCCAATTCCAAGTATTAACAGCAGAATGGACTAGGCTGAGGAAAGGATCTCAAGGCTCAAAGACTGGACGTCTGAAATAATTCAATCAGATAAAGTGAAGAAAAATAATAAAGACAAATGTACAAAGCCTCTGAAAAATATGGGATGAGTGAGTTTGGTTAAAGAAATCAAATCTATAATTCATTGGTGTCCCTGAAAGAGAAGGAGAGATAGCAAGCAACTTGGAAAACATATTTGAAGATATTGTCCATGTAAACTGTCCCAATCTCATTAGAAAGGTCAATATTCAAACTGAATAAATGCAAAGAAACCTTGTGAGATACTGTATAAGACAATCATTCCAAAGGTACACAGTCATCACATTCTTCAAGGTCTAAATGAAAGAAAATATGTTAAACGTAGCTACAGAAAAGGGGCAGGTTATGTAAAAATAAACCACATCAGGCAAACAGCAGACATTTTAGCAGAAACCCTACAAGCCAGAAGAAATTGGGTGCCTATATTCAGCATTCTTAAGAAAAGAAATTCCAACTAAGAATTTCATAACTAGCCAAACTAACTTAATAAACAAAGGAGAAATAAGATCCTTTTCAAGCAAATGCTAAGGGAATTTGTTACCATCAGGCCTGATTTACAAGAAGTCCTTAAAGGAATGCTAAATGTGGAAAGGAAAGACCCTTATTGGCCACCATAAAAACACACTTAAGAGCTTAGAACATTGGCACTATAAAGCAGACACACAATCAAATCTGCATAATAAACAGCTAACAATACAATTACACAATTAAATCTTCACATAAAAATAATGAGCTAAATATCCTAATTAAAAGGTACAAAATGACAAGGTGGATAAAGAAGAAAGACTCAACCATATACTGGCTTCAAGAGAGCCATCTCACACACAGTGACAAGCATAGGCTCCAAGCAAAGTGAAATAGAAAAATTTACCAAGAAAACAGAAAAAGGCATGGGTTGCTCTTCTAGTAATTTCAGGCAAAATAGACTTTAAAGCAACAGTAGTAAAAAAAAGACAAAGAAAGGATTTACATAATGGTAAAGAGTTCAATTCAACAAGAAGACCCACATATCCTAAATATGTCTGTACCCAACACAGTAATAACCAGATTCATTCATAGATCAAGTTTTTATATACTTAAGAAGAAAGTTATATAAGCAAACAATAATAGTGGAAAATTTCAACACCCCATTGACAACATTAGACAGATCATCAAGGCATAAAACTAACAAAAATTAGCTATATAACTAAAAAAGTTAGATTATTTGGAACTTGAGCTCAACACTTGACCAAATTGTCCTAACAGATATCTACAGAACTTTTCACCCAAAACCATGGAACGTATATTCTTCTCATCGGCATATAGCACATAATCTAAAATTCACCTACAATCAACCATGAAACAATTCTCATCAAATTTAAAAAAATCTAAAACTAGACCAAACACAGTCTCACACCGCAGCACAATAAAAATACAAACTAATATTAAGAAAGTCATTCAAAATGATACAATTATGTGGATATTAAACAGTCTGAATGACATTTGGATAAACAATGAAATTAAGGCAGAGATCATGAAATTCTTTGAAACTAATGAGAACAAAGATTTAACATATTAAATCTCAGAAACATAGCTAAAGTAGTATTAAGAGGGAAATTTATAGCAATAAACAAAAAGTTAGAAAAATCTAAAACTGGGAACCTAACATTACATCAAGAGGAACTATAGAAACAAGAGCAACTCCCATCCCCAAATTAGCAGGAGACAAGAAATAACCAAAAGCAGAGCTAAATTGAAGGAAACTGATGTGTGAATAAACATGCAAAGGATAAATGAGTCCAATAATTATTTATTCGAAAGAATAAATATCATTGATAGATGACTAACTAAACTAATAAAGAAAAAAGATCAAATTACCACAATCAGAAATACCAAAAGGGACATTACCGTTGACCACGCAGGTATTTAAAACAAAAACAAAAAAAACAGAGACTACTATATACACCTCTGTGAATACAAACTAGAAAACACAGAAGAAATGGATAAATTCCAGGAAACATACCCCCGAGCTGGAACCAGGAAAAAGTTAAATCCCTTGACAGACCAACAAGAAGTTCTTAAATTGAATCAGGAATAAAAATCCTACCAACCAAAAAAAAAAGAAAAAAAGAAAAAAAAAAAAAAAAACAGGACCAGATAGATTCACAGCTGAATTCTAACTCTCTCTCTCTCTCTCTATATATATATATATACACACACATATATATATATATACACACACACACACACACATGCTGGAACTATATATATATAAAAAAGCTGAAGCCATTCCTACTGAAATTATTTAAGTATTTCAATAATCAAAGAGGAGATACTGCCCCCTTAACCCCTAACTCATTGTATGATGCCAGCATCATCCTAACACTAAAGCCTGTCAGAGACAGAGCAAAAAAAGAAAACTTCAAGGCAATATCTTTGATGATCATAGATGCAAAGATCCACAATAAAATACTAGCAAACCAAATCCTACAGCACATCAAAAAGTACAGTCAAGTAGGCTTTATTTCTGAGATGCAAGATTGGGTCAACATATGCAAATCAATAAATGGGATTCAGAACTAAAAATAAAAACCACATGATCATCTCAATAGTTGCAGAAAAGTCTTTTGATAAAATTCAACATATTTTCATGTTAAAAATCCTCAAAAAACAAGGCATCAGAGGTACCTACCTGAAAATAATAAGAACCATCTATGGCAAACACACAGCCATCATCACGCTGAATAGGCAAAGGGTGGAAACATTCCTCTTGGGAATGGAAACAAGATGAAGGTACTGTCTCTCACCACCCCTTTTCAACATAATACTGAAAGTCCTTGCCAGAGTAATTAATCAAGAGAAAGACATAAAAGGCATCAAAATAGAAATAGAGGAAGTCAAGCTATTTCTGTTTGAAGAAGATGCCATTCTATATCTAGAAAACTCCATAGTCTCTGCACAGAAGCTTCCCAATCTGATAAACCACTTCCACAAAGTTTCAGGTTACATTTTCAATGTGCCAAAATCAGTAGTAGTTCTATACACCAACAATATTAAAGCTGAGGGCCAAATCAAGAATGTAGTCCCATTCACAATAGCCACAAAAAGAATAAAATACCTAGACATACAACTACCCAGAGACATAAAAGATCTCTACAACAAGAATTACAAACTCTGCTGAAAGAAATAGGAGATGGCAAAAACATATGAAAAAACATCCCATGCTCATGGATAGAAAGAATCAAAATTTTTCATATGACCATACTTCTCTAAGCTGTTTACAAATTCCATGCTATTCCTATAAAACTACCAAAGATACTCTTCACAGAATTTGTTTACTATTTTAATATTTTTATATAGGGAAAAAGGATCCCCAATTCTCAAGCCAATCCTATGCAAAAAGAACAAAGCTAGAGAAATCATACCCAACTTCAAACTGTATTGGAAGGATAATTTAACCAAAACAATATAATACTGACACAAAAACAGACCAATGGAGTAGAAGAGACCACAATGAAATAAAGCCATACATTTACATCCATTTTATCTTTCACAAAGTTTTCAAAACCAAGCAATGGGGAAAGGACTCCTTATTCAATGAATGGTGCTGGGATAACTGGCTAGCCATATGCAGATAATTAAAACTGGACCCCTTTCTTTACACTATATAGAAAAATCATCTCAAGATGTGTTAAAGATTTAATATAAAACCTAAAACTATAAAACTTCTAGAAGAAAATCCAGAAAATATCATCCTGGACATAAGCCCTGGCAAAGATATCATGATGAAGAAGCCAAAGCAACGGCACTAAAAATAAAAATTAATAAATAAGACCTAATTAAACTAAAGAGTGTCTGCATAATTAAAGAAACTATCAACAGAATGATCAGACAACTTGCAGCATAGAAGAAAATATTTACAAACTGTGCATCTGACAATGGTCTAATATCCAGAATATATAAGAAACTTAAACAAATTAACAAGCAAAAGTCAAACGAACCCCATGTCTCAATAGCAAGGACATGGAATCAACTTAATTGTCCATCAGTAGTAGGCTGGATTAAGAAAATGTGTGAGATACATATACACACACACACACACACACACACATAGACACACACATATAAATATACCATGAAATACTACACAACCATAAAAAACTATGAGATCATGTCTTTTGCAGCAACATGGATGGAGCTGGAGGCCATTATTCTAGGCAAATTTGCACAGGAATGGAAAATCAAATACCACATGTTCTCACTTATAAGTGGGTGCTAAACTGAATACACATGGAAAAAAAAAAGAGAGAAAAACATACACCAGGGCCTACTTGAGTGTACAGAGTGGGAGAAGGTGAGGATTGAAAACCTATTGGGTTCTTGCCTTATTACCTGAGTGATGAAATCATCTGCACACCAAACCCTCGTGTTATATATAACCTACATAACAAACCTGCATGTGAACTCCTGAACCTCAAATAAAAGTTTAAAAAATGAAAACAAAAAAGGACACGTAAAAAAAAAAAAACCCTACTACATTCCCATATTCCTGATGAACATAGGTGCCAAAAAAAAAAAAAAAAAAAAAAAAATCAACAAAATACTAGCAAACAAAGCCCAATAGCATATCAAAAAGATAATACACTATAATCAAATGGGATTTATTTCAGGGAAACAAAGATGGTTCTACATACACTACACAAATCAATACAGGTTACACATCAGATCAACAGAATAAAGGATAGAAATTTTATTGCTTGATCATCTCAATAAATGCAGAAAAAGCGTTTAATAAAAGTTAACATTCTTCCTGATGAAAAATCTTCATAAATTTGGTATAGAAGGAACATACCTCAGTACATAAAGTTCGTAGATGTCAAACCCATGGGTACCATCATACTAAATGGGGAAAAGCTGAAAGACTTTGATCTAAGAACTTGAATGGGATAAGAATGCCCATTTTTACTACTCTTATTTAACATAGTACTGGAAGTCCTAGCCAGAGCAATTTGACAAGAGAAAATAATAAATGTCATTCAAATTGGAAAATTTAAAGTCAAGTTGTTCATCTTTGCAGATGGCATGATCTTATGTGTAGAAAACCTAAAGATTCTACCAAAAACTGTTAGAACTAATGAATTCTGAAATGTTTCAGGATATCAAATCAACTTATAAAAATTAGTAATATTTCTATATAACAACAAAAAAGTGCCTGAAAAAGAAACCAAGAAAGCAATCCTATGTACAGCAGTAACAAATAGAACTAAAATGTCTAGAAACAAATTTAACCAAGGAGATCAAATATCTCTACAACAGAAATTAGAAAATGCTGATGAAATAATTTGAAAAGGACACAGAAAAATAGGAAGACACTTTATGCTTATAGATTGGAATAATTAATATTGTTACAATGAACATAATTAATATTGTTACAATGAATATATTACCCAATGAAATCTCTAGAAAAATATCAATGATATTATTCACAAAAATATAAAAAAAGAATACTGAAATGTATGTGAAACCACATCGAATATTGAATAGTCAAAGAAATGCTGAGCAAAAAGAACAAAGCTGAAAGCATCACACTACCTGACTTTAAAATGTACTATAAACCTATAGTAACTTAAACAGTATGGTATTTGTATAAAAACAAACACATAGACCAATGTAACAGAATACGATAGCTAAAGATATCCATATTTTCTGATGAAGGTGTCAAGAAAATTGCACATAAGACAGTGTATTCAATGAATGTTGCTGAAATAAAATGGATATCACTATGCAGAATAATACTAGATGCTGCTCTCTCACCATACACAAACATCAATTCAAAATGGATTAAAAAAAATTAAGCATAAGACCTACAACTACAAAAGTTCTAGAAGTGAACCAAAGAGAAATGCTTTGGAATATTAGCCTAGGCGAAGATTTCATGGGTAAGACATAAAAAACAAAACAAAACAAAACAAAACAAACTGTTAAGAAATAAACTCCAATATAGACCAATTGATTATATCAAACTCAACATTTTAAAAAATATGATACAAATGGGCAAAGATTCCAAATAGAAATCTCACAAAAAAAGGCATACAAATGATCAAAAAGTATACAGAAAAAAAAAAAAATGCTCAATATCACTTATAATCACGGACAGGCAAATCAAAACAACAATAAAATATCTTACTTCAAGATGGTTATCAGAAAAAAAAAAAAAAAAAACCAGTTGCTGGTGAGTATGTGGAGAGAAGGGGACTCTTACACTGCTGGTGGGGATGTAAATTATTAGAGCCATTGTGGAAAACAGTATGGAGGTTTCTCAAAATACCACAAAACAGAACTACCATATGGCCAAACATTTTCACTGCTTGGTGTTTATTTAAAGGAAGGAAAATCAGTATATGAAAGAGCCACCTATACCCTCATATTTATTATAGTCTTTTCACCATAGCCAAGATATAGAATCAGCCTAAATGTCTATCAACAGATGGATGGATAAAATATTTTATACACACACACACACACACACACACACACACACACACACATATACATACACACACACACATATATATATATAACAAAATACTATTTAGCCATTTAAAATAAAAGGAAAAGAGTGAACAAAAAGAAAGTTTGAAAGGGATTCAAACAATCAAACCAAAAAGTATGTGATGTCATGAACATTAGAAAAAATGTAAAGAGTGATGATAAGCCATTCAATATTTAGATAAGGTGTTTTAAGCTGGGATAGATTTTGGCATATGGAATACTATTGAAAAGGACCAGGACATAGATAAATAGAACCTGTGTAAAGATAAAATAACATGACATTGATAATACACATTTTTTCAATGGTAGGCTAAATGATGAGGGTGGTGGCAGATAAAAATATTTTCATTATATTAAGAAGATACTGAGATCTGTGTAGAAAAAAAAAAAAAGAGCTTTATTTTTTTATTAAAAAGATGAATCTGCAGATTGGCGAGACCAAGACTTCATTGCAAACAGAAAATGTGCTTCAATGAGAGGTTGTAGAGTTAGAAATCATAAAGGTACAAAGTGCAAGGCAGGAGAGGAGAGTCAGGAGAATGAGGAATAGTCTTGATTGGATCATCTTTAAGCCTAAAATCACCACTCTCTTTTAATTGGCTGATTTCAGATGATCATTCAGTTGGTGCCAGGTAGTCTGTTGTTGGTCACTTGGGAAATTTCCAACCACATTAACCAGTTTGGCTTGTTTGTAGAATGAGAGGTCCTGTGACACTTTTACATCTTTCCAAGAACATGCAGTAGGTGACTTCTCCTTCACCAGTGTCCACCTTATTCTGTTTAACTTTGAGAGCCTTAGCTAGCCACGGGGAGTACATTTTGTCTGTCTGCTAGAGGCATTCTTAAACAATTGTTTGAATTTATGAAGTGTGGTTATAATGAGCAGGACCTATCCCCATCAAGCTACCATTGACTTTCTTCATAGAATTTGGAAAAACTACTTTAAACTGCATATGGAATTAAAAAAAAAGCCTGCATAGCCAAGTCAATCCTAAGCAAAAAGAATAAAGCTGGAGACATCACACTACCTGACTTGAAACTATACTACAAGGTGACAGTAACCAAAACAGTATGGTACTGGTACCAGAAAAGATATATAGACCAATGAAACAGAACAGAGGCCTTAGAAATAACACCACACATCTACAACCATCTGACCTTTGACAAACCTGACACAAACAAACATTGGGGAAAGGATTCCCTATTTAAGAAGTGGTGTTGGGAAAACTGGCTAGCCATATGCAGAAAACTGAAACTGGACTCCTTCCTTACCCCTTATACAAAAATTAACTCAAGATGGATTAAAGACTTAAATGTAAGACCTAAAATCAAAAAAATTCTAGAAGAAAACCTAGGTAATACCATTCTTAATATAGGCATGGGCAAAGACTTCATGTATAAAACACCAAAAGCAGATGCAATGAAAGCTAAAATTGACAAATGGGATCTAATTAAACTAAAGCGCTTCTGAACAGCAAAAGAAATTATCATCAGAGTGAAGAGGCAACTGGGAGAAAATTTCTGCAATGTATCCATCTGACAAAGGGCTAATATCCAGAATCTACAAAGAATGTAAACAAATTTACAAGAAAAAAACAACCCCATCAAAAAGTAGGCAAAGGATATAAATAGACACTTGTTGAAAGAAGACATTTATGCAGCCAACGAACATATGAAAAAATACTCATCATTACTGGTCATTAGAGAAATGCAAATCAAAACCACAATGAGATACCATCTCATGCCAGATAGAGTGGCAATCATTAAAAGGTCAGGAAACAACAGATGCTGGAGAGGATGTGGAGAAATAGTAATGCTTTTACACTGTTGGTGGGAGTGTAAATTAGTTCAACCATTGTGGACGACAGTGTGACAATTCCTTAAGGATCTAGAAATAGCATTTGACCCAGAAATTCCATTACTGGGTATATACCCCAAGGATTATAAGTCATTCTAGTATAAAGAGACATGCACATGTATATTTATTGTGGAACTGTATGCAATAACAAAGACTTGGAACCAACCCAGATGTCCATCAGTGAAAGAGTGGATAAATAGAATGTGGCACATATACACCGTGGAATACTATGCAGCCATTAAAAAGGATGAATTCATTCATGTCTTTTGCAGGGACAAGAACGAAGCTGGAAACCATCATTCTCAGCAAACTAACACAAGAATAGAAAACAAAGCACTGGATGTTCTCATTCATAAGTGGGAGTTGAACAATGAGGACACATGGACACAGGGAGCAGAACATTGCACACCAGGGTCTGTCAGGGGGTGGGGGGTCTAGGGGATGGATAGCACTAGGAGAAATACCTAATACCTTAGGTGATGGGTTAATGGTTGTAGCAAACCACCATGACACGTGTATACCTATGTAACAAAACTGCACGTTCTACATATGTACTCCAGAACTTAAAGTATTATAAAAAATTAAAATTAAAATTAAAAAATAACAAACAGGATAATTTAAAAAAAACTGTTAGATATCTGTATCATGTGTTTCCCAGATACACCTTCCACAAATTATTTGTTCTTTCTAAAGATAACATTACCCTTATGACTATTCCAATAAGGTTTTATTTGTTAGTTTCAATGAATCTAAAGTTCTGTATATTAATATTGTACAGGAAAATTATATGAGACTAATGGATAATCTTTAAGAGAAACTAACAAAAATCCTATTAACTACTGACAGCCCCTAACTCTGCCTTCTTAAAGTGGAGATACACCTCTTATGTTTATGGTAATGAATATCTAAGAATACAGATAAACATATCTCCAAGTAAGCATGTGTGTGTTATTTTTGGCTTTGTGCTACATTTCTATTACAAAAGCAATTAAGTATTAGAAATGATACATTTAAATTACTTTTATGTTTCTAAGTAGATATATTGAAATGATTAATATATTCTCTTTCACAGAATAATTATCACTGTATTGTTTTTATAAGCAATCCCTTTTATACTATATGTAATGAACTTAATAATAATTACAATAGAGAATTATGTATCCCCTGTTTAGGAGTATGACCCTTTGAACAGGTAGACATACATATACAGGTAGACAGAGATATTTTCAATATCATATTGAAAATAATAAAAATATTTTTGTTATTGAAAATTTGAGCAAAGATAGAGATGAATACGTGGTATACTAGTGAATAGATTTCTCAGTCAGGACCTGGTATAAATCAAATGGCACATGCTAAACATATTTTGCCCATGGATTAAGAGTATACATCACTGTTTTTTACACTTGTATCAGAGTAAAGGAGTAATACAAATAGGCTTTTTACAGGAACTGACTGTGATCCGGTCCTCTGGAGAATAAAGTTATAGTGGTTTTCTGAAGAAAATGAATTAAATGTGTGTGGGTAAAAATTTTAGATCCCAACAGGGGTCATCAAAAATGTATAAACAATAAATGACTAGCAGACAAAAGTATCTTATTTTGCAAATGGAAAGGACCTCAGTTGCATAATGAAAATAAAATGCTTCTCCTCCTCTCTCTCTGTATTGAGGAAATTTGCTTCTGAATTTGGCCTTGAGATAGATAATGCACACTAGTAAATGCAAGAATTAGCAAAGTATTTCTTTTTCAGAGCAAAATCCCTAAGCAGGAAGCAACAAATCTTTTTCTAGGAAATTTTTCAACTAAACAAAAGGTTAGGCAGTTCAAGTTAAGTTTGTTTGAAGTCTTAGCTTGTTATTTCCCCCAACAAACTGATTACTTGCATTGGAATTATAGAAATAGATATGCTGCCACTTCCTTTCTAAGATTAATGCTAATGTATTCTGCCTGCTGGAGCAATATTCAAAACAACCCACAAAATGAGCTATCAACCCATTTCAAAAACAGTTTGAAATCTACTCTGAATATTAGTCTACAAAATATAAATGCAAAATCTTATGGCTACCAGGAACTTCCAAAGGTCATTTAACATCCCAGCTTTCATATATTCTAAGTGAAATAAACACATTCCATTCTTCATTAGTTTATTCAACAGTATTTGATGTATGCCTGCTATGTGCCAGGCATTGTACTGGGGTCTGGATATAAAGAATGAATATACTGAACTCTTACTATAAAGTTTTTGTGAGTTAGAGAGAAGAATCAAGTTGGTTAACCACTTTAAATGTTTTTATTTGATGTAATAAATATCAATTTTGAAATCACTGCAAAGTAATATGAGACTGATTTGGAAGGGAACCTAATTCTGCCTGAGAATTTAACATAATTTAGCTGGATCTTGGCAGATGTTGGCATTTATTGAGAAAAGGAGGATTTTCCAAAAGTAGAAATAGATGTAGATATAGTCTTGTTTTATTTCTATCTGACAGTAATGCCTTAGAGGGATCCATCCCTCTCTCTGAAATGTGGCATTTTGGGGTTAAAATAAGTTTTCCAAGACATTCCTGAAAGAGTTGATCTATGGCTACACATCCTAGACAGCCTTAAGCTTCTCTATTCTTCTAGAGGTCCAAGCAATTATTTCATATTCGTCCTCTATCGTTTCTCTTTTTCCTTTGACACTTCCTCCGCAATTCACACTCCCAACTCCCATCTTCACTTGCTACTTCATAGAGAAAATAAAAGAAAGTCAGAGGATAGTTTAGATTAATTTGTATCACTGTATCAAACCATTTCTATTTCCAAATTCTCTAACCTTTCCTGCTGTTCAAAATGTATAAGTAGTCAATGTTCCTGGCTAAGGCCAATCCTAACAGCTGTTCGCAAGGTCATATTCTTAATAATTGCTCAAAAACATTTCTCCAGGGGCTTTTACATATCACTCTCTTACATCAACATTTTTCTCTTTTATTGAATCATTGCCTTCAGAATACAAATTTTACCATCTTATAAATAAATACTCCTATTTTTCTCCCATTCTGAAATAAATAAACCTTATGATCTCATTTATTCAGAGGCCATCTATTTTTTTAATTCTCCATAGAAAATGTCCGAGAAAGATTTCCCTGTAATCATGCTCCTTAATTTATTTCCTCTTTGTCTCTCTTGAATTCATTCTAATTAGATTTTCATGTCCACCACTCCACTAAACTGTACTTCTCAATGTCATTAATCCTATTGCTAAAAACCTTGGTTACTTCATTATCTTCATTTATCTTATATTTTGATGGAATTTAAGTTAATCTCTTTTCTATCTTTGAACCCTTTCTTTTCTTGGATTCTAGAAATTACTTTCATCTGGTTTTCCCAAATTTTTGTCCACTCCATCTCAATTTCCTTTGTTAGTTCATTAGTATTGCCCCAAATTTAAAGATGGAAGTATCTCAGGTAGGGTTGAGACTATGATGATGCAAATGACCAATTTATGCATTTCTAGAATATTCTAATTTATTTTGTTTGATCAAAACTGCTACATATTTCATAGAACTTTTACTTTTTAAAATATTAGATTGCACTTTATATCTTTATGTTCTGGCTATGTTTTTCTTGAATACCTTCCTCATTAGTAAGGTTCAAATTTTGCTCCTCTTATCTGTTAATTCTCTGAAAGATTTTAAGGGGATTTGATTGTAACCCTTTTCTATTGCTTATTATATTCATTCTCAAGAGCAATGAGTTTCCTTGTACTTTTAGTAGACAGTAAGAATCATGGCCCTAGATCTATCTTTACTCTCAGGTTCACAAAGCAATAGGGGAAGAAATCACATTTTTTGAACGACCTTCTGTCCCTGTCCTTCTTTCCCCTGTGTTTAAGTGAGCATCCTCTTCCCTTCCCTAAATATCCCTGTCCAATTCAACTTGTATTTTCCTTCAAAGAGTTTCTTCTGAATAGAAACACTTTGACTTCAAAGAAAGCTTTATTGTGTTAAATATGGGTCTTTATGTGCCTGCAGTACCCCAGCACTCTTAGGCATTATCACATTATTGTCCCCTTGAACTGACTTGACAATTTTGTTAGAATAGAATAGAAACTGTTTTCAGATTGGTGCAATTTACTTTCCATTTGGGGATTTTCCTGACACTTTAATGAGATAACAAATTAGTTAACAATCAAATCTAAATGACAATAACTTTCTTTCCCTGCACTATTTGTTGAACAAAAAATTGAAGTGGACACTGAAAGAACCAAGAATCTAAGACAATATTGACAAAGCATGAGTTGGCAGTAAGATGGACTTGCCTAACATAAAAAACACAGGTTCTAATTCTAACGTGACAGTGATGGAGAGATTAGTTTATTCACACAGGAATAGATTAATGCATCAGTGAAAGAAAGTGTGCAGCTCAAAAGTAAATAAATACACACTCAACTTCTGTCAGATCAGGCATTTAAAAAAAGTGGGAAACAAAGGAGTCGCTAAATAAATCACGGATAAATAATTGCTTAACTTTGTGATAAAAATGATATTTCATCACTGACACATCTCAATTTACAAGTATTTTAAAAAAGTGAATTATTTATAATGTCCTCAGTTTAGCAAAGTCAATTACTTGAGTTTTTTTCTCATCAAAACTTACTCTTGATGAAATTATTCATTTTCTGTTTGTTTTGTTTGTTTCCTGTAAATAGTATCTCCATGTTATGGCTTCAGTAGATCTTGTGCAGATATTTTGCCAAATTTTGAATTTTACATACAATAAATGAAACATAGTAAGCTGCAAATCCACTACCAGAGCTCACTTTTTCTTTTTTTCTAGGAAGAAGAAAGAGAAATGAGACGAAATATACAATTTTGCCTACATTGTGGATATTATGAACTACTTTTACATTACATTACACAACTTCCTTTCTGAATGATTAATTATGTATAAAATTTGGAGTTATTGTGTAGTGACACCTTAGTGTATTATTTACAGTGAATATTTAATTTGCATAGAGAATTCTCACAATTTATATTATAGTATTATTTCATGGAGTTCCAGAGTATAAAGATAATTTTCCACCTCCAAAAAAAATGAAATGTAAAAACTTTTACATTTTAATGAAATTAATGTAAAGTCAAATTTGTAATGAGACTATGGCCTCTTTGAGAAAACTAATTATACTGCGAATTAATTATAAATTAACACAAAATTTTATTAACTACTATTTAAGACTTATTTTTATCTATTGTCTTGGCAACAAAAAAATTTTATTTCTATCAGCTTGATATGAATTTGAATCTAGAGTTTTCCTCTTTTGTATTAATTTCTTATAGATACCATATCTGTTGCTAAATAAAATATCAATCTAGAGTTGAAAAATATTAACTAATTTTTGCCATGTCGTTACAATTACATTGGCACATTTTAATTGTTTTCAAGTACATACTGAACCTAAAAACACACTTCATAGCATTTTACTTTGGCTCATACATCAGGACTATTAATAGATTAAGGAAACTATTACTTTGGATTATAACTTTGACCTCATCCATATCAATATCATATAATAAATGCTCCAACAATGAATTAAAAGCAGAATGCTAGGCCAGATGCTGACTTCAATCAAGAAGTCTTCTTTATGAATAGAAGAGTGAAACTTTAGGCATAGGATAATAATTAACCTCTTCAGAATAGATGCAAGCATATGTGAAGGCTGAAGGTGAGACTAAGTGATTCCACATTCAATCCATTGATGCTACCCAGTCTTATCTCTTCAAAGTTACTTGCACACCAACATGGCACAAGTATACATATGTAACAAACCTGCACGTTATGCACATGTACCCTAGAACTCAAAGTATAATAAAAAAAAAAAAAAAATCAGGAAAAAATAGTTACTTACTGTAAATATACGTTTCTTCTCGAAACTTAGCGCTTCTAAGGTCAAAAAATATATCTTACAATCTGTCTTAGTTAGTTGGAATATCACAGACAGGATGAGTTAAGCAGTTAATTTCTCATAGTTCTGGAGACTAGGGCCAAGATCAAGATGCATGTGTATCTTGTATCTAGTAAAAGCCTGCTTATCATTTACAGAGGGCTGCCTCCTCTTTGTAACTTCAGATGGTATGTGTAAAGACATCTTGCACAACTTCCTCTTTTCATAAAGGCATTAATCCCATAATTAGGGCCCCACATCATGACCTAATCTAAATTTAATTACCCACCTTTAAATATCATCACATGGGAGGTCAGCGTTTCAGCATATGAATTTTAGGGAGACACAAACATTCAGTCCATAGCACAATCATTTTTATTCTTTCTAACACCTACTTGTACTGCAAAAGATTTTTAAATGAAATACGGATGTTTGCCACATATTGAATTTCAAGCATGTCATTGCTTTGGAGTTTCCTCCAGCAAGATTTGAATTTGTTGGCTCTACCTAATGGTATTAATTTTAGATTATTTTTTCTCTCCACTCAAGATATTCTATACAAACTTTTCCATGCTTCTTAGATAATTTCCTTTCTGCAACTCTGTTTTGTCCTGCACTTGCCTGTGAAACCCTAGTTTTCATATATTCAGGAGAGGAAATTAGAAACTAAGTTTGATTATTTGTTTGTCAACAATTTGTTTGTCATTACATATTTTAAAGATTTTATGTGCTCAATCTCCAACTCTGTTTTAGTAAATTAATGAGTTAATATATTGACCTTTTAGTGCTTTCACTGTACTCAGTAAAGAAACAATTTTATGTTTTGAAATTCCTTTATTCAGTGAAGAAACAATTTTATGTTTTGAAATTCCTTTATGAATATGTAGAATTTAATATGATTTAGCCTCAACTTTTTACCCTTGTCACTTCATGAACTTGGAAACATGATACATTAATAATATTGACCTATTTACTATTGAATTTATTTTTGTAGTTGAATATATTTGGCTTTTGTGAACTGCTCATTATAATTTGCATAATTAGTCCAGTACTCAAAACTGCAATTTAGCATTCATCTTCAGTTTTCATGCAGTTAATTTTACCCTTAATTTTTTGATATTTTTCCTCTTTTGTATTAACTTCTTATAAATACCATATCTGTTGCTAATTACCATTTTCTGTATGAAGGAAACCTATTTTCTGACTTGTGCATTGAAACATAGCTAGTTAGCACTTGGTAGGGTCAGGGTTAGATTTTTAGTCTATTTGGGCTGCTGTTACAAAATAATATATACTGGGTAGCTTTTAAGCAACAGAAACTTATTTCCTTCAGTTCTGGAAGCTAGTTAGTCCAAGATCAGGCAAATTTGGTGTCTGCTGATGGTCAGCTTCCTGATAGACTGTTGTCTTCTCACTGTAACTTCACATCGTGGAAAGGAAAAAGATTTCTCAGGCCTCTTTTATAACGATACTAATCCTATCAGCTAATAACCTTCAAACTTCTCACTTCCTAATACCATTACCTTGGGAATTAGGATTTCAACGTATGAATTTTTGGGGGAATGCATTCAGACTACAGCATGTATACTGAAAAGAATACTGTGTTGTAGCGAGTGAGGTTCTAATTTTGCCTAGATGTTGGCCTTTCATATGCTGGGGGGTATTATAAAACACACTTAATTTAATATATATTGATTATCTTCTTGTTATTTCTCCCTAGCAAGTCAAGTCTATTTTTGAGACTGGGAGTTCAGGCAGACTGGTGGGAAAAATTTTAAAAGTAGTTATAAGAAACAGACACAAACCTTCTTGGAAAGCTGGGAGGTGGGTTGCTTAACTTCAGTAATAGATCTGGCTGAAGGTGGCCTAATCCTCTTACCTTAAGTAAATAACTTAAAGTAGGTACAAAGGAATGTAAGAGAGTTTCTCTAAATAACTTGTTTACTCATGTGGTCCTAAAACTAACCTTTGATCATTTGCAGGCAGGATGGCTTTCTCAGGGGGAGGGCGACCAGGTTAACACCCTCTAGTGGTGTTGACTCAAAGTCTTCGTCTTTTAATGTGTGCTGAATAAATGCCAGCACGGACAGCAAGTCAGGGCTGCAGCTCTGCAATTCTTTTGGCCTGCAGCCTGGCCCCCTAGCCTGTTTTTTCACTGAATATTGGCGTCTGAGTACCGTCCTGCAGCTGGGGTCTGCAGGACAGACCCCGGCATGTTTTCATATATCTTCATTACAGAGTGGATGACAAAAAATGATGGAGTACATTTTGTTGGGAATTTTTTCTTTCCTCTTCAAATTCAAACAAACTAGGCATCCAAACCATCACAAAGGGTTGTTGATTTTAGCTTAAATGTTTTTAAACATCATCCACTTTAGTACACCCTAACATGTAAGCCACACTGTGTTTTTCATATCAATTTCAATATCCGCTTTTCAGGTTCCTCTGCTTCCAGCTTTGATCCTCTACTGTCTGTTATCTTCATTATGCCCTACTTATACTTCTGAAATACAAGCACTAGTATTTCACTCTAGAATATTTCAGTTGTATTCTTTTTCACTTTGGATTAATTCCAAACCCTTTATCGTGGTTTATGTGGCTTTTAATAAACTGGACTTTACCTACTAACAATTTTACTACTTAAAATCTCCATCTTACTACCAACAACCTACTATTCCTAATGATATTTTGCTGCAGACATTATTAAAATTCTTCCAATTTTAATAATCTTTAAGTGGACGTTTATCAGTCCACCTAAAATACGTCTAGTTGTATTCTCTCTTCACAGAAAACTATCAGTCAATTTTGTTTTCACACTTCCCCTCAACCTTATACATTCTTGCCATGCCTTCTTTTTTTTTTTTTTTTTTCTTTTGAGATGGAGTCTTGCCCTGTCACCCAGGCTGGAGTGATACAATGGTGAGATCTCGAATCACTGCAGCCTTTGCTGGATTCAAGCAGTTCTCCTGCCTCAGCCTCCCAGTAGCTGGAATTACAGCCACCACGCCCAGCTAATTTTTGTATTTTTAGTAGAGACGTGGTTTCACGATGTTGGCCAGGCTAGTCTCAAACTCCTGACTTCTAGTGTTCCACCCTTCTTGGCATCCCAAAGTGCTGGGATTACAGGCGTGAGCCACCATGCCCAGCACTAGCCATACCTTCTGCATACCTAGTCTCCCGTCATCTTTCCTGTGTCATCCTAAAATATGTTACTTCACCAAGTATTACAGATTAAGTAATAACAAGGCACATTACATATATTTTATTGTATATTTCTCTGTTTTTATTATTAAGCTGAGAAAGATACATGAAGATAAAGTTTGGATGCATTCTGCCATCATTGGTTTCTAGCATTTAGCATAGTGTTTGATAATTTGGGGGTGCTTAATACATATTTGCTAAATGTTAAGTGGAAAGGATAGATTTTAAAAAGAGATTTGTTTAGAGAGGTAGGGTTTGTATATCAGTAATAAATTATTAAGAGTTTATATCTAACCCTGGGGATGCAGCTTTGTGTATTTAAAGTTTGGTGAGAGTAGATCTCATGTACTCGCCACAGTAACACATGTACACACACAATGATTATAACGTCATGTGATGGGTGTGTCAATTAGCTTGATCATGGTAATCATTTTACAGTGCATAAATATATGAAAACATTGTGTTTTACACCCTAATGATATATAATTTTTATTTATCAATTATATTTTTATAAAACTGGAAAAAATTTTCTAAGTGATCCTTAGTCAAACTGTAGTCAGGACGGAGTATAGCTTATTCTATGTAGTGATATAGAACATTCACATGACTTTAAGTGGCTCTAGGTACACAGGCTTTTGGTGTTTACTTACTATTGTATAAAGTGTAAGATAAAAATTCAGCCCTTGTCATTAAATTCATTGTTTGGCCTCATTGGCATAACATTGGTAATAGCTTATTCATCTACTTCTCTCTACTTTCATTGTCTGTGGCTACACAAATTCAAATGATGCTCATCCCTTGCCTAAACTTCTAAATTAGTTCTGTGGTTTGTTCCCACTGTCAGCCTTGCCTCCTTAGGAGTCCTCTTCATTCAGCAGTCATAACAGTATTTAAGGAATTTAAATCCAGACTTCTTAGACCCCTGTTTAAATATAACTTCTGCTATTCTTTCTTATAGAATGCTGTTCTTTTCCTTAACACATTTCTTACACATCTGTTTCTAAATGTGCATTCATATATATATGCATATACCTAGCTTGTTTGTCTCCACATCTTGACTGTAAGCTTGACAAGGGCAAACATTTGTCTTTTTTGACAACTGCATTCTCAGCAACGAGCACATAGCAGTACTCAATAAATACCATTGAATAAATGTACTAGACAAAGTATTCTTAATCTTCTTTATCAGCAAAGTTCTGTTACAATTAAAGTTCTCTAAAATTTTGGGTAGATAAAATAAATCCCATGTATTGAACCACATTAGTCAATAGTTCCAGGAAATTTAAAGTAATACAAAACAGTTCCCCATTCCATCCTTATTCCCCCTTGGGGACAATATCCAAAAGGTACATTCAATAATAGTGCTTAGCACCTAAAACTGGTAGCAGTGGGTGTTTCGGCGGGCCTCACTATGCACTGCAGTCTGATGGCCTGGATCCCTGGAGTAGGGCTAACCTAGTACATGTTTTAACACCCATCTCTGTCAAGGGTTCGACGTCTATAGTCAAAAATGGAAGCTTATTTCTCATTGACCCATTCATCTACTTTAGATCCCCTCTCCAAAAAAAAAAAATATATATATTGATTGCAAAGTAGAGATGCATATACGTATACATGTTTGCAGTTATCATTGGCTAATGAACACTAGTAGACCTTATCTTTCAAAAACAGATCAATATCTGTACTTAATACAGATTTTATTTAAGCAATATAACAGTACTTAAATACAGTCAAATTTATCATTCACTTTTTTTGTTATCATTTTTTTTAGTTATAAACACTACCCACACATTTAGAAGAAAAACGCTTTAAGATTTTAATAAATTAAATGCCAATAACCCCTACAAGTAAGATTAAACAGTAAAAAAAAAGGTTCTGTCTTAAACCTTTTTAAAATTGTACTATACACACAGGAGGGATAATTGGGCTGCTGAATAAATGCTAGAATAAATAACTAGAAAAATACTTTTTTGGAATATTTGCCTTTCAAAATTATCTATGCTGTACTTTTCACTGATAGTATTGTTTCCTATGGATAAAAAGCCTTCTTTCCATTTGGGTCAAGAGGCATTATTTTGAGAGTAGTGTGAACTATTACTGTGTGTCCTTGAAAACATTCTAAATATATTTGGACTATCAGGTTGCTCTTTTGTTATTACTAGTTGGTTATCTATATTTAGTCTCTGGTAACATCTTATAGCACTCATGTTGTAAGACTTAGGTACAGATGTGTTTTAAAAAGCAAGGGTCACTCATTAATTTTGTACTCAAAGTTCTATGAACTAATCCTAACTTTTTTCTCACTGGTGTTAGCCAGACATTATTAAACAGAATTGATATTTAAACTTTCAGCCCTAAAATCGGTATTTTTCTCTATTTATGTAACTTCATAGAAAGAGATAAGGTTTTGTAAGTCAGGTAGGTG
The DNA here is from genome assembly GCF_047675955.1 of Chlorocebus sabaeus. Taxonomy (NCBI): domain Eukaryota; kingdom Metazoa; phylum Chordata; class Mammalia; order Primates; family Cercopithecidae; genus Chlorocebus; species Chlorocebus sabaeus. The sequence continues at coordinate 87,217,202 of NC_132910.1, read as the reverse complement.
TGATCAAACCTAGACTCTGACAAGCTCAGAGTTACCTTGAAAATCTGCATTAAACTGTAGGTATTCCTGCTTTCTTTCCTCTATGATACTAATGCCTACCCACAGGGTTTTTGTGAGATTTCGATGACAGTGCAGTACACCCTTTATATCCACGGATTCCACATTTATGGATTCGACCACCATCAGATTGAAAATAAAACAAAAATTGCAATAAAAGTACAAATATAGTATAACTACTATTTACATACCATTTACATTTTAGTAGGTAGTATAAGTAATCTAGAGACAATTTAAAGTAGAGAAGTCTGTCCATCAGTATCTGTGAGAGATGGTTTCCAGGTCCTCCCTGAGATACCAAAATTCGTGGATACCCAAGTCTTATTTAAAATGGTATAGTGTATGCATATAACCTATGCACACCCTCTTGTGCATTTTAAATCATCTTTATATTACTTATAATACCTAACATAATGTAAATGATATGTAAATAGTTGTTAAACTGTATTATTTAGAGAAACCTGGCAAGAAAAACACTCTGTACATATTCAGTACAGATGAAATTCTTCCAAATAGTTTTGATCAGCAATTGATTGAATTCACAGATAAGTAACACATGGATAGAGGGCCCACTGTATATATACAGGAGGATGTGCATGGGTTATATGTAAACGTGATTCCATTTTATATATGGGACTGTAGCATCAGTGGATTTTGGTATCCATGGGTGGATCCTTGAATCAACTCCCTGCAGATACCAAGGGATGAATGTACATGTATATCAACAAATGTTAAAACTGTTACATATTAAGTGCTAATGGGTAACAATTATTTATATTAGTTCATTTTATAAAGGTGAAACATTTTTGAGGTTATCATATAAAGTTTGTATAAACTCATAGTGAATACACCTTGAAGACTTAAGTTTCTACTATTAATTCTTGTTGGACCTTCCAAAATAATCCATTGCAAAGCCATTTGTTTACTCTAGGCTCACTCATCTAGTTAGTTACTTCCATCTTTAAGACTCTATATTTTTCTCTTTCTTTTAAACTTTTGATATTCTTATAATTGTATTCCTTATACTTAACATGACTATAGGTATGTTTGTGTATGTGTGTGTGTGTGTGTATATATATATGCACACATACACACATAGACATACACACAGACAAAATAATACTACACACAAACTGTCTTTTAGCATGCAAAATCAGATGTCGTAATACCAGACATTCACTTTTCACATAAATATTTTGAATTATACATTTTATATTCAAAGACAAACAAGGAGACCTCCTAATTATCTCAAAATAAAAGAAAAAAGAGGACTTTGTTCACAGTGTAATTTTGTTTCTTTCCATGTAACAGAGAAAAGGGACAAAATAAAAGGAGCCACTCATAAGGTTTAAAAAAATTGGTTGTAATAGTGCCTGGCTTTTAAAACCAGGAAAATAGCAATGAAAAATCACAGCGATCAAATTTGGCCTGAATAAAGCTCTGTATAATTAGTACATTACACATAATGATAATGATCTTGTATTTAATTTAATTTAATTAATTAATTAATTTATTTATTTATAAATGACTGCCATATTGTGCCTGGATACTTTGAAATAATTAAAATAATTTTAAAAGTACAAAATGAATCTCAGATTAAAAAGACTCACTAATTTCCCAGTCTGATAAAATAAACTCAACTAATTAAAAGCCCAGAAGTCTTATTTTCAACCTGTACTGGGCTAGGAATCCTGGCATATCCACTTCTAAGATTGATGTCCAGATACATAGGGATTTTACTAGTAATTCTATTTGAAGAGCCAAAATGTAAGTGGTGGCAAAATTTAGCTGTGAAAACATGATTATAGAAAAATAATTATAGAGGTATATCCCTAAGGCGTTGTTTTTGAATAATTTCATTTAACAACTATAAAATGAGGACCTGCTATATATTAGACAATATCCTGTGTACTACAGAGATAATTTTTCTTCAGGCATGTTTTTCTTATACTCAGTATACTTAAACTCTTACACAAAAGATAAGATTAAAAAAAATTATGTTAGAATGACAAAAGTGGTATTAGAAAAACTACCAAATGATGAAATAACATTTCAAAGAGGAAAAAGCATTAAAACATTAAAAACATTAAATCTGACTTAATGTAAGAATTAAAAATTTGTATTTCTTAATGAAATTATAGTAAATATTAAGTAGCTAGAATATTAAATGTCGTATACATTGTAAATAAAAAAATAATGATTTAGATAAGGGCAAGAAGGCTATTATAGTCCATAATGGATAAATATATATAAACTAGGATAATGTATATATAGATAATATAATATTTTAATGATTCTTAATAAAAATATGAGACCTCATTTTAAGATGGTAGCATTTTAAGATTGGTATTATATTTTATTTATATTTTCCAGATCTAGTCTCTTATGCTCAGGTGAGTAGCGAGACACAGTTTAGCAAATTATGAATTCCCGAGGTCAGTGAATCCTAGAGGAAGGTCACAGGTGTCTTCTGAGAAGAAGGATAGGGATTTATAAAAAATCACAATGAGCTGTTGTATTCATCAAGACTCTTTGGGTGAAAACAACATTAAAAACATTGGAAGAAAATAATTCATATGCTATGTTGAATGGCAACATACCTGAAGTATTAAAGGGAACTCAAAACATTTATCTTAGAAATAATTTTCTTTGTTCTCAAGTTGTTTTACAATGCTAATTCAAATTTACTATTCTAGATTAATATGGTTTCACTTTTGTAATTTTTTAAGAGCATGATTGATTTAACAAAACTAAACCACCTAAAAATACATTCCCTCTCTTCCATCAGTTTTTGATTCCTGCCATTTCTGATCCCTGTTCATCATTTTAAAAATAAAAGCAAATACAAGGACAATTATGATGATTTTGAAGAAAACATTATTTAAATGCTCTATGTGTAATAATAATTAAAAATAATAATGGATTCCAAGATGGCTGAATAGGAACAGCTCCAGTCTACAGCTCACAGCATGAGCGACACAGAAGAAAGGTGATTTCTGTGTTTACAACTGAAGTATCAGGTTCATCTCACTGGAACTTGTCAGACAGTGGGGGCAGGACAGTGGGTGCAGCCCACTCAGTGAGAGCCAAAGCAGGGCGAGGAATCACTTCACCTGGGAAGCACAGGGGATCAGGAAATCCCCTTTCCTAGCCAAGGGAAGCTATGACAGATGACACCTGGAAAATCAGGTCACTCCCACCCTAATACCATGCTTTACCAATGGTCTTAGCAAACAGCACACCAGGAGATTATGTCCAGCACCAGGCTCCGAGGGTCCCACGCCCACAGAGCCTCGCTCATTGACAACACAGCAGTCTGAGACCCAACTGCAAGGCAGCAGCGAGGCTGGGGGAGGGGTGCCAGCCATTGCTGAGGCTTGAGTAGGTAAACAAAATGGCCTGGAAGCTCGAACTGGGTGGAGCCCCACACAGCTCAAGGAGGCATGTCTGCCTCTATAGACTCCACCTCTGGGGGCAGGGCATAGACGAACAAAAGGCAGCAGAAACCTCTGCAGATGTCCCTGTCTGACAGCTTTGAAGAGAACAGTGGTTCTCTCAGCACAGAGTTTGAGATCTGAGAACCAACAGACTGCCTCCCCAAGTGGGTCCCTGACCCCCGAGTAGCCTAACTGGGAGGCACCCCCCAGTAGGGGCAGACTGACACCTCACACAGCCGGGTACCCCTCTGAGACAAAACTTCCAGAGGAAAGATCAGGCAGCACCATTGGCTGTTCAGCAACATTCACTGTTCTGCAGCCTCCACTGCTGATATCCAGGCAAACAGGGTCTGGAGTGGACCTCCAGCAAACTCCAGAAGACCTGCAGCTGAGGATCCTGACTGTTAGAAGGAAAATTAACAAACAGAAAGGACATCCACACCAAAACCTCATCTGTACATCACCATCATCAAAGACCAAAGGTAGATAAAACCACAAAGATAGGAAAAAAGCAGAGCAGAAAAGCTGAAAATTATAAAAATCAGAACGTCTCTCCCCCTCCAAAGGAACGCAGCTCCTTGCCAGCAAGGGAACAAAGCTGGATGGAGAATGACTTTGATGAGTTGAGAGAAGAAGGCTTCAGATGATCAAACTTCTCCAAGCTAAAGGAGGAAGTTCGAACCCATTGTGAAGAAGCTAAAAACCTTGAAAAAAACATTAGACAAATGGCTACATAGAATAACCAGTGTAGAGAAGTCCTTAAATGACCTGATGGAGGTGAAAACCATGGCACGAGAACTACGTGACAAATGCACAAGCTTCAATAGCTGATTCGATCAACTGGAAGAAAGGGTATCAGTGATTGAAGATCAAATGAATGGAATGAAGCAAGAAAAGAAGTTTAGAGAAAAAAGAGTAAAAAGAAACTAACAAAGCCTCCAAGAAATATGGGACTATGTGAAAAGAGCACATCTACGTCTGATTGGTGTACCTGAAAGTGACAGGGATAATGGAAGCAAGTTGGAAAACACTCTGCAGGATATTATCTGGGAGAACTTCCCCAACCTAGCAAGGCAGGCCAACATTCAAATTCAGGAAATACAGAGAACACCACAAAGATATTCCTCAAGAAGAGAAACTCCAAGACACATAATTGTCACTGATGTTGAAATGAAGGAAAAAAAGGTTAAGGGCAGCCGGAGAGAAAGGTCGGGTTACCAACAAAGGGAAGCTCATCAGACTCACAGGGGATCTCTCGGCAGAAACTCTATAAGCAAGAAGAGAGTGGCAGCCAATATTCAACATTCTTAAATAAAAGAATTTTCAACACAGAATTTCATATCTAGCCAAAGTAAGCTTCATAATTGAAGGAGAAATAAAATCCTTTACAGACAAGCAAATACTGAGAGATTTTGTCACCACCAGGCCTGCCCTACAAGACCTCCTGAAGGAAGCATTAAACATGGAAAGGAACAACCAGTACCAGCCACTGCAAAAACATGCCAAATTATAAAGACCATCAATGCTAGGAAGAAACTGCATCAACTAACTAGCAAAATAACCACCTAACATCATAATGACAGGATCAAATTCACATATAACAATATTAACCTTAAATGTAAATGAGCTAAATTCTCCAATTAAAAGACACAGACTAGACAGTCAAGACCCATCAGTGTGCTGTATTCAAGAGACCCATCTCACGTGCAGAGATACACATAGGCTCAAAATAAAGGGATGGAGGAAGATCTACCAAGCAAATGGAAAACAAAAAAAGGCAGGGGCTGCAATCCTAGTCTCTGATAAAACAGACTTTAAACCAACAAAGATCAAAATGGACAGAGAAGGCCAGTACATAACGGTAAAGTGATCAATTCAACAAGAAGAGCTAACTATCCTAAATATATATGCACCCAATACAGGAGCACCCAGATTCATAAAGCAAGTCCTTAGAGACCTACAAAGAGACTTAGACTCCCGCACAATAATAATGGGAAACTTTAACACCCCACTGTCAACATTGGACAGATCAATGAGAGAGAAAGTTAACAAAGATATCCAGGAATTGAACTCAGCTCTGCACCAAGCGGACCTAATAGACATCTACAGAACTGTCCACCCCAAATCAACAGAATATACATTCTTCTTAGCACCACATCCACACTTATTCCAAAATTGACCACATAATTGGAAGTAAAGCACTCCTCAGCAAATGTAAAAGAACAGAAATTATAACAAACCGTCTCTCAGACCACAGTTCTATCAAACCTGAACTCAGGATTAAGAAACTCACTCAAAACTGCTCAACTACATGGAAACTGAACAACCTGCTCCTGAATGACTACTGGGTGTATAACGAAATGAAGGCAGAAATAAAAATGTTCTTTGAAACCAATGAGAACAAAGATACAACATACCAGAATCTCTGGGACACATTTAAAGCAGTGTGTAGAGGGAAATTTAGAGCACTAAATGCCCACAAGAGAAAGCTGGAAAGATCTAAACTTGACACCCTAACATCACAATTAAAAGAACTAGAGAAACAAGAGCAAACACATTGAAAAGCTAGCAGAAGGCAATAAATAACTAAGATCAGAGCAGAACTGAAGGAGATAGAGACCCAAAAAACCTTCAAAAAATCAATGAATCCAGAAGCTGGTTTTTTGAAAAGATCAACAAAATTGATAGACCACTAGCAAGACTAATAAAGAGTAAAAGAGAGAAGAATCAAATAGATGCAATAAAAAATGAAAAAGTGGATATCATCACTGATCCCACAGAAATACAAACTACCATCAGAAAATACTATAAACACCACTAGGGAAATGAAGTAGAAAATCTAGAAGAAATGGATAAATTCCTGGACACATACACCCTCTCAAGACTGAACCAGGTAGAAGTTGAATCCCTGAATAGACCAATAGTAGGCTCTGAAATTGAGGGAATAATTAATAACCTACCAACCAAAAAAAAGGCCAGGGAAAGATGGATTCACAGCCAAATTTCTACCAGAGGTACAAGGAGGAGCTGGTACCATTCCTTCTGAAACTATTCCAATCAATAAAAAAAGAGGGAATCCTCCCTAACTCATTTTATGAGGCCAACATCATCCTGATACTAAAGCCTGGCAGAGACACACACACAAAAAAGGAGAATTTTAGGCCAATAGCCCTGATGAACATCGATGCAAAAATCCTCAATAAAATACTGGGGGAAAAAAGAGAATTTTAGGCCAAGATCCCTGACGAACATTGATGCAAAAATCCTCAATAAAATACTAGCAAACTGAATCCAGCAGCACATCACAAAACTTATCCACCATGATCAAGTGGTCTTCTTCCCTGGGATGCAAGGATAATTCAACATACACAAATCAATAAATGTAATCCAGCATATAAACAGAACCAAATACAAAAAACACATGATTATCTCAATAGATGCAGAAAAGGTCTTTGACAAAATTCAACAGCCCTTCATGCTACATGCTAAAAACTCTCAATATATTAGGTATTGCTGTGGCATGCCTCAAAATAGTAAGAGCTGTTTATGAAATATCCACAGCTAATATCATATTGAATGGGCAAAAGCTGGAAGCATTTCCTTTGAAAACTGGCACAAGACAGGGATGCCCTCTCTCACCACTCCTATTCAACGTAGTGTTGGAAGTTCTGGTCAGGGCAATCAGGCAGGAGAAAGAAATAAAGGGTATTCAATTAGGAAAAGAGGAAGTCAAATTTTCCCTGTTTGCAAATGACATGATTGTTTATTTAGAAAACCCCATCATCTGAACCCCAAATTTCCTTAAGCTGAGAAGCAACTTCAGCAAAGTCTCAGGATACAAAATCAATGTGCAAAAATCACAGCATTCCTATACACCAATAACAGACAGAGAGACAAATCATGAGTGAACTCCCATTCACAATTGCTTCAAAGAGAATCAAATACCTAGGAATCTAACTTACAAGGGATGTAGTTCTTCAAGGAGAACTACAAACCACTGCTCAACAAAATAAAAGAGGACACAAACAAATGGAAGAACATTCCATGCTCACGGATAGGTAGAATCAATATTGTGAAAATGGCCATACTGCCTAAGGTAATTTATAGATTCAATGCCATCCCCATCAAGCTACTAATGGCTTTCTTCACAACATTGGAAAAACTACTTTACAGTTCATATGGAACCAAAAAAGAGCACGCATTGCCAAGACAATCCTAAGTCAAAAGAACAAAGCTGGAGGCATCACGCTACCTGATTTCAAACTATACTACAAGGCTACAGTAACCAAAACAGCATGGTACTGCTAATAAAACAGAGATATAGAACAATGGAACAGAACAGAGCCCCCAGAAATAATACCACACGTCTACTACCATCTGACGTTTGACAAACTTGAGAAAAACAAGAAATGGGGAAAGGATTCCCTATTTAATAAATGGTGCTGGGAAAACTGGCTAGCCATATGTAGAAAGCTGAAACTGGATCCTTTACTTACACTTTATTTAAAAATTAATTCAAAATGGATTAAAGATTTAAATGTTAGGCCTAAAACCATAAAAAACTTGGAAGAAAACCTAGGGAATACCATTCAGGTTATAGGCATGGTCAAAGACTTCATATCTAAAACACCAAAAGCGATGGCAACAAAAGCCAAAATTGACAAATAGGATCTAATTAAACTAAAGAGCTTCTGCACAACAAAAGAAACTACCATCAGAGTGAACAGGCAACCTACAGAAATGGGAGAAAATTTTTGCAATCTACTCATCTGACAAAGGGCTAATATCCAGAATCTACAAAGAACTCAAACAAATTTAAAAGACAAAAACAAACAACCTCATCAAAAAGTGAGTGAAGAATATGAAGACACTTCTCAAAAGAAGACATTTATGCAGCCAACAGACACATGAAAAAATGCTCATCATCACTGGCCATCAGAGAAATGCAAATCAACCCACAATGAGATACCATCTCACATCAGTTAGAATGGTGATCATTAAAAAGTCAAGAAATAACAGGTGCTGGAGAGGACGTGGAGAAATAGGAACACTTTTACACTGTTGGTGGGACTGTAAACTAGTTCAACCATTGTGGAAGACAGTGTGGCGATTCCTCCAGGACATAGAACTAGTTTTATTGTGGCACTGTTCACAATAGCAGAGACTTGGAACCAACCCAAATGTCCATCAATATTAGACTGGATTAAGTAACCATGAATATATACAAATATATACACCATGAATACTATGCAGCCATAAAAAAGGATGAGCTCATGTCCTTTGTAGGGACATGGATGAAGGTGGAAACCATCATTCTCAGCAAACTATGGCAAGGACAAAAAACCAAACACTGCATGTTCTCACTCATAGGTGGGAATTGAACAATGAGATCACCTGGACACAGGAAAGGGAACATCATACACTGGGGCCTGTTGTAGGGTGGGGGAAAGGGGGAGGGATAGCATTAGGAGATATAACTAATGTAAATGATGAGTTAATGGGTGCAGCAAACCAACATGGCACATATATACATATGTGACAAACCTGCACGTTGTGCACATGTACCCTAGAACTTAAAGTATAATTAAAAAGAGAATAATAATAATAATAATAATGAACATTCATATAGCTTTCATAGTCTGCAATCTTACCAACATGCCAACACTAAAATCCTAAGAGGTAACACTCATACCTTTGACATTTGATCACAAAGGGATATGTTTTGTGTCAACAAAATTATGTCCTCTTCTGTAGGATAATTATATTAGCACATCTTAGGGCATAGGTTATTAGAAAATGTAATACTTACAAGAAACAAAACAAAATAAAACAAAAAACCTGAGGTTAATTTTGTTCCATTCTGTTTCTTGTATTGTTGGAAGTGTATAGAAACCATGTATTCGTTCTGATTGGTCTGCATGATTTTGATTTCACAATATCAGAGTAGTGAGCTGTTAATATTTACTATAGTGTTTTCCAATAGGGAAAAATTAAGATAAACCTGCATAACACTTATAAATGAGCCAAGATTTACCAGCAAGAAAAACTGAAAAGTGGAGAAATTAGGAAGTTTCATAAATTATTTCGGGAAAATAAGAAAATATAACTCCGAACTTGTATTCTTGGTAGTCAATTCAGTTATTCCCCATTGGAGAGTGCCTCTTCCAGGAAACACTGTTCTCTCTCCTGTATTGATTATAAAGGGCCTTCAAAACAGGTCTTTTTGTTTTTGACTTGTGTTCCTCTTATCACAGTAGTCAATAATTAAAAAACAAAACAAAATCCAAAGTCAAATCATGTCATTCCTCACCTCAGAACCCTTCAATGGCTGCTCTTTCCTTTCTAGTAAAAGACCATGTCATCGCTATAATCTGTCAAGCCCTAGAGAACCTTCCTCCAGTTATGCTTTGTTTCTCTCACATCAATTCTTGCTACAGGCTTTCTCACTGTGCTGTTATCATAGCTGTCACCTTATTGTTCTCCAAACCCACTAAGTATGTTGCTATTCTCTGTGCTTTGAATACTTTATCCCCTCCGCTAGATATCCAGAGACCTGTTTCTTTGTCCTTAAGTATTTACTGAAGATGTTACCTTGTGTGAAAAGTTTTGTGATGGACATATTACAAATTGCACTTCTCACACACACATCCTAAACAACAACTTGTTCTATAGTTCCTCTTAACAGTTATTATTTTCTAACATATTATATATTTTTCTCATTGTGGTGAATCATATCACTGTTTTTTAAATATTCATTATTTACCCTAGGGAAGATTATACTTAACAAATCTGTTGACGTTAGTTTTAGACCTATGACTTGTTTAGGATGACAAATTATGAGCAAAATTAATAATAAGTAAATCTAGGCAGAAACTTAAATAATCACTTTGTGCTTTTCCACTTTTTAAATAATGACACGATGACCATTTGTGTTTAGACTAAGTGGCAATTTTAGCCTTAGTTCTCATGTGGAAAGCTGTAGAGCAGAGAGGTACTATTGACCCACATTGCACACGTAGCAGAAGAAAGAAACAAATATTTGTGATTGTAAGATACTGATAACTTAATATTTCATCAGGCAGGATCCAGTCACAAGTTAATCAAATGGAAATTTTAGTATTAAAATATTAATAATGGATTGGAGTAATGGAAAATTGACTAGTGAGAGTTAAAGATTTTTATTTTATTTGTTCTTTTTTTTTTTTTTTTTTTTTTTTTGAGACAGAGTCTCACTCTGTCACCCAGGTTGGAGTGCAGTGGTGCCATCTCGGCTCACAGCTAACTCTGCCTCCAGGGTTCGACTGATTCTCCTGCCTCAGCCTCCTTAGTAACGGGGATTACAGACGTGCACCACCACACCTGGCTAATTTTTTGTATTTTTAGTATAGATGGAGTTTCACCATGTTGGCCAGGCAGGTCTCAAACCCGTGATCTCAAGTGATCCACCCACCTCAGCCTCCCGAAGAGCTTGAATAATAGTCAGGAGCCACCATCCCTGGCTGGTTTGAAGATAATTCAAAGGATGTGTTTTTTTTTGTTTTTTGTTTTTTTTTTTTTTACAATAAGCATTAAGATGTACTATTCTGATAAATTTTACATTTTTACCAAAAATTGTGAAAGATGTAATAGTATGGGTAGGCCAGGCACAGTGGCTCATGCCTGTAATACCAGCACTTTAGGAGACCAAGGCCTGAGGATCATGAGGTCAGGCATTTGAGAATAGCCTGTCAAACATAGTGAAACCCCGTCTCTACTAAAAATACAAAAAATTAGCTGGGCATGGTGGCCAGCACCTGTAATCCCAGCTACTCAAAAGGCTGAGGCAGAAGAATTGCTTAAACCTGAGAGGCAGAGGTTGCAGTGAGCTGAGATCACGCCACTGCATTCCAGCCCAGGCGACAGTGAAAAATTCAAAAAAAGAAGTATGAATAATGACTACATTTCTTGTGAGAATTGCTCTAGTGCTTCCACATTATAATTAAAAAGTAATGGCAAACATTGAGAGAAAACATTAATGTTGCTGCTGCTTCTTTTTTTTTTTTTTTTTTTTTTTGAGACGGAGTCTCGCTCTGTCGCCCAGGCTGGAGTGCAGTGACGAGATCTCGGCTCACTGGAAGCTGTGCCTCCCGGGTTCACGCCATTCTCCTGCCTCAGCCTCCTGAGTAGCTGGGACTACAGGCACCCGCCACCATGCCTGGCTAATTTTTTGTATTTTTAGTAGAGACGGGGTTTCACTGTGTTAGCCAGGATGGTCTCGATCTTCTAACCTTGTGATCTGCCCTCAGCCTCCCAAAGTGCTGGGAGCACAGGCGTGAGCCACCACGCCCGGCCCATTAATGCTGCTTGTAATTATGCAGTAAGTACAGTTATGTCATCATGGAAGTACCATTCACGTCTGAAAAAGTGAAAAGGATAAAAAGAGAAAAAATGGATAAGAATGTCTCCCCTCTTCCATTCATTTACCTGGTTTGAAGGAGGCAAACGACCAAGCTCAAAACAAAGGAAAAAAAGTTACTTCTGTATCCACTAACTCAAAATATAAGATAATATAAACAACTCAGACTCTTGAAATCATCTCTTTAATAATTTATTTCATGAGCAACAGGCAAGAATGACACAAGCACAGAACTGAAAAACTGTTGGTAATACCTCTATCTTATATTGAATAGAGAATATAAGATAATAAAAATTTTATTTATTAGGTATTTTCATATCTTGAAATATTTTTCCCAAGGATTACTTTAAAATTTTTTGTACTAACCTAGAAAAGGGAATCAATATTGACTTGAAAATTGCCTCTCTAGGCATAAAACCCCATAATTATAAAAAGTAGGATATATATCCTTCTTTCTGTAGAAATTATATATTTATATAAATACAATCAAGCAGAAAAAAAAAAAAATCCTGATTTTGAAGTCAGTAGTAGATTTGTTTTCTAATCCTGGATCTAGCATATGCTATCTATGGGAATTTGGAACATAAGTTCTATGGCTTCATTTCCTTCTTACAAGGTCTGCAATTATAGCATGATTTGTGAAGCTTAAATTACATTTATAAATATATATATAATAAAGAATAGTAATTTATTCATGAACAGTTTTATTGATATAATTCATATACATACAGTTGACTCATTTAAAGTCTACAATTCAATGAATTTTAGTGTATTCACAGATCTGTTCCACTACACGTATTCAGCCATTCACAGATAGGATGAACCAAATGAATTTTAGAATATTTTGATCACCTCAAAACAAAACCCAATACTTTAGCTATCACTCATTCCACTATCCACCTTAGATCTAAGTCACCAAAATATTAATGTCTCTACAGATTTGCTTATTCTGCACATTTCATATAAACGGGATTATATAACAGGTTTTGTGACTGTTTTTTCAATTAGCATAATGTTTTCAAGATTCATCCATGGCATAGTATGTGTTACTATTTCATTACTTTTATATGGCTGCATAATATTCCATTGTATTGATAAGTCACATTTTTTAATCCATTCATCGTTTGTTCATTCATCAGCTGATGAAGATTTGTGTGCTTTCACTTTTTGGATATTATGAAGAATGCTACCATAAACATTTCTGTGGAGGTTTTCATGTGGACATATTTTCATTTCTATTTGGGTGTATATCTATATATATATGTAAATATATGTATTTACATATATGTAATATATGTAATATATATTATGTGATATATATGTAATATATGATACATAATATATAATGTGATATATATGCAATATGATACATAATATATAATGTGATATATATGTAATATATGATACATAATATATAACGTGATATATATGCAATATATGATACATAATATATAATGTGATATATATGCAATATATAATACATGATATATAATGTGATATATAGGCAATATATAATACATGATATATGTGATATATATGCAATATATATTATATGATATATAATGTGATATATATGCAATATATAATACATGTTATATAATGCAATATATGTAATATATAATACATAATATATAATGTGATATATAATATATATATCACATATATGATATGTGATATATGTAATATAAAATATCACATATGACATGTGATATGTATGCAATATATGGTATCACATATGTGGTATGTGATATGTATGCAATATGTGATATCACATATGTGGTATGTGATATGTACGCAATATGTGATATCACATATGTGCTATGTGATATGTACGCAATATGTGATATCACATATGTGCTATGTGATATGTACGCAATATGTGATATCACATATGTGGTATCTATGTAATATGATGTCACATATGTGATATGTGATATGTATGCAATATGTGATATCACATATATGGTATGTGATATGTACACAATATGTGATATCACATATGTGATATGTGATATGTACGTAATATGATATCACATATGTGATATGTATGTAACATGATATCACATATGTGATATGATATGTGTGTAATATGACATCACATATGTGATATGTGATATGTATGTAATATATCACATGTGATATGTGTATGTAATATATAATATCACATATATGATATGTGATGTGTATGTAATATAATATCATATATATGATATGTGATGTGTATGTAATATAATGCCACATATATGATATGTGATATGTATGTAATATATAATATGTACATTATATATGAATATATATATTGCTTTGGGTAATATGAATATTTAACAAATATAGACACTTCCACTTCATAAATGTAGTGAGGTATTACTCAAATATATATATAAATATATATATTTACATATATATGTAAATTCTGCATATATATATGCAGAATTGGTAGAGTAAATAATAATTCATTATTTAACCATTTTTGTAACTGCCAGACTGTTTTTAAAGTGGCTGCATAATTTTACATTCCCATCAGCAACACATAGGTGTTCTGATATGTCCACAAATTTGCTAACACTTATTATTGTATATCAGACATTCTGAATGTAGCCTTCTAAATGGGTAAGAAGCAGTATGTCATTATAATTTTCATTTGAACTTCCTTGATAATTAATGATTCCAAGCATCGTTTAATATGGTGTCCATTTGTATATCTCCCTTTAAGTAATTTCTATTCAGATCCTTGTTCATTTTTTATTGTTTTTTAAAATTACAGAGTCTGGTATGTGTGTATGTGAGATACACACACACACACACACAGCATAATATCTATATTTTAGTTCCTATCAGATAAATGGTTTACAGATTTTTCTCCAATTCTATAGGTTGTCCTTAAATTATTTTTAACTTTTTTATTTCCATTTTTAATTTTTGTGGGTACAAAGTATATGTACATATTTATGATGTACATGAGCTATTTTGATAAGGAAAATGATGCATAACAATCACATCAGGGTAAATGGAGTATCCAACACATCAAGCATTTATCCTTTCTTTGTGTTACAAATAATCCATTTATACTCCTGTAGTTATTTAAAAATATACAATAACTGTTGTTGACTGTAATCACCCTGTTGTACTATCAAATATTAGATCTTATTAATTCAATCTAACCATATTTTTATAACCATTAACCATCTCCCTCCCGCTCATTACCCTTCCTAGCCTCTAGTAAACATCTTTCTATTCTCTGTCTTCATTAGTTCAATTGTTTTAATTTTTTCAGCATCCACAAATACGTGATACTATGTTCGGTTTTCTTTCTGTGACTGCTGTATTTCACTTAATATAATGACCTTAAGTTCTATGTTGTTGCAAATGACAGAGTCTCATTCTGTTTTATGGCTGAATAGTACACCATTGTGTATATATACCACATTTTCTTTATTAATTCATCTGTGGGTGGATACACTTAGGTTGCTTCCAAATCTTGGCTGTTGCAAATAGTCCTACAATAAACATGGGAGTGCAGGTACCTCTTCAATATATTGATTTTTCTTTTGGGTATCTACCTAGTAGTGGGGATTGCTGTATCATATGGCAATTCTATTTTTAGTTTTTTGAGGAACCTCCAAACTGTTACCCATAGGGGTTATGCTAATTTACATTCCAATCAACAGTGTACAAGGGTTTCCTTTTCTTCACATCCTTGCCAAAATGTATCATTGCCTATCTTTTGAATAAAATCTATTCTAACTGGGGTGAAATGATACCTTATAGTTTTGATTTGCATTTTTCTGATAATCAATGATGTTGAACATCTTTTCATAAAGCTTTTTTGCTATTTGTATGTCTTCCTTTGAGAAATGTCTATTCAGATCTTTTGCTCATGTTTTAATCTGATTACTAGATTTTTTCTTATTGAGTTATTTGAGTTATTATTATTGTTATTAATCCCTTGATTGACAGATGGTTTGCAAATAATTTCTCCCGTTCTGTGGGTTGTCTCTACACTTCGTTGATTGTTTTCTTTGCTGTGCAGAAGCTTTTTAACTTGATTTGATTCTGTTTGTTCATGCTAGCTTTGGTTGTCTGTACTTGTGAGGTATTACTCAAGAAGTCTTTGCCCAGTTCAATGTTCTGGGCAATTTCCACAATGCTTACTTTTAATAATTTCATAGTTTGAGGTCTCAGACTTAAGACTTTAATTAATTTTGATTTGATTTTTTTTATTAATTTTGATTTTATTTTATCTGGTAAGAGATATGGGTCTAGTTTCATTATTCTACATATGAGTATTCAGTTTTCCCAGCATCATTTATTAGAGAGACTGTACTTTTCACAATGTATGTTCTTGGCATCTTTGTCAGAAAATAGTTTACTGCAGTTGTGTAAATGTATTTCCGGGTTCTCTATTCTGTTTCATTGGTCTATTTGTTTGTTTTTATGCCAGTACCATGTTGTTTAGTTTACTAGAGCTCTGCAGTATAATTTGAAGTCAAGAAATGTGATTCCTCTGGTTTTTTTCTTTTTGCTCAGGATGGTTTTGTCTATTCTCAGTCTTTTGTGGTTCCTTGTCAATTTTAGTATTACTTTTTCTATGTCTCTAAAGAATATCATTGATATTTTGTTTTCAATTGCGTTGAATTTGTAGATTGCTTTGGGTAATATGAATATTTAACAAATATAGACTCTTCCACTTCATAAATGTAGACTATCATTCCATTATTTTGTGCATTCTTCAATTTCTTGCATCAATATTTTATGGTTTACGTTGTACAGATCTTTTTCTTCTTTGGTTAAATTTATTCATTGATATTTCAACTTATCTTTAGCTATTGTAAATGCAATTACTTTTGGATTCCTTTTTCCGATACTTTTTGGTTGGCATATAGAAACGCTACTGATTTTCATAGTTGATTTTGTTCCCAGCAACTTTAATGAATTGGTTTATTGGTTCTAATATTTTTTTTTCTTTTTTTTTTGGTGGAGTTCTTAGTTTTTTTCCAAATATAAGACCGTATCATCTGAAAACAGGCAGAATTTGACTTCTTCTTTTCCAATTTAGATGCCTTTTATTTCTTCCTCTTGTCTGATTGCTCTAGCTAAGTCCAGTATTATGTTGAATGACAGTGGTTAAAGTGAGTATGCTTGTCTTGTGTCAGATCTTAAGATCTTAGGAGAAAGGCTTTCAGTATTTTCCCATTCAGTATGAAACTAACTTTGGGTCTGTCATATGTGACTTTTATTGTGTTGAGATATGTTCTTTCCATATCCGTCTTTTTGAGAGTTTTCATCATAAAGGGAGGTTGAATTTTATCAAATGCTTTTTTCAGCATCAGTTAAAATGATTATATGGTTTTTGTCCTTCATTCTCCCACATGTTGAGGGAGTGACCGGGTAGAAGGTGATTGGATCATGGAGGTGATTTCTCTCGTGCTGTTCCCTGATAGAAAGGGAGTTCTCATGAGAGCTGATGGTTTTAATTGTGGCACATCCTCACTTTCTCTCTCTCCTGCTGCCGTGCAAGATGCGCCTTGCTGCTTCTTTACCTTCTGCCGTAATTGTAAATTCCCTGAGCCCTCCCCAGCCATGTGGAATAGTGAGTCAATTAAACCTCTTCTGTTTATAAATTAGCCAGTCTTTGTTAGTATCTTTATAGCAGTGTGAAAATGGACTAATACAAAAGTTTTTCACTGAGAAGTCTGCTGCCAGACATGTTGTAGTTGCTTTATATATTATTTCTTTCTTTTCTTCTGCTGTGTTCAGAATCATTTCTTTATCCTTGACTTGTGAGCTTGATTAAAATTTCTTGAGGTAGTCTTATTTGGTTTAAATCTGATGGGTGTTCTATAATCTTCTTGTACTTGAATATATATATATATGTATATATATACACACACACATACATACATACATACACACACACACACACACACCTTTCACTAGATTTGGGAAGTTCTAAGTTATTATGTCTTTGAATAAACTTTCTACCCAGATCACTCTGTCTACCTCCTCTTTAAGGCCAATAACTCTTAGATTTGTCCTTTTGAGGCTATTTCCTACGTCGTGTGGGTGTGTTCATTTATTAATTGTTTTTTCTTATGTCTCCTCTGACTATATTTTCAAAAGTTTGTCTCCAAGTTCACAATTTCTTTCTTCTGCTTGATCACTTCTACTATTAAGAGACTCTGAGGCATTAATCAGTATCTTGATTGTGTTTCTCAGCTCCAGATATTCTGCTTGAATCTTTTTGATTATTTGAATATTTTGATAAATTGACAGGATTCTGAATTCCTTCTCTGTATTATCTGGGATTTCATTGAGTTTCCTTAAAAACAGCTATTTTGGATCCTCTGTCTAAAAGGCCTTCTATCTCTGGTATTGGTCACTGGTGCCTTATTTAGCTTGTTTGGTGCAGTCATGATTTCCTAGATGATCTTGATATTCATGGTTGTTCATCTGTGTCTGAGCGTTGAAGAATTAGGCATTTATTGTAGTCTTCGCGGTCTGGGCTTGTTTTTACCTGTCCTTCTTTGGATTTAAAGGAACTTGGGTGTTGTGATCTAAGATTTTGGTCACTGCAGCAATATTTGCTTTAAGAGCGACCCCAAACCCAGTATTCCTATGACTTTTGCGGACTCGTAGAAGTACTGATTTGGCGGTCTTTGGTAAGATCCAGAAGAATTCCCTGAATTATCAGGCAGAGACCCTTGTTATCTTCCTTTACTTTTCCCCCAGACAAATGGTCATCTTCTGAGCTACCTGGAGCTGGGGGAGAGGTGATGCACAAACCCCTGTGGCCACTGTCATTGGAACAGTGCTGGTTCAGACTCAAGAACAGCACAGCAATGGGTCTCATCCAAAGCTTGTGGTAACCACTGCCTGGTTACTGCATATATTTATTCAAGGCACAAGGGCTCGACAACCAGCAGATGCCAAATCAAGCTAGGCTTATGTCTTTCCCTTCAGGGTGATGTGTTGTCCCTGGTTCCCTTTGGGCCTAGGGATGCCATCTGGAAGCCAGGGCCTGGGGTTTTGAACTTTAGCAATCTACCAAGTGCTCTGTTTTACTGGGGCTGAGCTGTCACCCAGACCACAAGGCAAAGACCTTCCCAATCTTTCTTCCCCTTTCCTCAAGCAAAAGAGTTCTCCCCATGGTTGTCACTGCCCCAGGCCTGTGATCAATATTGTCTGGCTACTGCCAATGTCCATTCAAGGCCCAAAGGCTCTTCACTTAGCTTTCAGTGAATGCTGCCAGCCCTGCTTCTCTCCCATGAGGTCAGTGGAGTTCCTTCTAGCCCAGGGAAAGTACATAAATGCCTTCCAATATCCAAGGCCTAGAATCAGGGACCCCAGGATCTTGTTTGGTGCTCTACCCCACTGTGACTAAGCTGGTACCCAAACTGAAATATTAAGTTCTCTTTACTCTTCCCTCTCTTTTATTCAAGCAGAAATGGGTCTCTCCCTATAACCACCACAACTGGGAATGTGCTGGGTCACACCTGGAGCCAGCGTGGCTCTGAGTCTCACCCAAGATCCTCAGCAAGAACTGTCTGGCTACCACAGCTGATCATTTGGAGCCCATGGGCTCTTTAATCAGCAGGTGGTAAAGTCTGCCAGGACTGAGTTTTTCCTGTCCAGACAGTTGTATCCCTTCTCGCTCAGGATGTGTCTAAAAATGTTATTGTGAACTAGGGCCCGGAATGGACGCTTCAGGACTCTGGTACCCTATTCTACTGTGGCTGAGGTGGTATTCAAGTTGAAAGAAAAAGTCTTATTTACTCTCCCGTCTCCTCTCTTCCAGCAGAGGAAATGAGTTTCTTCAAGGGCTATAGGCTGTGTTGCCTGTGGTTGGGGGAAGTGTAATACAAGCACTTTGCTGCCCTTACTAATGTCTCATTTTGTTGGGTGCAACCCAAACCACTGGTTTCGAGACCAGCACAGTTAACAGGACTTGTCCTTGTATCCTAGAATACCTTTCTACTTTATTTAGGACCCAAGAATACTTTAGCCATGGTGGTGGGCTTGCCAGAACTCAGGTTCTGACTGCTGGAATAGACAATTTACTTCCAACTAGGGCTGATCTAAATGTTCCCTATGTGGGAACAAGCTAAGTTCTGCCCTGTGTTTGTTTCTGCAGTGTTAGGCAGCACTGAGTTCCAGTGTGAACGTCCTACAATTACTATACTTTCCCTCCCCCAAGTACACAGATTCTTTCTCCATGACACAAGTCTGCTGCTAGGGGATGGGAAATGGGTGATGTAGGCAAATCAAGACTGTGTATTCTAACCTCTTCAGTGTTTGTTTATTTAATATGATGTTAAGAGCAGGTAGGGTGATCACTCACCTGATTTTTTATTCTTATGATGGTAATATATATGTGTGTGTGTGTGTGTGTGTATATATATATATATATTTTGCGTAAAGAGTTGTTCATTTTGGTATTCCTACTGGGAGGAAAATTGCTATTCTGTCATTTTACTCCACCCCCTGCCCCACCTTAGTTTTGAGATATCTTTTGAAGCACAAAAGTTTCTAATTTTGGTGTAGTCTCACTGATTCTTTATTATTATTTTTTTTTTCCTTTGATTACTTGTAGATTTTTGGTGATATGTAACAGTGAATTGCTAAATCTCAGGTCACAAAGATTATTCCTGTAACTATTCTAAAAACTTTCAAACTTGCTCTGACATGTACATCTTTACCCATTGTCTATTTTGTTTGTTTATTTGTTTTAATATGATATGAGGCAAGGGTGCAAATTCGTTTTTGTCATGTGGTCACCCAGATGTCTTATACCCATTTGTTGAAAAATTTACTTTTCCTAACTAATTGTCTCAATACTATTATTGAAAATCAATTGACTATAGATACATTAGTTTGTTTCCGGACTTTCAGTTCTGTTCTATTGTTCTTTATATTCATTATTACGTCAGTACAAACTGCCTGGATTACTGTTACTGTCTAGGAAATTTTGACATAGATATGTGTGAGTCATTTAACTTTGTTCATTTTTAAGTTTTTATTTCTGGCAATTTTGGGTCCCTTACACTTCCATATGAATTTGAGAATGAATTTATAAATTTCCACAAAGAATTCAGCTAGGACTCTGATAGAATTTGCATTGATATACATCAGTTTGGATAATATTGTCATTCTAATAATCCGTCCATGAATATGGATTGTTTTTCCATTTATTTAGATCTTTAAGTTATTTAATAAAGTTTTAAATGTTAAGGTTGTAAATTTTGCACTTTTTTGTTAAGTTTCTTTATACATATTTTATTTTTGATGCTATTATATACAAAATTGCATTCTTAATTTCATATTCAGATTGTTCATTGCTAATGTGTAAAAATAATATTGATTTTTGCATATTTATCTTGCGTCTTGCAAACTTGCTGAGCTTGTTTATTACTTCTAAAAATGTTTACTGAATCCCATAGAATTTTCTATTTTCAAAATATTGTCATCTGTGAATATAGATAGCTTACTTCTTCCTTTACAATCTAGAAGCTTTTACTTATATTTCTTTTCTAATTCTCCTCTCTAGAATCTCCAATAGTTTGTTGAATAAGAGTGGCAACTGTGGATACCTTAATTTTATTTCTGATGGAGAAAAGCAACTAGTTTTTCACCATTAAGTATAATTTAGCTGTAGTAAGTAAATGTTCTTTATAAGACTGAGAAAGTTTCCATCTATTCCCAGTTTGTTAAATGCTTTCACCATGCAAAGATATTGGATTTTGTAAAATCTTTTTTCTGCATCTGTTGAAATTATCATGTGATTGATTTTCTATCTGTTGATAGAGTATATTTAATTAACTAATTTTCAGATGTTGTTGTAACTTTGCATCTGTTGGATAAATTCAAAATGATTACAATGTATAATTATTTTAACACATTGATGAATTCTATTTGCTAGCATTTTCTTGAGGACTTTGTGTCATATTCATAAGAGATAGTTGTTTTGAAGCTATCTCTTGATATACTGTATTTGTTTGCTTTTGTATCAAAATAAATTAGCACCATAGAAAGAGTTGAGAAATCTTTCCTCTCTTTTATTTCTAGAAGAATTTACAAATGATTATTATTAATTATTTAAATGTTTTTTAGAATTTAGAAATTAAGCCATCTGGGTTTGGTATTTTCTTTGTGAATAGTTTTTAAATAACCAACTTAGTATTTTTACTTATCTATTCAAATAATGTAATTCTTCTGAAATCAGTTTTGATTTTTGCTTTTCTAAAAGTTTTCCCATTGTGTCTATGTCATCTAGTTCATTGGCATGCTGTTGTTCATACCATTCTTTTATAATCCATTTTGTTTTTGAAGTAGCAACAGTAATGTGCCCTCTTTCATTTTTGATACTAGTGATATGGAAGGGGACAGGGAAGTGCTGGGTAGAGAAGGGCAGGTCCCTGTCAAGGACTCCACCCTTGGGCCTGTGACCATGGACCTAGGTGAGGACAGGCATTTCTGTTTTCAGGGTTCACTGTTGTATTTTCCAAGATCACCCTGGCCCACCACTCCCCCATTTTGTGCTTATCAAAACCCCCAGACCGTAGTGGGTAGAGACACAAGCAGCTGAACATCCAGAGGACCACACCAGTGGAAGAAGATACAAGTGGCAAGATGTTGTAAGAGCACACTGACCGATGCCAGCAAGCTGTCAGGCCGTCCACTGAAGGAACGAAGTGGAGTACGGCTGGAGCAGTTGGAGAGGAGCCCAGCTGCTGAGCCGTCTGACTCCAGTGGAAAACCACCTTCCCACTCCATCTCATTTCTAGTTCCCCCATCTGTTGAGAGCTACTTTGACTTAATAAAAACTTGCACTCATTCTCCAAGCCCACGTGTGATTAAATTCTTCTGGTACACTGAGGCCAGAAACCCTGGGATACAGAAAGCCCTCTGTCCTTGGGGAAAGGCAGGGGGTCTAACTGAGCTGACTAACACAAGCCACCTATGGATAGCTAAATGGAAAGAGGTTACTGTAACATATACCCACTGAAGCTTCAGTTGTAAACATTTACCTCTAGACTCCGCCATGGGATCAGAGCCACACAACTTGCCCATCTGCGTGCTCCCCCTAGAGGTATGAGCTGTGGGGCACGGAAGAATTGAGCCACACCTCCATCACATGACCTGCGAGAGAAGTAAGGGAGATTTTCCCATTTCACTAGTAATTTGATTCTTATCTTTTCTTATTAGTTAATAGAGCAAAGGTTGATAATTGTTGATCTTTTTAAAGAATGCCTTTAACTTTGTTGATTTTTTTTTTCCTATTTTTACTCTATTCTGTTCTCTATTTCATCAGTTTTCACATGGAATTTAATACTTCCTTCCCTTTGTTTGTGTCATGATTAGCTTGTTTTACTTTATCCATTATCTTCAGGTGGAAAGTTAAATTATTAATTTGAGATTTTTTTCAATAGGCATTTACAAGTATAAATTTTGTTTTAATCATGGATTTTTCTGCTTTTTAAATTTTAGTATATTATCTCATAATTTTTATTCATCTGCAAAGTATTTTCTAATTTCTCTTTTTATTTTTTCTTTAACTTATTAAGAATATGTTGATTTTCACATATTTTTAGTTTCTCATATTTCTTTTGTTAAAGATTCACAATTTCATTACATTGTAATAAGATAACATAGTTTGCATTATTTTCATTCTTTTAAATTTATTGAGGTTCATTTTATGTGACAATATATGGTCTATTGTGGAGAATGTGCCATGTGATTTCAGAAGAATGCATATTTTGCTATTATTGGGTGGAATGTTTTGTTGATGACTGCTAGGTTCAGTTTGCTTTTCAAGTCTTCTGTTCTCTTGTTGATCTTCAGCTTCTTATTTTATCTGTTACCGAAATTGGGGTATTGAATCTTCAACTAGTTTTGTTGAGTTGTATATTTCTCTCTTCATTTTTGTCAGTTTTGCTCAGTGTATTTTAATGGTCTGTTGTTAGGTGCGTAAGTGTTTATAACTGTTATATTTTTCTGATGGAATGACATTTTAATATTATAAAATGTATCTCTATCTCTAGTAACTTTTTAGATAAGTATTTTGTCTGATACTAGTATAGCTACTCCAGCTTTCTTATGGTTGCTGATTGCATAATACATCTTCTTTGATCTTTATACTTTCATGTAATTCTATGTGAAGTTAAGGTGTGTCTCTTGTAGAAAGCATATAGTTTAATCATGTATTTTATACATTTGACAGTTTCTGCCTTTTGAATGTGTACATGTTAATAGCATGCATTATTATCTATATAGTTGAAGCTAAAATGTCTGTCATTTTACTTTTGTTTTCCATATGTATGATTTCATTTTTTTCTTCTGTTTATTCTGTTACTATCTTTTGCACTAAGTGAATATTTTCCAAGATATCGTTTTGATATAGTCATTTTTTTCTTTAGTTATTTCTTCTGTGGTTGTTGTAGGGCTAAACACATACATCTAAATTCATCAGAATCAGCTTCAGGTTTACTGAAATCTTATTCCAATGACATATAGACATGGTACTCCTATATACCTTTATTCCATGTCTCTCTTTTTTTTGTGTTATTATTGTTATACGTATCTAAGTCTTACAAACTCAACAATACACTGTTATAATTACTATTTTATATGAGTTTATGACATTTAAAGAAATGGGAAAACAAAGGAAAGCTTTTATACATTTATAGCTATTGCTATATTAACCTTCCATTGTATCATTTCTGGTTAGCTCTATTTGTTGTGTAGATTTGGATAACCATCTCAAGTTATTTTCTTAGGTGAATATAGCTTTGCTCTGCCCCACCTCTTTTGTGCTGTTACTGACAAATATATTTTACAGGTTCAACAGTACATTATTTATGTACCATTTTATATGATTACTTTTTAAATTGGCTGAGATAATAAAGGAGAAGAAATATGTATAACTATATAATTACTTTAGCAAAGTGTGTTTTTGCATATATATTCAAATTACCATTTGGAGTCCATTTCTAGCAGTCTGAAGAATTGTCTTTTAGTATTTCTTATGGTTAAGTCTGCTAACAATAATCTCATTTTTTGTCTCTCTGAGATAGTCTTCATTTTAACTTCATTTTTGAAAGATATCTATGCTGGATTTGTATTCCTAGCTGTTTTTTTTTTCTTTTATTATTTTAAATATATTTTCCTACTGTCCTCTGGCCTCCATGCTTCTGCTGATAAATCAGTTGTTGACAGAACTGAAAATCTTTGTAATGAGGAATAGTTTCTCTTTTGTTGCTGTCAATATTTCTCCTTGTCTTTGGCTTTCAGCATTTTTGGTAATGATGTATCTCTTTGTGTATCTCTGTGTTTAATCCTACTTGGAATTTATTCAGTTTCCTGGATGTATAAATTAATGTTTTCCTATAAATTTAAAAGATTGACAAAATGTCTTTGATTTTCTCTTTTCTCTCCTCTTTGTCTGCTACTCCCTTATGCACATGTTGGTGTGTTCACTGCTATTTTATATTTCTCTGACTCTGTGTTTATTTTTTATAGAAATATTCTTTTGTCTCCTCCTTCTTCCTTAGATTGTGTAACTCTCTCAATCTATCTTTAAATTTGCTACTTCTGTCTTCAGTCAGTTCAAATCTACTGTTGAACACCTCCAGTGAATTTTTCATTTCAGTTATGATTTTTAACTTCAGAATTTCCATTTGTTTCTTTTTTATAAGTTTTATCTCTTTACTGTTATTTCAAATTTTACGTGGCATTGTCCTCATACTCTGCTTTATTTCTTTTCTTTCTTTTTTTTTTTTTTTTTTTTAACCAGGGCTGTGTCAACCAGGCTGGTGTGCGGTGGTAGGATCTTGGCTCGCTGAAACCTCTGCCTCCCAGGTTCAAGCTATCCTCCTGCCTCAGCCCCCCCTAGAAGCTGGGATTACAGGCACATGCCACCATACCTGGCTAATTTTTGAGACAGGGTTTTGCCATGTTGGCCAGGCTGGTCTCAAATTCCTGACCTCAGGTGATCCACCCACCTTGGTCTCTCAAAGTGCTGGGATTACAGGTGTGAGCCACCACGCCTGGCCTTTATTTCTTTATTCATGATTTTTTAAAACTATTGGAACAGTGGCTACTTTAAAGTCTTTGTGTGTTAATTCTGATACATGGTCACTGTTATAGGCTATTCCTGTTGCCTATGCTAATTACCCCTGATCTGCGGTGTTGCTTTCCATGGTTTCACTTACCCATAGTAAACTGTAGTTCAAAAATATCAAATAGAAAATTTTACTGTTTATTTATGAAATAAACGACTCATAATCTTTCAATTGAGTTTTGTTCTAAGTAACTTGATACAATCTTACACCATCTCACAGTAACTCATGTCATTCATCCTAGAACATGAGAACGTTAATTATTCCTTTGTTCCATTTATTTATGGTTATATACTCCCCACTCATTGGTCACTCAGAAGCTATCTTGGTTATCAGATGGACTGTTGTAGTATCACAATGTTCATGTACAAATTTCCCTTATTTTACTTAATAGTGGTCACAGAGGGCCAAAGTAGTGATGCCAGCAATTTGGATATGCCAAAAAAGAATCTGTATAGTGTTTCCCTTAGGGAAAAGGTGAAAGTCCCATATTTAAAGAAAGAAAAAATATATGCTGAGGTTGCTAAGATCTGTGGTAAGAACAAATTTTCTACCCATTAAAGCAAAGAAGGAAAAATAAATTCATTCTAGTTTTGCTGTCCCATGTTAAACTGCAAAAGTTATGGTAACAAGGCATAATAAGTGCTTAGTTAAGATGAAAAAAGCAATTACATTTGTAGATGGAGGACACGAACAGAAACGTGTTTTGACTGATAGCAATTTTGTCTGTACTGTCCATAGTTTCAGAAATTCACTGGGGGTCTTGGAGCATATCACCCGAAGATAAGGAGAAACTGCTCTGCTTTATTCTTGGTATACAGGTCACAGTTTCTTGCTTTTGTGTGTGTGTGTGTGTGTGTGTGTGTGTGTGTGTGTGTGTGTGTTTTGGACATTTTAGAGAACATATTGTTGAAACCCTTGACACTGTTCCTCCAAGGTACGAGATATTAGTTGCTTATTTTTTAGTGACTGGCTGGATTATTTTAGTGAGGCCTATTTTTAGCCCCAAGCTCCTGTAGGTTAAGCCTCCAGTGTTGCTCCTCAACAAGTGCAAGTATGGACATTCCCAGTCACCCTGGGATGCTTACTTTGACTTTTTTTTTTTTAACCTGATCATAACCAGTTGATAATCTTCAGAAATTGCTTGCTGATTGTTGAAAGCTGTGGGACACAAATTGCTCTACAAACAAATCTAATCAAATTCAGGTTGCTTTCAAGAAATAGTTCCTGAGGTCAATGTTTCAATGTAGACCTTCTTTTCCTCCAGTGGCTATTGGTGGATGAAAAGAGACCCTAAATATTGTTTGGTGTTCACAACTTTGCCTCCACAGGTAACTGAAGACAAGGTGAAAAATGCTCATCTGCCCGTTTCAGGAACATAGTCCTTTACATATGTTAGTGGTTATCACTTGGCATGCTTTAGAACTGAGTGTAGTTGAAGAATATGTTCTCACTGGTATTAATTATCCTTGAGTTTCACACATCCAGGCCAGTTTCTGTGTTGCTTGAGATCAACAATTTCTTCAATGTTAATTTTCCAATTTTTAATTTTGAACTGAAGGAATTTATTGCTGATGTAATACCATTCATATTATACAGATTAAGATACATGGATTTCTTTGTACTTCTAACCTGTTTGGGCAAAATCAAATAATGACATCCTTATAAATTACCATATGTCATATTTGGACAATGATTGTTTACACAATATATGCCTTATATCATGTAGAAGGCAGACACGGAAGATAGATGATAAAATATGGTTCTGCAACCAAATGTCTTTATCTTTGTAAACAACTTTTACTTTAGAGGTTTCTAATTTTAATAATTAATTACTAAAACTTCTGGTATGACACAGTGAAGAACTCCATGGACCTGGTCTATAGGGAAACCAGTGAGCTATGCTAACATTTTTTATCTGTCTTTTTGAATTATATAATGATCCGTTACTGTCATTATACAATTGAGAAGACTGAGACCGAGAGTTTTGAATTGTTTTTGTTATTTCTCATAATCAGGGAGGGACAGGGTGAAAATTTAAACCCAAGCTATTCATTTTTGAATTCTTTATTCTTTTATGTAAAATACATTGCTTTTAAACAACTGTTAAAGGGTTTAGCTATTTACAAGAATTAATAGCAATATCAATTTTATGTAAAGTTTTAAAAGATAAAATCTCTGCTTATGAAGCGCAGAAAATATCACATTGTTCAAACACATTAAGCTATTGAACAAATGACCTCTAAATCTCTACTAGGTCTAATGTTCTAAGATTAGTTGAAATGCCAAACTCTGTACTGCTCCGTGTTGAAGAATTCATAAATATTTGAGGAATGAAAATATGTAAATAATGTCTTTATCCCTTTAGATATCAAAGCCAATACTTTTGTAACTATTCTGCATCTAAAAAGGCTCATACTGCAAATTTTTGCCTGATTTTGAAAACAACTCAAGCCCCTGCACTTATACATCCCCATTCATTTGCAATTTAAATGAAGCTCTGTGTAAGATAAAATTTATCAACAAAATGAATAACAGGGCACTGATATGTGGTGGGCAAGGGGCATTAAGAAGAAGTGGATATATCAAAACAATCAGGAGTAAGCTACCTGACTTACTCCTATTTGCAATTCTGGAACACTCACATAGACATATGAAAAATGAAGTTTATTACCTCGAGAAAGAGAACATTTGGAACAAATCTATTAAAATGAATGCTCTTTGCACTTCATCCCACCCCCATTCACAGAATACCCTTTGACAGCCAATGGAATATAGAGAAAAGAACTAAAATTGATCTTAACTTATAGATCTACACTAAAAATTGTGTGTTAACCCCATTCTCAGCATCAACACACAAAAAAAGGGTTAACTGAATACTACATGCAGTTTATGATTTTCAAGTATGGAAAAAAAACGAGTCACTTGAGGAAAAAAAAAAAACCTGCAGGAATTTATGTGGGATACCACCAAACTCATTCACGATATTTACCCCACAATAGTTTTTAAATGCATACCTTAGAAAATATCTTTTTAAGGCCTGGCATGGTGGCTCAGACCTGTAATCCCAGACCTCCAGGCAGACGGATCACGAGGTCAGCACATTGAGACCATTCTGGCTAACAAGTTGAAAACTCCTCTCTACTAAAAATACAAAAACAAAATTAACCGGTCATGGTGGCTCAAGCCTGTAATCCCAGTACTTTGGGAGGCTGAAGTGGGCGGATCTTGAGGTCAGGAGATCCAGACCATCCTGGCTACACTGTGAAACCCCGCCTCTACTAAAAAAATACAAAAAATTAGCCGGGCATGGTGGCAGGCGCCTGTACTTTCAGCTGAGTAAGGACAATGGCCTGAACCCAGGAGGGGGAACTTGCAGTGAACCAAGATCGCTTCACTGCACTCCAGCCTGGGCGACAGAGTGAGACCCCATCTCAAAAAAAAAAAAAAAGAAAGAAAGAAAGAAAGAAAATATCTTTACAATAATTTGACCAATAAATGTTGATGTTGAAGTGGTCTATTTGGGGATGATAGCAATATAAATATGGGCTAAATATAAATAAAAATTATTTAAAGTTAGATCTACATATGGAAAGAAGGAAACTTTTTCTTTCTTGCTTTAAGAGTTAATATTTCCATAATATTTGGTGGTGTGTTACTTGCATATTCTTAACAGAAGTGGTATTTTTTAAAGAGACTATTTTATGAAAGGTATTAAACACAGAAAAATACTGCAACAATGGCATAAAGCTTAAAAATAGAATAGGATCAATCATGTAAGCAGGAGAAAGATATGTATGTGTCTCTGGAAAAAAGAACACCAGCCAGTCTACAATTAGTTGACAGCTAAAATAATTGACAGAGTCAGTGCTAATTTGTGTGAATACCGAAGCCATTACTCAGTTGTTTTAATGTGTTTTGTCATACATATTTGCTTATTTTTTCAAATGATTTTGAAAGCTATTAATAGAAAAAGAAAAAAAGGTTTCCAAGTTTCTGAGAAAGGCCATCTTCATTTTTCCTCCATTTCCCTCCCCTCTTCATGTTCTTTTCTAGAGAGTATGCTGGGCATACAGCCACAATTCTTGAGGACAGTCCAATGAAGTGTGTGTATGGTGGTGGGGGGGATAGGTAGCTTAATTATATGACAGGATAAATGTTTTTATAAAGCACAGAGAGAGAGTAATTAGCTCCTTCTTAGCAAGTCGGAAGGTGCTTCATTGAAGAGGTGATAAATTTTACCCAATGCTATATCTAAATCCATAGAAATCATACATTCTCATTTTCAAGGCCCTTTCCAATTTCTGTTTTTATATACTGTTTATGAGATTTTTACAGAAGCAAATAAGGAAATTAAGGGACAAAGTTAAGAATCTTGTCAAAGGTTACACGGACAGTTTGTTATGGGGCCAGAACCAGACAACAAGCCCCTACACTTAGTTTACCATCTATATATTATGGCTCAAATGATGACTTAGCAACAGAAAGCTATTATGTGCACTCTTCAACTTAAACTAAAAGTTTTGAATTAGGAGTAATTAGATAATATACATTTTTAAACATACAGCAAGTATGTGGAAACAAATAATGATAATCCAAGCTTATTGTATTTTCCATTTAACAGGGTGTTTTTCTTATATGTAGGTGATATTTGTTTATTAGTAGAAACTGCACTCCTATTGAGCAAGTTGTCAGAAAATCATTATGCTAGCAGTTGGAAATTTACTTGAATTGGAGTTTGTCCAGGGAAAATAGTACACTAAATTACAGCACAATCTTTTTCAAACAGATGTAGTATTAGAAGGTAGCAAAATGATTATTTCCTATATTATGATTAAGGGAAAATATAAACTCTACAGCTGTAATGAATGAACTAATATAGTGTAGTGGGGCTTTGTTTGTTTTGTTTTACTAGAGATAAAAAAATGGTGATGTACATCATTTGCTTTTTATTGGTAGAAAGTACTATTCTTAGCTTATAATTGAAACACGTTTGTATTTAAACTAAAACAAAAATTTAAGAAATATTAGATAATATAGCAGTTCTTTCAGTGATATCATATAAAGGAAGTCAAAAATAATTTATATAGAACAATGTCTATATATATCATATTTAATATTTATAATGACTACATAATAACGTATTAACATCAATAACCATTAACCATTACCAAAGCACTGCACAATAGCCTAAAATAATCTCAAGTTTTTGAATATGTGAAAAATATTTAACACCTTCTTTATAATCATTACCTATCACATAAGAATATAAATTTAAAAGCAATAGCATTGTATTCTGTCAAAGTTGAATTTATTATACTATACTTAATTTCTTTAAATAAATTTATTTATATTCTTAAGTTCAATACCCAGGGTGGTGTTGAACTCCTGGACTCATGTGATCCTCCTGCCTTGGACTCCCAAAGTGTTGGAATTAAAGGTCTGAGCCACCATGCCCAGTAACGTACAATATTTCTTGAGAAGAAAAGTTAAAATTAAAGAAGCTGAACAATGTTAATTTTATTATCGTCTTACTGTGTTTTTCAATAAGATCAGTCTTATGTGTACATAACAATACATGGCATAATTTTAGTTCTGGAGAAAATATTTTCTGGCCCTGCAAAAGCCTATTCCCTTTCAATTTCCTTTCCCACCTTTCTCTAATTCATTACTTTGGATTAAGCTGGAAATCTTGAGTTGTAGATATTGTGTCCACTGTCCTCTTCCCCAACTCTGTGCACTAATGATCTCAGTTATTCTTTGGTTACAGTTGCTTGAGGTCTTGAGTTTCAGACTCAAATAGATACCATGAGAACTGATTTGTAGTGTCTTCTGCAGTAGTGGAGCAGCAAAACATTCATCACTGACTGATAGCTGGTTTTGGTCAACTGCAAACTCTGGTGTCGTAATGGCTTATGTAATCTCTTGCCAGAGGTAATGCCATTGTGCTTGCTTCAGACATCTCTTTCCCAGGTCTCTGTGGAGAGCCGTATCCCTGGTCATAAGCAGCTAAGAAGACTGGATCTTGTTCAGTTCATAACATGCAGCTTCAGCCATGTTCTCTTTCCTTCTCTAATTTTTCCTAAGCTTAGCAGCTTATACACACCCAAAGCTAATCATAGCATTTTTTGTTAATACTAAAACACATCAGCCTTTCTCACATATTGTCTAGTCCTAATGCATCACAATGACCATCACAACTCTCTTCCAAACTGAAGCAATTTTAATGTTTTATATTTATTTATCTCCTTTTGAGAAGACCCAGATAACTTTGTATCTATCAAAATATAATGTGGTTTTTAAAATAAAATAAAAATTTTAAATCTACTCTGCATCTTGTTAAAGCAAAAACAATCAATTACCTTCTTCCATTTATATATCAGTGTGATTTACATTTTCAAGAAATTACTTGATTCATAAAATGGAGGAACAATGGAACAGAAACTCAGTTTTCCTCAACTTACACTGCTGCCTAGCATCAGAAAGTGGGCTAATTACAGGCTCTTTATTAAGGACATAGTATATCTATTATTTTATGTATTTATTTACTACAAATTTATTAAACTTATTTTATGTGTTAATATTTCTACTCTGTGCTACCAATATAAAGATGAAAATACTTATCTTTGTTCTAAGAGGAAACACGATAATCATAGTAATAGCCAATATTTATTTAATATTTAATATTCTTAAGGAACTTACATGTATTAATTCATTTAATTTTCACAAGAACAGTGTATTTTACTGATGAAAAAGTTTGCCTTTGTCATGTAGAAGTTTCAGATCCAGGATTCCAGACCATGTAGTTTGAGTCCTGAGCCCTGCATTTAACCATTACACAATACTGGTAATAAACGAATACTGAGTGTTCTGGTTTAGGTCAAACAGGAACCTAATCCCAATAAAGCATTGAAAGCAGTTCCTAGAATTGATTGATATACAAAGACTGAGAGTAAATTAATTATGAAATCTACAAAGAGCTCTGGATATAATATATATAAGTGGAACCTCAATCTTGAGGTGGTTTACCTATATATATATATATATCTACTATATAGGTATCCATATATATATAGAGAGAGAGTATATGGAACCTCTACTATATATACATACTATATATATATGTACTATATATATATACTATATATGTATCTACTATATATATAGTGTGTGTGTGTATATATATACATATACTCTCTTTTATTATTATTTATTTATTATGGAGACTAGGAAAAAGCTATGTAAAATCCAAGAGACTTCCTTTTGGTTTGCTTACTCTTTGGCAAAAACCACAGAGTAAGAACCACTATTCACATTCATTAATATCCAGTTCCATCCTATTTCCAAGAACATGAGAAGATGAAACTACCCCCCCAACCAAAGACACTTGGTTAAATATGACAATATAACTTGCCCTGGACAATGAAATATATGCTGGAGTGATATGTGTCTCTTCCAAGTGTGAGCATCAGTTCCCATCTCTTCACTGACTTTCTTCCTTTATGTTAACAATGCTGAAAAAAACATTTTAATATGGAGGATCAGTGCTGAGTCATCACACGGAGGACCTTGAATCCACAGTGTACTTTGAGTGATTAAGACAAAATCATTTTTTAAAAAAATCACCAATATTTGGCATTGTTTGCTACGAGAAAATAAATTTGCTACTTCTGACTTCCACAATTCTAGTTCAGATTAGAAAAGTCCAGCCAACACTGGACTTCCCTCAGAGTATCAGCTTCTAGTTTGAGTGAAAGTTCCCATGGTCATAGCTTTTCCAAGACATCTGTATATAGATTAAACACAGATCATTAGAAGTATCAACAATAGTGCACATGTGTTTCAGTGCTAAGGACAATTTATCTTTCTCTGCTGCAAACCCTCCTGTCTCAGTTTAATTGGTGTGTTAATGTGCAGTGGGCATACAAACCTGTTGGTCCTGTAACAAACTCTGGAGAACACAACCTGCAGCCTTTTGTGAGGTTTTGCCTGTGGCATGGTGTCCCCTCACCATTGGAACTGACCTGGAGACAAGCCCAAGTAGTCACCTGGTTTCACTGAACTATGGGCTGTCTTCAGAGCCTTGCCTATCAAAAGGCAATACCGACCTTCAGCACATAAATTGCTTAAAGCAATAAATTGTTTCTGCTTTTGAAAGATGTCTTTGGTAAGTTTTCTTTGTGCAACTGGAATCTCCTTTCCTTTATCCTAATTTACTGGCCTCTGCAGAGGTCTTATGGCCTCCTCAGAAGATCTGTGGTTTCTTCTTAGGGCTTGACAACCCTCCCTAGTAATAGTAAGTTCTTGTTCCATGGTCAGGTTGTTTAAAAGAAGGGTTCACTGAGAAGAGTTACTAAATCTCACATTTAAATGAAAATTTTTGAAAAATTGTCTTGTTTAAAATTAATTATTAAACAAAATGTATTAAGGTACTACTAATTAATGACACAAAGACAAGACCCAAAATTGCTGTACCTTCATGATTATATAGTACAAAAGGGAAACTGCAAAAATAATATACCTGTAGATTATAAAACATCTTTCTCAGCTGAAGAAATAGTGACTGGGTTTATGAACTGTATGGAAATTCAGGTCTATGTAGGCAGTCAAACTCTGTCACAGGGAGGTACTGAAAAATATGACAGGTGATTCCTTAGGTTGCTGGAGTGCCCTAAGGAACCAATGTAAAAATCGTTACTTGACAGGTGTCAATTGTACAGCACCTCAGTAAATTAGATGAAACAGTGATTTCATAGCAGAGGTTGAGCTCAATTTGGATTCTTGCCTTCTATCACTTGCATAACCTATAAAGTTTAGGAAACTAAATATATTTGGAGTCTTAGAGCATATTGTAGGCAGTATTGTCAAGCCTTTCTGTAATGTTAATCATGGCTAGTTCTAAATCTTTTAACCAGCAAGCTTTTGATCACAGCCTGTAGTGCCAATAGCGGCTCAGGGATCATGGCTTATTCATTTACTCAGGAACAGTGGTGCCAAGCCTATATGTTAACTTTAAATACATTGGTGATCTGACAACTCAATGTTAATTTTTGAAATTTGCCCCTGAATTAACAATATTTGCCAAAATAGAGCAAACTTGGGGTGGTGATAGTAATATTATATTAGATTACATTATGTTTAAGAAATTTCAAAGAAAAATCTACTACTAGAAGGCTATCTGACAGTGAGACTGATCTGGTTATTATTTATGTATAGCAAATAACCTCAAAAACTTTATGTTTAAAAAATCATTTTATATTGCCCATGATTTTGTGTGTCAGGAATTCAGAATGGGCTCAGCAAGGGCTCTGGTCATCGAAAGGTACAACAGACACTCAATATCTAACACAGTTTACTCTCATGGCTGGCAGTTGATCATGGCTAATGACTGCTGTATGTGGCATATCCAGCATGCTGTTCTCCATGGGGTCAGACTTCCCATATGGCAGCCAGCTTTCCCCAAAGCAAGCATCCTTAGAGAACCAGAAAGAAGAAGCAGTAGCCTTCTCTCTGACTTAGCTCTGGCTAAATCATACTATTACTTATGCTCCACTCTATTGGTCAAAAAAATCACAAGGCCAGCCAAGGGAAGGGAATTAGATTTCAACTTTTGAAGTAGGAGGAGAAAGGTCATATTGTATTAAAAAAAAAATCTGAAAGATGGAAGATAACTTTGTGGCTATCTTTATTACTGAAGTGAGCTAGTTTAATAATTTTGGCTTCCAAGAAAACAATATAAATCATTATTCATTATGGATTTAACAACAGTGCACCAAACAACTTTCTGCAGCAGATAATAATGTTTTGGAAATACTAATTCATAATTCCAAAAATACTATATGATAAGTCTGGATGCAGGAGAAGAAACAGATAATAGGACTTATAAAGTGATAGTTCTTTTGGTTAAAGATATTAATGCACAATGGGAAAAAGCATATAAGTAACTTAATACTTGTATCTAAAGCATACAATAGCAAACCTTGCTAATACAAACAGACAATTTAAGGTCATTTATACTTATAACAACTAATATCTAGCTTGCATTTATTTCTTTATTCGTAGCCCCTAGGTTTAGAGTGACAGAATTTTTTAAAATTACTGACGGTTTTAAAACACTTAACTCACTGAACCCAGGCACATCTCATTTGAAATCTGAAAGCCCCGAATGTTGAGCCTGTGATGTGGGGAATGTTATAATCTATTTATGGATTGTCTTCTGAAATCTAGTTCTACTAAGTGAATGTTTTTGAGGAAGGATTGCCTAATAAGGAAATATATTAAGAATTTAAAATACAGGTTTAGGAACCACCCTTATCATTCTCAAAGAGACTCAATCTTGACTGACTTAAAATAAAATTCACACATAATGGGAACTCTGTGGGAAGTAGGAAATGCAGCAGAAAAAATGCTGGGTTTCCTATGGCATGCATAAATGTTTCCTAGGTGAGCAATCGTCTGTCTCACTGGTTAGTCCTCACCAACTTTTTTGGTAAAATTACTCAGTAAAAGGATTATATAATCTTCTACAAGAATAAAAATGCTTCTTTAAAAAGTATAGCAATACCTACCAAGTCAATCAACTTAGTCTAGGATTCATCTAAAATTTTTGAAAGTACATTCCTTTTTTTTTTTTTTTTTTTTTTCTGATACAGATAGGGTCTTGCTCTGTCACCTAAAGCAAAACTCCTTCCTCAGTCTCCTGAGTAGTTAGATATACAGGTATGTGCCACCACACCCAGATAATTTTTTCTTTTAAATTTTTTATTGAGACAGGGTCTCACCTTGTTGCCCAGGCTCATCTTGAACTTCTGGCCTCAAGCAATCCTCCTGCTTCGACCTCTTAAAGTGCTGGGATTATAGGCATGAACCACCACACCCTGTCTGAATATATATTCTTAATTTCCACAATAACCATGTGAGGTAGATACTATTATAACTCATTTACAAATAAGAAGAGTAAAGCCCAGACAGATGAAGTAACTTTCCCTTACCTACAGTTACTATGTTGGAATCCAGTATATAAAAACAAATAGTTGGTTTACAGAACATCCCAAATAACTTGTCACTACTAGCCACTGTTCCCCACCTTGATCTCCTTCTCTTAAAACTTTCCAGGACAAACTCCAGCTTCTATTTTTAACTGTGCTTTACACCTCCTTTACAAAGTTAGCCAGCAAAAGTCTCAGTTTCTCATTAATTAGATCATATACATATCCGAACAAAAATATTTATAATGACGTATGAGAAACATTCCTTGCACTAGGTTTTTGTTTGTTTGTTTGTTTTTTGCATATGAGAATTCTATTGGAAAAAAAAGTGTTTAACATGCTACTTAATGCAAAAATGGATTGCAAAATATTGCAAAGAGTTGAAATTTATATATAATCTCTGACCTTATTGTATTTTGAGAGATATGGTTCCACATTATTTTATCCCACATTTATTGAGGGGATTTGTTTTTATACATACCGTAGTGACTCGGTTGATATAAGAGCCTCCAGACTACATTGGTGCAGATAGAACACTCTACATATTTATAATCAGTTCTCTAGACACCAGGATTACACCACACAACAGAGGGGCAAAATACACTGCCTTTTGGATCTTAGAGAGTGTCTCAGGTTGGGTTCATTTGGAAGTAAATTCTAAGACATTAGGATTTAGAATGTTTATTAGAGAATGCTTTTTGAATCAATGTCTGAAGAGAAGGAAACTGGATTGGTGAGAAAAATAAATTATTCACTGCTGTGTCAGTGAAGGCTGCAACTGATCTAAAACAGAGCAGTGAAGCTGGACTAACCTTTCAAGGTTGTCTAGAAGTAGGGCATGTGGTTGTAGACTTTATAGCCACACTCATTTTCTAGTTCTTTGAAATCCATTGGTTACTGAATTCAGGCTGCCCCAAGAAGGGAACATGAACTTGTACTAGAGGTTTCTCTCCAGTCAAGGCAAAGCTTAAGGAGGATAATGGTTGAATTCTGTCACTGGTAGCATCCAGTACCTTGAAAAATATGTCTTTCGTAATTAAGTGAGGATCCAGGAAGCTGATCATAGAATAACCTAGATGGACAATAATTAGGAGGGCAAAGGAAGGCACTGAGATGGGCTATTTGATAAGGGACAATAAGAGGCACAGACAGACTCCTAGCAGAGAACTTCCAATTTCAGCCCTTGGGGACTAGAGCCAGATTTCCTGTAAAGGGGACAATAACACTGAAAGATTAAACATATAAACTGTATCATCCACAAGAGAAAAACCCCAACTAAAAAGTTTTAAGGCAAAACAAGTGGTATAAGTTCAACTAGAATTTGACAGCTCTGCCTGTGTGTCACCAAGAGATGGACACCTGAGCAGTGAAATTGTCATTGCTTGAACAATGTCAAATTGAATAGAGGACTATAGTATTTTTTCTGGGTTATTTTTGGTTATTCCCTCAGTACACACTTGGAAGGGAAGGATCAGTTAGATGATATTTATCATCTTAAAAAGTATGATAGTGGCTTTGTTCAAGTAATACAATGAACAAGGAATTCCGTCTTGTTTCCTTAGTTTAAGTAGGCTAGAAATCAATGTCAAATTCTCTTGGCCATCCTTGAATTTTTACTTGTTTTTTTTTTTTTTTTTCTCCATAAAAATGACTACCAGAACAAAGAAGTTATTTTATTTGTTGCTGTTGTGTGTTTGTTTTTGAGACAGAGTCTACCTCTGTCACCTAGGCTAAAGTGCAGTGCCGCAATACTGGTTCACTGCAACTTCTTCCTCCCAGGTTCAAGCGATTCTCGTGCCTTGTAGCTGAGATTATAGGCACCCACCACCACACCGGCTAATTTTTTGTATTTTTAGTAGAGACAGGGTTTCACCATGTTGGCCAGGCTGGTCTTGAACTCCTGACTTCAAGCAATCCACCCGCCTTGGCTTCCCAAAGTCTGCGATTACAGGTGTGAGATACTGCACCTGGCAGAACAAACAAGTTATGTTATTTGAAGACTATTATATCAAGCATATCTTAGATATTTATTATTAATCATAAACAGAATTCAAAGTTATCTCACTGAAGTTGGTTTAAGAATAATATTTAGATGTATTGCTCGCAATTCAGTGTCATGTGAGTACCTTTCCCTATGACACCACTACAGGAAAGGGGAAAATACTTGTTTATATATTTTGTTTTCACATAACATATAAATTATTAAATTGAGAAACTTTTCACTAAATGACTAAAATGGAATACTGCCTGTTATATCAAACATAAAGTATTTGTTATATCAAACAAAATATTTTGATATGTTATATCAAACATAAAATATTTGAAAAAAATGAAGTCTTCTTATAATAAAATCACTCTGCTGCTTGTATTCTAATTTAACTCAAAGGGATATCTTATTACTTTTCAGATTAGAAGTTATTGGGTTTCAGGTTTTATGTGACTGAGAATAAACTATATCACCAGATTGAAGGTCATCAGTCAATTTCTGGTCTTTGTAAACTTTACAATACCAAGTTTGGAAATTGTTAATTCAGTCAAACATTCTTTTAAAAGGTAGCTTTTCAACAGTGATAATCTTTCAATTAATAATTTTAATAATTTCCAGACCGTTTTTGGACTTATCTCTCTATTCTTTGAATATTTAATTCTCTTCCATATAATGAGGAATTTTTCAAAGCTAAGAGTCAAATCTTTTCTACTTTTATGATACATTTCAGTAAGAAATAAATTATTTCTCATACTACATGAAAAATATAGAGGATTTCTCTACTGATATAGACAATTATATCACTAAATAATTCTATCTTGTCTTTTTAAAGTAGCTATAGATATATATATTTGGCTTTTTTCTTCCAGCCAGATATTATGCCAAAACCATGAAAATAAATTAAAAATGAGAAAGAATACTGGAGCATGATGTGAATTGTGTATATAATGAGTTCATCATGAAAATAGAAAATATTAAGGTACAGGTTCATCTATTTTAAACATTAAATCTAATGTATTATCTGTGATACATTAAGAAACCTAAATGTTTAAAAGTGACAGGTGACAGCATACTGGCAGCCCTCACTCGCTCCTGGGGCCTCCTTGGCCTTGGGGCCCACTCTGGCCATGCTTGAGGAGCCCTTCAGCCTGCCACTGCACTGTGGGAGCCCCTCTCTGGGCTGGCCAAGGCTGGAGCCAGCTCTCTCTGCTTGCAGGCAGGTGTGGAGGGAGAGGCCTGGGTGGGAACTGGGGTTACGCTCAGCGCTGGTGGGCCAGTGTGAGTTCCAGGTGGGCGTGGGCTTGGCAGGCCCCACACTCCAAGTGGCCAGCCAGTGCCACCGGCCCTGGGCAGTGAGGGGCTTGGCACCCAGGCCAGCAGCTGTGAAGGGTGATCCAGGTCCCCCAGCACTGCAGGCCTGCCCGCACGGTGCTGGAATACTTGCTGGGCCTCAGCCACCTCTCCCGGGGGCAGGACTTGGGACCAGCAGTCCACCATGCCTGAACCCTGCCCCCCCCCACCCCCGGGGGCTCCCATGTGACCCGAGCCTCCCCTATGGGCACCGCTCCCTGCTCTGTGGTGCCCGGTCCCATCCACTGCCCAAGGGCTGAGGAGTGCGGGCACGTGGTATGGGACTGGTGAGCAGCTCTGCCTGTGGCCCAGGGCAGGACCCACTAAGCAAAGCCAGCTGGGCTCCTGAGTCAGGTGAGGACTTTGAGAACTTGTATGTCTAGCTAAAGATTTGTAAATGCACCAATCAACACTTTCTGTCTAGCTAAAGGATTGTAAATGCACCAATCAGCACTTTGTGTCTAGCTCAAGGTTTGTAAACACCTGAATCAGTTCTCTGTGTCTAGCTAATCTAGTGGGGACTTGGAGAACTTTTGTGTGTAGCTAAAGGATTGTAAATGCACCAATCAGCACTCTGTGTCTAGCTCAAGGTTTGTAAATGCACCAATCAGTGCTCTGTGTCTAGTTAATCTAGTGGGGACTTGGAGAACTTTTGTGTCTAGCTAAATGATTGTAAACGCACCAATCAGCACTCGGTCAAAAAAGATCAATCAGCTTTCTGTAAAATGGACCAATCAGCAGGTTGTGAGTGGGGTCAGATAAGGGAATAAAAGTAGGCTACCCGAGGCTGCAGTGGCAACCCGGTCTGGTGCCCTTGCATGCTGTGGAAGGTTTGTTTTTTCTCTCTTTGCAATAAATCTTGCTACTGTTAAGTCTTTGGGTCGGCACTACCTTTATGAGCTGTAACACTCACCGGGAAGGTCTGCAGCTTCATTGCTGAAGCCAGCGAGACGAAGAACCCATCGGAAGGAACCAACAACTTCAGATGCGCTGCCTTTAAGAACTGTACCACTCAACCGTGAAGGTCTGCAGCTTCACTCCTGAAGTCAGCGAGACCACGAAACCACCAGCAGGAAGGAACTCTGAAAAGGTCTGAACATGAGAAGGAGCAAACACCGGACATACTATCTTTAAAAAACTGTAACACTCACCATGAGGATGCGCGGCTTCGTTCTTGAAGTCAGTGAGACCAAGAACCCACCAATTCGGGACACAAAAGCACCAATGTAAAAAATATGTAGATATGAAAGTAACACAAGCAAGAGTAAAGAGTGGACATGCTTTTTAATTTTTTCTCTAGAATTAAAAATAAATCATTCTTTCATTAGTCTAATCTGTTTTTACCTGTCTCTTACTTTATAAATGTATGCATGCTATATTGAGTGTGTTTTGTCATTCTCCAGATAGTTTAGGGTTAATATTAATGATTAATATTAATATGCAATGAAACTTTTTTTGATCTGGTTCGGTGGAAAGAATAAAGAATCAAACATCACATAACTCTGATCGTATTACTAACCACCTTTATGGATATATTTGTGAAAGTAGAATAAACAGTAGGAAAGTTATTTAAAGATGAGCTTTGTGGAGTCCTAGGTTATCAAAAAAAAAAAATGTGTCTATTGCTCTGTGAGTGCATTAGAGGAGCAAATTGATAATGGAACAAGGTCTTCACTAAGTCTCCCTTTAACTAAAAAGATCTGATATATGTTTAATAATGTAAGATTCTGGGTATAATTGCATTTGAACAAATGTCTCTAGTGTTGGTAGAAAAAAGCTAGCTATGTGATTTTTATGGTCTGCAGAAAAAAAAAAAGCAGATTAATTCCCACTTGTTTGGAATTGGGAATATCTTTAATGATCTTCTCATTTAGTCATTTCAAAACTTAAACATTCAGACTCCATGGAATATATTCATAAAAATAACATATTTCCATGTTTGTCCACCAGAAATGATGGCTCAGGACTTCTGAGTTTGGAACATAAAAACCGATTTTTCAAAAACTTTCTTGTTGAATTTTGGACAACCACATTGGAAACAATTAATCTTGTATTAGTCTTGATTTAAAGATAAGAAAATTAATGACCACAAAAGAAGTTATAGCAAGGTGAGTGTCTCTTGCCGTCAAGCCAATGTTACAAATTGCAGAACTATAACTCTATATTTGATTATAATACACATCCTGTCACTATATAAATTCATCACAAATTACGTAGATGCTTTATTCTTACAAAATATAAATTTTACAAATTAGTTTATAATAAATATTCTTAATAAGCATCAAGGGCAAGAGCACCATCCAATTGTGTAACTAACAGACAAAAGCCTTCAGCATTCTAATGACATTTCAGAGTTGGATCATCTCCCTCTTTCCGTTATTGAAATGTGTTAGCATTAACTTCTATACTACATCGTAAAAGCTGGAGAGAGAAAACAGGTGTAGGTTTCTAAAAGACCATACAAACTTAAAATAACTGCCTTTTGTTCTGCTCTTTCACAGATTTGAGAAGGAATTTACATTTAGTGTTGCATTTTCTAGAACAACACTATGAGGTACATTAATCCTGATTTGAAGTGTATAATATCAAAAGGTATATATAGTTCTTCTTTTGGAAAAGTCATGTGGTTCTTATAGAAACAATCTTACAGGAATATCAGAAGTGGCAACACCCTAGTATGACAGGAAAATTTTCCAAAAATTCCTGTGAGCTTATTCTGGGTTACTTGCACAATCAGAGATTTACTTCTTCTCTTTAGGAAGGGACTACAGCCTAATCTTTCACAGGTTTGAAGAACTCACATCTCTGGCTACAGAAATTGTCACTATCCATAGACTTAACGTTCCCAGACGATGGGCACCTGTTTTTCAGGAACCTTTTGCATATACCTGGTATTTAGACTTCTTGACTTCTGGTACCCAAGAAGTCTATTTTTTTTTTTTCTTCTGCAGGGATTGTTTTTATTCCTGTCACATATGGAGCAAAAGTAACACAAAAACAAGTATCCATCCACAGAGATGGAAACCCCACTGTATGTCCAAGAGATTGTCCATGCATTACCAGGCCACTCAGGGAGATAACAAAGACCTGGAGACCATGTGCCTGCATTCTTGTTGATTCTGCTGCTAAGTGCATTACTTAATCCGTATCCAAGGGCATGTTGAATTCACTCCGCAGTCTATCATCAGACAGTTGTCTCCACAAAGGAATCATCTTTCCTGGAGAATACATAT
Organism: Chlorocebus sabaeus; assembly: GCF_047675955.1. NCBI lineage: Eukaryota > Metazoa > Chordata > Mammalia > Primates > Cercopithecidae > Chlorocebus > Chlorocebus sabaeus. Next base: position 87,173,641 of record NC_132910.1, on the reverse strand, counting down.
TTAACCTTCTCATGTTTTAGTTCTGTTCCAGGTTAAAAATAATTGAGGACTTGAACTTTCAGAAGGAAAATATCTCACATAGAAACTCTCTTTTCTCATAAACTCAGTTCTCAATCTCGCATATCTTTCTATGTAGGCCCTATAAACAGACTTGCATTCTCTATTTTTTCACACACAACACACACACACACACACATACATACACAAATAAATTCTACCTACTTATAATAAGAAACTGCAGCAACTCAAATTTCAGTCAGTATCAAAAAATAGTTCTCTTCTATCATGGTTCCATTGACTCAGGAAAGAGTGAGGATTTAAATGGTATCTTAGATTCATGAGTGGGATGAGATTGGGTGCTCTCAGTCTAATTATTTCCCTACCATAGATAATGGCAACTTCTTTACTTAATGAGTTTCTTATAATAATTACTGATGAATCAAGACCACCTTACTCAGCTGATCATTACATTTCTTCTACAGTTGTAAAAAGAAAACCATGGTTTTTTTCTGAATTAATGTATTGGCTTTGAATTCTGTGGTCTCATTGTATGATTTTCATTGTTATTTTCAAATATGAAAATAAATACCATTTCCTATTATTTATACATATCAGGCTGGTCTTTTTGAGGCAGTAGTCAATAAGCAATGGTAGATAATACATTATTTTTACTCTTCCAAGTCTGTATGAAATAGCTTTGCAAACTCTGACCTTAGCCACCTCTATTTCCATAGGCCTAACTGGACACAAGCCAAGGAGAAGCAGTTTAGTTTCAAATATGTGAACTAGCAGCAACTCAGTACACAAGCTTAGTTCCTCTTCAGTATTCAGGATTCATCAGAATTATGATGCTCTCTAAGGTCTACACACCAATAGACAGGGTAGCCCTTCTAAGAGTACTCCTTTGTGATTCTTCCTGACAAGCCCCAATAAAGTCAAGAAAATCTGTCTCAGTTTCAGAATTCAAGTTGACTGGTCTTCTTGAATGATTGCATTGAATACCACAAGGAAGTAAACACCTGTCTTTACTCCTTCTGAGATCCTGGGAGAAACATTAGATATGCGACTGGTGAAATCCCTCAATGCCTTTGACATCAGTTCACATATCTTAATATTATTACTATTTAGAAATAATATCATTTTAAGTCTAATATTACTATTCATATACCAACAATCCATCAACCATTTTACCGGTTCAGCCCATCCACCTTTTTCTTCCATATTTCTTACAGTATCTTAATGGCTGCCTGCTCTTGCTTTCTGTCATTTTAATCTATTATTTAAAGTGAGATTAAAAATATTTCTATAAAACAGTCCAATTACATCATTTTTATCTAAATATTCTTTAAGTTATTGGTGTAAATTTCAATCTCCAAAGATAAAATATCCCCAAATTCCTTAATTTAGTGCTTGATTTTATAATCCAGGCTAGTTTATTTTCACCTCCTAAGTTACACAACAGAATTGGAATTCCTCCATGACGTTCAATATTCACATCGTTGTCCCTTCCTTAAGGTTTTAGAGGGCCTCTGATTATATTCAGCATGTTTTTGCTCTTTATTATTTGTTTGCCTAGCTCTTACACTTTTTTCAGGATTCAACTCAATTATTATCTGCTATTGGGAGTTTACAGACTTTTTTAATCTTGTCATGTGTGTTCGTGTGAAGAGACCACCAAACAAGGTTTGTGTGAACAATAAAGCTTTTTAATCACCTGGGTGCAAGACGGCTGAGTCCTAACAGGAGAGTCAGCAAAGGGTGGTGGGATTATCATTAGTTCTTATGGGTTTGGGATGGGCGGTGGAGTTAGGAGCAATTTTTTTTTTGCAGACAAGGGGTAGATCTTCTTACAAAGTACATTCTCAAGGGTGGGGAGAATATTCTTAGGGGTGGGGAGGGTGTATCGTACAAAATACATTCACAAGGGAGGAGGAATATCACAAAGTATATTATCGCAAGGGCGGGGAGGGTGTATTGTCACACAGTCAATTGATCAGTTAGGGTGGGGCAGGAATAAATCATAATGGTGGAATGTCATCAGTTAAGGCAGGACCTGGCTATTTTCACTTCTGTGGATCTTCAGTTGCTTCAGGCCATCTGGATATATACGTGCAGGTCACAGGGGATATGATGATTTAGCTTGGGCTCAGAGGCCTGACAAATCTGTCCATACAAGTTGGAGTACAGCTATCTTGTTATGTGTCCACATAATACCTTAAAATTACCTCCTTCAAAATATATATAAACTTTATTGAAATTTTTCAGTTACTTTCTATTTTAACTATGAAAATCTGATATTTTAAAAGTTAGATATTGAATCTTATTTGCTTTTAATCCGATTGGTTTAGCACTATTTTCTGACTCATAGAAAATGCATGCACAAATAATTCTTAAGCAAACTTTCAATCAGTCTGACAATAATGTTAACTATCTCTCAAGTTAAATAATCTACACAATAATTATACCATCCATTACTATGAATATAAATTTTGGTAAGCCATAGAATTAAGTAATTTACATATGGAATATAAGTTAGTTGTCTTAAAAGTTCTTTGTCTGTTCTATCATTATACCATTTTTTTAAAAAAATATTACTTATATGTAGATAGTAATTATTTATATTATTACCTATATGCAGAGTTTTTAAATATCTGGAACTTCCAGACTTCCAAGATTAAATAAATAATTTGTCTATATAGGCATAAGGAGACCATTTAAGTTGCCAGGTCTATTTAATTAAAAAGTATTAGATCCCAATTTCTGAACTGAGGAAAACACTTAATTAAGAGTGTGTGCTCTCATACATGATTATCTATACTCTGACTGATTGGCTTATTAAAAATAAAAAATAAAAAATAAAACAACAGGTAACCATTAATACATTTTTAGATGACCCAACTTAAATTTGCAAAACATGTTTTCAAGAACTTCTATAATAAAACATAAACAATTTCCCACTGAAATAAAATAATAAAGGATGGAAAAATTAGCTTCACCAAACCCTCAGTGCACATTGCAACTTCTTCTCCCTGATCTAAGATAACTTTAGGATAAGTAGTATGATGTTGCTGGTACAACTTACAGATCCAAATGTAGTCTACTTTGGTTCTCAGCAGTAAGTCTCATAATAGTTCATCCAATGTGATAATAAAGCAGAATCCCCTGAAGCCAGAAAATTTGAAAGTATGCTGTCATTTGGTAAATAGGTCAAATCTAATTATGGGCAAACTCATATTCCTTCCCTAAAGTAATTTGTTAAGTTATTCTAAAGCAGCTATATCACAGAGGTAAATTTGAGATTATTTTTTAAATGTTAATTTTCATTAGTGATCTGCTGCTGCATATGCAGCAAAATTTATTTACTTACCACAATGAATGAAATATTTAAGGATAAAGTTAAAATAATAGCATCTATTACACTAAATTCCACAGACTGACTGAAAAAAACAGACTTGTTTATAAGGGTAGAGAAATTTAAGGAAATTCTTATTATCAAGAAAAGAGCAGGAGTTTGGACTTATACAATTACTACCTACATGTAGGTTTTTAAAGAATATTTTTAAAATTATATTTCCATTTTAAAGGTACATTTATTTTCAGCCAATGGTTCTAAATAGTTCACACATAAAAAAGCAAAAGTGAGTTTCATCATTTAGATCTAACATTAGGATGGCCATCATGTGTGAATTTTTTCCATTCAACTTCTCTTTTAATCAAATAAAGTTTTGCATCAAGTCTGATTGATGGGATATCATATTTCTATAATGTTTTAGCTACTACTATGGTTTAGTTCAAAGAAAAGATTTTGAGGTCAAATAGACATGAATTTGACTCTTTGTATTACCTACTGTTTGTGTGACCTTAGGTGATTTTTTTTTTTTTTTTTTTTTTTTTCCCTGAGCCTCCATCTCTTCTTTTGGAAAATAATAAAATACTCAATATAATTGTTATTATTAAAATATAATGTATAAATATACCTAACACATAGAAGCAGCTTTTTAAATGTTAACCTATTATCAGTAAGTTTCCATTTGAGTTCCATTGTGATTTTTGAATTCAGCAATTAAATCTCTTTAATTTGCATATGTTAACTTTAGATTGATGAGTTGTATTCAGACAGAGATAAATCACAATAAAACACAAAGTGTGATGATGAAAACCAAAAGCTTAGGAATCATCGTCCTTGGGAAAAGTGATTGAGTGATTTAAGATAGTGATTTGAAGATTGATTATCATATCATGGTGAAATCGTTAGAACATACATTAGATTGTTTTGGTTCTTAGTTTCCTCACCTACATATGGTTGCCAAAAATATTTTTTTAAAGAGTCCTATAATATGTTAATGTGAATTGCATAAGTAAATAAAACAAGTAAATAAAACACACATAAATTTTTGTTTACAGATTTATTTGAATTTAATTAAAGTAATGGCAAAGTGATTTAAAAAACACTCAATGCAAATGTATTTTCATTGAGATGAGTTACACTATCACTTAAAAGCATTTAATGGACACCTAAATCCTGAGAGTTGATTTTACTTGAGAAAAATCATGGTTGAATTTCTTTCTAGGCTAGAACCTCATTTTTATCTTTACCCTTCATTATTGGTATACTTTTCACATTATTATAAAGGTCAGCAGAACCCACAGAGTAAAAAGGAAATTAATGGATTTTGAATCAGGAAATTAAAAAAAAAACTGAACTTTACTTAGAATTCTATAGTGGCCCTTTTCAGTAATGTTTCAGGGAAGAACTTAGCAGTGAAATTTGCAGAAGAACTTATGTAAATAGGGTAAAGCACTTTTATGAAGTGGGTTTTAAACATTAGCTTTCTCTTCTATCTAGTTCAGTATATTGAGATAATAGCTATTAACTCTCACTTTCTCTCCACATATTCATTCATAAACAGACATCCTCAGATACACACATATACACAAACATACCCACATATAATGCTCATATAATGTAATGCATGTACATAATATATACTATATATGAATATACATTACTGTTTTTAATGTTTTATTTTCTTAGGATAAATGATAATTTGCATTCATACAACATGTTGCAGTGTTCAATGAAAGTTAAGTATATTTTCAACCACTATCTCTACTATTTTGAAAATAGCATCAATTAATTATAAAATGCTGATCAATTCTGATTTATCTTTTTTGATTTGCCCAGTTTGACTCTTTTTATATTCTTAGATACATTGTATTACCCATTTGATCCTCTTTTTACGTTTTCTATTTTAATATTAGTATTATTTTTAAATCTCATTCTATGATCAATATTGTTTTCTTCTACGTGTCATTTGGTTTTGGATCATAACCACATTTCTAGAGGAGACACATTTATAGAAAAATGTAGTTTAAAATGTATATATACCCTTTTTCCTTCTAAAAATATGTTGAAAAGTACCAAAATGAAAATGTAGAATATGTGACTAAATGCAAACATAACATTTATTTTCTACAAAAGAGCTACAGAATTTTCAATATTTTATTGCTATAAACCTCAGTGTATACAGTATAAATTTGAAGAGAATCTTGTGCTTAAAGCTCCTATGTACTATTTAGTTGTGAAAAAGTAGAAAATCCTGTTATTTGTGACAACATCGACAAACTTGGTGGACACTGTTAAGTAAAATAAACCAAGCACAAAAAGACAAAAACTGCATGATCAAACCTTTATATGGAATCTCAAAGTCAAACCTGAAGTAGAGAGCAGAATGCTGATTCCCAGGGGCTGGTGACACTGATTGTCAGGTGGGGAGATTGTGGAGATGTTGGTCAAAGGATATAAAATGTCAGTCAGACAAGAAAGGAAACAATCAGATCTGTTGTGAAGCATAGTAAAAAATCGTTAATATAAATGTATTGTGTACCAGAAAATTCCTAAGAGTAGATTTTAAGTGTTCATACCACAGATAAATATGTGAGGTAATGCATGTGTTAATTAGCTTGTTGTAGCCATTTCACAATGTGTACATGTTTCAAAACATTCTGTTGTATATCATAAGTACATGCAATTTGTATTCATCATTTTAAAACCCTCTACATTACATTTGGAAAACAATTAACCTCCAGTATAAACATATCATTAAACTAGTTTTAAAAATATCTGAAATTGTAGTTCAACAAGTAGATACTAATTTTCTACTTTTTATTTTAGAATTTCAAAAATAAACTATTTCCATCAACACAAATATGTCTGAATGTTGATTCCACAAAAAATATTTCAATTAAGATATAATTTAACATCAGTTAAGTTTAACCGGCCATCTTAAATTTATTTTAAGTAAACCGACACATAAATTCACCCATACTGTGTGTGTAATAGACTTGTTACCGGTGATAGAGATCCAAGTTACTGGCAGCGTTATCCCTACCAGGTCCATAGCAACTTTCGTCCTTGCTTCCTCAGACGAAAGAATTCAACTGAGGGGCATAAAGCAGAAAAAGAGACCGAGGCAAGTTTCAGAGCAGGAGTGGGAGCTTATTAAAAAGGCTTTAGAACAGGAAAGGAAAAAAAAAAAAAAGAAAAAAAAAAAAAAAAAAAGGAAAGAACGATTGTAAGAGATCCAAGTGGGTGCCTGAAGGCCAAAGAGAGAAAAAAATGGTCTTTGATTTTGATCCCAGGACTTTATAGGTTCGCCTCTTTCCCATGATTCTTCCCTTATGGTGGGCTTTCTGTATGCAGGTGCTCTCCTTATCCTTGGAAAATGAGCAAGACAGTGTATTTAGGGAGTTATACACATGCCCATCTGAGGCTTTTTTCCCTTTTACGGTGGCGTGTGCCCCTGGAATGTCATGCGTGGCCATTTTGTCTCTTAACACGCATGCCCAAGAAGCTACTTCTCCATGGGGTCTGCATTCAGTTAACACTTTTAATGTTAACAGGTGTGGACTTTCAGGAGATTGTCTCTCCATGGCTGCCAAATTATCACTTTTTCGATAATTGCTGAACCATAACGCTACATTTCTGGTGGGTTGGAGGCGAGCTCCCTCCTGTCCCGCTCATGCCTATCTATTTACATATTACAGATCATTATTGCGAAAATAGAGATGGAAAAGGTACGTTGAATATTCTAAGGTCTAAAAGCTTAAATGTTTACTGCTACTTGTTTATTTTTCAAAAGTTTAAAATATGAATTCCATAGATATAATTAGTGTAAATGTAGTGAAAATTTCAACTTACTCCCATGGCCTCTTATAAAAATTATTTCTGTGCTTATGCTAATTCAGAGTATATATTGCAATACCAATTTCTCCATCAATAGCAATTGATAGCAAAATAAAACCATAGTATTTTTCTGTGATACAGATGAAAAACTTTAAATATGTACTTGATTTACTTTCTAAGTTTTAATAGCTTTAAAGGCACATATAAATAAACATGCTTTTGATCTTCGTCTATCAAGTTAGAGGAGAGAATACGTAATTTTTCTCCTGAAAATGTTTAAGAATATCTCATAGTTACTAAGCTTGGCAGAATATTTACAAGAACTACTCAATAACATTGTGTAGCTAAGATTTTAAGAGGGAAAATCTTATAAATATTATATATATGTCAAAATATCACCTACAGAGGTTCATGACTATGGAACAAAAAGATCAATTGAATTCACATTATTCCAGATTTCCTTTAAGCTCTCAAACTAGCTTTACATGATATTATTTTGTCACCAACATTTACAACTCCAGGGTCAGTTTTCGTTCTCAAACCACAGTTCTTAAGATAAGGTAAGCATTTTGACATGGGTATGGTTCTTCTTCAGATAATCATTATAGCTTTTGATTTGCTTAAGATCCTTCAGTTGAATTATATAATATGGGGGATAAATTGGCATGATGGTCTCCTCATTAGCAGTTGCTAAATGATGTGATCAGTAAGCTTCATCTCAGTCTTTATGTCACATTCATTATACTATTTATCTCATGATTGGCTCTAATTTATTTATGCTCACAAATTGGCATTGCTATCATGTTGGAATGGGCAAGAGCTTACAATGAGAACCACTAATATTAAATATACTGCAGAGACAATATTCTTTAGAACTTTGGGATTAAAGATTAATTTAATAATCGTTTACATTTCATTAAAGGAAACAGAATTGCAATTAATTTGTCCACTTTCCAAATAATAGCCTTAATCTGTTTCATTTTATTTTATATTTTAATTACTTGATGTTACCTATATTATATTTCCCTTCAAATCATCTAAATTTTATTTTAGTGTCTTCTAAATTTATAAAATCTGGAAGAAATAATTTGATTAACTAGGTGTTTATAATTGTTAACATCAAAAATATAATTTAAATTATCATAGGCCTTTATATTTTAGAGATTTTTCACATTTTAAATCAGATATTTATCGTTTTTGGTTTTAGTAAGTTTTCCAAGAAACAAAATACTGCTTCAGCAGACAGTTTTAATCTTCATTCCAGCAGCCTCATGAAGGTCACGGTATAACTCTGATAGGTTTTAACAAATACACAAATTTATTTTCATTCCTAATCAAACAAAATAGCAAAATGTCATAAAAGAATGAGAAGTTAATATGACTATTAAATTTTCCATTTTCAAGCAGTCTAAACCACAAATACATACTCATTTTTATTTGTTTTTATACTGATTTTGCTCCCTCCAGTACAACTCTGCTCCAATTATGCACAAAGTTTTAAATATAAATGGAAACATAATAAAGAAGTAGTTCATATAATTCTATGGACTCTAAAGTCTTAATAGATATGCTGAATTCTAAAATTCTAATTTTTTATAAATCAAGGTGACATTGACATTAAATCTATTTCTAAAATTAATTATTTAAAATTAAAAATAAACATAATGCAGTGAAGACAAAATGAATAATAATATAAACCTTTAAAAACAGAAGAAAAATTAGAGAGGTGAGGCTAGTATTTAGAGCCCCTGTACCCTTGCTGCTGACTGCGCAGAAGAAATTTTTTGGAAGCTGAATATCTAAACAGCAGTCTTCATGGGGCAAAAATAACACATTAGAGAACAGAAGCAGACATAATCTTAAATATATGAAATGTATCACATTTAAATTCAGAATTCAACAAAACTAATTAGTCATGACTGAGAATAAAATAACATAATTACAAAACAAGTAGCAATAGACAATAGAGCCAGGACCAAAGGATATTCATGTAACAGCATTACCAGGCACAGATTTTAATAAGCTTACAACAATTGAGGTGAAATATGATATTCAAACTTTCATATTAAAACTGAAAACTATAAATGTAAACAAATAGATATTTCAAAGTTAAGACACAGTGAATAAAGTAAAATTCTGAACAATGGGTTAATGGCAGATTGAACATGTTAAGAGAGAATTAGTGATTTGAAATGTATGTTAGAAGAAAATATTCAGAGTGAATCAGACAAAGCAGGATATATAATACAAAAGAAAGTACGAAAAACAGATACAGTTGTTAGGTAGTTAGGTGGGCATTAGCAGCTGGGAGGGGATGAGAAAGGAAAACAGAAAGGCTGTCACTAAGACAGCCCCTGGCCTGCTGAAGTTTAGCCCTAAGACCCTCCTATTTCCACCTTTATGGATGGAGTTTTTGGTAAAGTCTGTGGCCAGCACAGCTGGTAGAAGAAGAAACTAGGGCACAGGTGGAGATGTCCTAAAATGAAACATGCTCAGTAACCTAAAACTGTATCTTTGAGTTAAGCCTAAGCTCATTACACCTTCATTATAAAAAAATTTACATGTGGTTTTGCCCCAAAGAGGGCTTTTCTTAATGAATCATGGTTTTAAACATGTGCATTTTATACAACCATAAACTGACAATCAACCAACATCATCCTGTCACTCAGAGCCTAAACTTTGACTCCCCACGACAAACTGTGTAAAAGCACTTTCAGCTCTGTAAAACGGTGCTGATTTCACTTCGCAGAAATCAGTCTGCTCTCCCTCTGAGAGTGTCTTATTGTGCTTCAACAAACTTTGCTTTGAGCTTACAATTTGGTGTTAGTCTGCAGTTCTTTGCTTACTATCACAAGAACTGAGATTGCCGGTCCAGAGACCTGGATCTGTTAATTTCCTTCATTAAAGAATCCATTCCAATGCAGAATTCCTGGTAGCATATTTAGTATATCTTTGGTATCTAAAGTAGAGAAAAGAGGAGTGGAGGTAAAAAGCAATATTTGAATAGATAATGGTTGATAAATATCTAAAGTTTGAAATAGACAATAAGCAACAGATTGATGAAACCCTTATAACCCCCAAACAAAAACAGAATTTTATATTTAAACATCTATATTGAAAGTAAAATTTAAAATTCAAATTTAAAAACAAGATACCTGAAGCAGCAGATGGAAAATTGTTATCTTCAAAACAATTAAAGGTAATGTTAAATATCACTCTTTAACCAAGCAATGAAAATCACTTAAATAAAATAAGTTGATTCTAGCTTAAGGTTCAAAGAATAGGAAAAACAATTATAGAGAACAAGCAAATGAAAATGGTTAGGGAGTAACAGGAAAGGAATTCTATAAAGGTGATATTGTTTCTTAACTCCCTGTTTCCCCCATTGGTAACCTTATGTTTCCTTTTCTCTGAGGCAGAGGATTTATGAGAACTCATTCTCTATGAGTAACTACTAATGTAATGTCCCATTGCCTACTTTCATCCCCCATGTGAATTAACGGAAGGAAATTTCCAAAAACAAAAAAATATATAGTATATAAGTGGTGTATGCTGAGACAAGATGGTGTAACTTTCACAAAGCGTGTTCTCAGATTGTATGACAAAGTATACTTTATATCACATATGTAAATTCATATTGTAGTGCTCTGGGAGTGATAGAAGCAAGAGGCAGAAAATTCTAGGCAGACAGGGCCTAGTCTCCAGCAAAACCCTACCTTTGAGCTGAAAAGCCTGAAACCTGCAGCCAGAAGTAAAACTTCAATCCCTGTTTACCTGCTCTCTCCTGATTGTTTCTTCCTGAATAATGTCTTTTTACCGACTGAATGTTGCCTTTTCCAAAACTACCTACAGTCCACCCACCCCTATCCTGCACCTATAAATATCCGAGACTCTATCGTTCGCAAGAAGCAGCTTGACTGGAGAGAGATGACTGGATTTTGGAGGGATGACTAGGCTTTAGAGGGGAGATGGCTTAACTTCGGAGAAGAGCTGGACAGGGACGGCCAGACTTCAGGTTGATAGATTTTGAAGGTGCCCACTTTCATCCATTCAAACAGCAAGTAAGGCCTTGTCATGGCAAAAAGTGTTAGGAATTGTTAATCAACCCAGCTGTGTGGATTATGTCATTAATTTTTTTGAACTTACTACCCAGTCCTTAGGAAATGGAACAAATACAGATAGTGTATACTGAAATCGACTGGTGGAAATTTGAGAATGGGGGTGAGGTGGGGATAAATATCAAGTGAAATAGCCTAGAACAGTTCAGAGTATGGGGTCTTCCCTAGGTGAACTACTAAAACTGAACAGTCAGAGGATGTGATATAAATCAGGATGTAAATTACATGAGAGAAAACAAAACAAAACAGAAGATTGGGCAATGGCATAAATAGATAAGCTTGACCAGCGCTGTGATGTTTTGCTCTATTGGACCATATTTTAAATGTAGACTACTACACTTGAATATTGAATCTAGTATACGTTAGACATTGTTCAATGTAGAGAAGACTCACTAACTTTTAAAATAACTTTATAATTCTAAAATTATATCCTTGGAGTGAATTATATTTAGATTGAAGGTATAATTTTATAGAAGAATAGTGTGAACTCAAAAATGCAAGGACACTAAATAAGTCAACAATGTCAATCATAGACTACATAGTAAAATATTAAAATAAGATGTTTTAATTGGAAAGTAAAATAAGGACTTGAAATGATATTGAAAACAATTCTAGCTAGACTATCAAAAAAAACCTTACACTGTTCTTATCTCAAAGACCCTGCCAGAAGCCAGTGTCCTCACACTGCCTAAGGACAGACCAATTAAGAAAATGCAAAAGTGTTTTATAAGTTAGATAAAGAAAATGATACTTCAGATCTATGATAAACTTATTTCAAGATAATGCATTCGGATTTGAGGTCTCCGAAAAAGGAAACATTTGTTCCAGGGACACTATCATAAAAACATTTTCTGTCAATGAGTTAATCTCAGAAGAGAAGGTTTTGTCCCTGGTGATCCACTCTGCCCTTCTCTACTTGTCAATTTACCTGTCAAAAGGGAAATAGTATGGAGATAGGCCCTTATCACAACATATATCATAGAAGTGTATGGGAGAAGCTGAATGCAAAGTGAAAACTGCAGAACAAAATCATCAATCTTATGTGCAAGTAGATTAGTGTAGATGGCAGTTTATCACATCTGGATGAAGAGGGTTGCAGGTGGCCTTCAAAGAAGCAGCTTTAGGAAGGAAAAATCAAAGTTCAGACTAGAGATCTGGGTGGTAGGGAAAAAAATGTAATTACTGGTAGACCATTAATTATCTGAGAATTTCTGTTTAATTAAATTAAGAAGACAGTGATTTGAAACCATATATTATATATATGTATATATATCGAATTATATTTTACCAATTAACACACAAATTCCAGTTTAATAATAATAAAACCTAATATTCATGGAGTGATTGCTTTGTGTCAAGCAATGCTATGTAGAACACTTAACATTACTCATTTAATAATTATGACAAATTTGTGATGGAAGTATACTACTATTAATTATAATCGCATCATTATTTCACAAGTGAGAAAACTGAGTCACCAGGAGATTAAAATATTTTCCCGATATTGCACAGCAAATAAAGGAAAACCTAGAATTCTATCCCAGATATTCAGGGTCTAAAAACCATGCAGTAAACTGCATTATAATGGTGCAATTATGGAAAATATCAGAATTTTGTATGAGAAGTTTAGGTTAACTCATAAATTACAATTTTACTACAAGAAATCAGAAAAATAGGTCAAAATATTAATTTATGGTTACATATTACAATATCAACATCCTTAATAAAATAATTAAAAATATTTAAGAGTTGTAACTAAGGATAATTTAATTAAATACATAATAAAATATATCTTAGCCATGACCTTAAACTGAATAAGAAAGTTCTGCATTTAATAAGTAACAAAAATATAAAAGACACACGCCACTGCACTCCAGCCTGGGCGACAGAGACTCCATCTCAAACAAACAAATAAACAAACAAACAAAAAAGACAAAATATTTTTCATAAAGGTGACTCACTAGGTTTGGCAGTTAAAACTTAAGTTCAGAGCTACCAAGAAAGTCAAATCTAAAGGATCAAAATGTCAGGGAAAAGGAAATTTTTAAAGAAAGAGTTTTGTTTAAAAGTTCCCCTGTATATATTTATAATACATATATTTTCTGTATTATATGAAAATAGGTATGTATGTGTAGGATATATGTATGAAGAGATACATATGTGTAGATACAGTATGCATATATACGAACACATATACATACACACACACACATATTTACACGGGATCCTTTTGGTGCTGCTTCGCTAGCTGGAAATTGTGGCTGTGGCACCCCTGCTAGGGCTTTTCTCAGCTCTGGGCTCACCACTGGGCTCGCTCCACCCACTCAGCCCAGTGAGGCTGTGGTCGGCTCAGGCTACCAGCCCAGATCCTGCGCGTGCACAGGGAATCCACACTCAGCCCCTTGCTGAGCCAAGAGTGCTGTGGGCAGTTTTCACTTTTGGTGCTATCGTTTAGATATGGGGAAAGTGGTGGTGCTCAAAAACAGATGACAGCAACTGTGGAGCCCTAAGGGATGATATGGCTCTTGCCTGGGGTGACCCAAGGTTTGAGTCCCCCAAAAATGTCTCAGCTCTCCCTTGTTCCCACCACCCTCATCATGGCAAATGGGGGGCATATTACAGCTAGTTTGTGTTATAACTTGTTCATTTCTGCCACTTGCAACTTGGCTATTGGGGGCGTGTTACAGCTCTGGCTGTGGAAGTCCTGAGGTCTGGGCCCCAAGAAGGGTCACAGCTCTTCACTACTGTAGTCTTATGAATGGGAATGTGTGGCTCCCAGCAGCTTTTTCTCTCCTGTTGGTCAGTGAGTGAGAGAGAGGATTACAGTGTTACAGCTTTTTTGCACCTGTCATTTGGCAAGTTCCAGGCTCTTGTTCCATGACCAAGAAGAATGAGGTTACACAGACACTGGAGCGTGAAAAAGACAAGGAAGATTTTTACTGAGTGATAGAAAAGCTCTCGACAGTGAGAGAGGACCTGAGGTTGGTAGCCCAACGTGTGACTGAATCCAGGTTTTTATGGGCTCAGAATGAAGGACAGCATTCCGATGGGTCCATAGGCAGGCCTGGGAAAAGCATCATTTGATTGACTAAAAGGCATTGAAGAAGTTCTCACTTCCATCGTGGACTCTACCTGGAACTGGAATCTCAGTTTTCAGGCTTTAAACTGTCTTTGGATTGAAGGTTGGGTTGCACCAGGAACCTGACCCTGTCTGCCCAGAAATTTGTCCATCTCCTGCTGCTATCATTATTAGTAGAACACCCCGGACTTGTTATAAAATATGTAAGCTCAAGAAAAAATGAATGGAAGGATGAGCACTAGTACATCCTTTTATTGTGTTTTTACTTCCTTAATTACTCCTGAGATTGAATCAGTTTTTCGATTAGCCATTTGTGTTCTGTAACTTGCTTAATGTTTTTTGCACTTTTTTATGTTGAGATTTTTTTTTATTTATATGGTCTCAAAATATTATAAATAACAACTGTTTTTATATCCATTTTAAATATTTTCCTCTGTTATTGATCTTACAGCTTTTTTTCTTTTTTGTACTTTTTTTCTATTTATAAAAGTAATACATAGTTGTTTGGTGTAGAAAATCGGGAAATTGCATAAAGCACAAAATTGAGTAAATAAACTTTGTCCAAATGTAAAAATAAATAAACATTGTCCTAATTGCATCCAATTACATCAAGTGGGAAAAAAAGGAGCCCTGAAAAATAACTTAATGTGCTATCTTACCTTATTAGGAACCATAACTGTGAAGAATTAAGTCTTTAGCAATATATTATCTCCAATTTTTACCTTTCTATTCTATTTGTTCAGTGCTATACGTCACGTTACTTATTTTTAACTTTTCCGCTTCTTCAAAGAATTAATGAGTTCGTGTGGCATGAACTCTACAGGTCATAAAAAACAACCAGGAAATCATTTATGTGGTTGCCTACACATTTAGCATGAAACAGATATGAGAGGCAAAAATGGAAGCTTGAAATGAACTAGAATTATGCAGGGTCCCTTTACAGATGCTGCACCATTAGAATCTATTGTTTTCCTGCTTCAAGTCCGCCCTTCTATACCCTGTTTTATGATGCTGGGTCTGCTCCTCTGAAATCGACTTTTCTCCTTTGCCAGCTGCTCTGTTAGGCTTTGCTAGTAGGCAGTGATAAAGGAAAGCTGCAAATAAGGAGTTATAAGAAAAAGACCTGCCCCTTCCTGTTGACCTCCTATTGGCTCTATTTCACTTGCCATTTCTCTGAGTGCCATATCTGCCACACATCACTCCAGAAGAAGCATGTCCTTCCCACAGCGGCAAGAGACTACAGCTGTCAATCTTTCTACCACTTGCAGAACCAGATTCAGTGTTCTTTCTGAGATGACATCTCAGTCTCAAAGGGCCCCTACTTCCTGATCAGTACAACACCTCCAGATAAACAGTGCCTCTTCCTGAGAAGTTAAAGCCAACCTCCACAGGCCTTTTCTTTAATAATTTCAGCTTCTTCTGTGTTTTTTCCTCAATCCTAGAGATGGCTCTGCCAGCAGTGTGATCTCCATGATACTTTATTGTTTACTTTTTAATCTTACTGTCACAATTTCCTTAACAATGCATTTGTATTATACTATATATATATATATTTTTCCTTTCAAATAAGTAGTGTGATTTACTCACCTATCAGACTGATAAAGATATGGTCCTCCTTTCTCTTCAGTTCTCTTCAGATCTCTTGAGTTCCCTTGCTGTTTCTCATTTATCATTCTTATATGTGTTGGCCAGTCTTTGTTGTGATTGTCAGTGAACAAAGGACTCTACCTATGCTTAATCAATTGCGTATTCTCATCCTCTGTTTCTTTAACCATATTCTTCAGGGTAGGTAAAGCCACAGTAAAACCTGCATTCTGTCATACATCAGTGTGATTTTCTTTTTTTTCTTTTTTTCAATGTCAGCACTGTTTTTGCAATAACTTCTGTTATCATTATGAAAGAAAACTCTTCAAGCAATCAAAATGCATTGCAAGAAAAAAGGCTGCAGTGAAATAAGCAGGATATATGATAGAACACAGGACTCACAAGGGAATATATGTGATATAACCATTATGTAAAGCGATAAAATCACATCAGATAATGATGGATTCAAGAATAACTTTAGCAAGTTGGTGGGCACCAGGGTCAAGCATAAAGAAGAAAAGAGATTGGTCAGCGGTTTGCCATTATATACACTTAGCATGACATTACTATCTTGGTTTTAGGTGCGATGAAAGTAGGTCTTTATAACCAAGAAAATTACAAGTTTTGTTTGAAACTGTTCTGTGTGAGAGACATATTGGGCCTTTAAGCAGAGATGTTAATTTGGCACTTAAACATAGGGTTCTGTGGCATAGGACAAGCAAGGGTCAAAATTGAAGGTAAACCTATATACACATTTCATCAAGTAGCTAAGCATAGTTATACAAAATGACAGTAAATAATATATAATGTGCCTCTGATATTGATTTCCAATACCTTGCTAACAGAGAACTATTAGAATGGTTCTGCACTAGCACAGCCTGTATGTGTCTTTTCACTGTGCATGCTTGGCTCCTTTCCTCCAAGGCATTCCATGCTATTTTCATCTGTAACATCCTGTTCTGATTTTTGTTTCCTTGAGACAAAACACCTATTTTTCTTACATTAAAAATATATTGCAATTTCTGAAAGTAGAACAATAACCAAAAAGTATTTCTCTCTTCTGATAATACATGATTTAAGCTTTTACTATTTGAGCTTTAGAATCTATTTTGTTAGGAACAGCTTGGCTATATAACAACATCTCCCTTTTGTTTCTAGATTTTCCACATCCTGAATAAAGACTATGAGCATCCCTAGTATAGGACAATCCAACTTCTCGACTAAATTTTAACTGAAAAGTGATTTTTGTTCTTGACCAGGTACATGAAAGTTATGATATAGTATCTGTTTTATTATCTAAACTCCATGGAAGCAGCAATTCTGTATTTTGCAGTGTAATTACTTCACATAATAAAGCGTGTGCACTGTTCTCCACAAATCCAAGGCAAATAAGTCTCAGCAGTAGTTAAGCAAATTTACATGGTGATGGTAAACTTGTGGAACTCAGCATTAATAGTGATCACAGTTTAAACACTTAGATAGCCTTAGCCAGTTTTCCTTCCAGGAATGAAAAGAGGCAAGTAAAAAAAAAAAAAAAAAAAAATTCTGAGAACGTTAGAGTTAATAGGCTCTCTGATTAAAAAAAAAAAAAAAAAAAAAAAAAAAAAAAAAAAAAGTGTGTTTTTTTCTTTATAACAGTTTCCTTCAAAACGACAGTAGCTTTCCTTTATTCATTCTTTATTCGTTAAAATTCCTTTGTTATTAAAAATGTTAAATCATTTACCTAATTAGGAAATAAAACACACACACACACACACACACACACACACACACACTTCAACTACTCACCTGCCCACAGACATACTATTGTAGATGTTGGTTTAATTGTAATCAGATTTCAAGGACTCTCTTCCCACTTTTAAGATTGGGATTTTTAAAAAGGAATCATAGACAGTATTATTTTTTTGAGACAGTTTCTCTCTTATTGCTCAGGCTGGAGTGCAGTGGTGTGATGTTGGCTCACTGCAACCTCTGCTTTCCGGGTTCAATCGATTCTCCTGCCTCAGTTTCCCGAGTAGCTGGGATTACAGGTACTGTTACCATGCCCCGCTAATTTTGTATTTTTAGTAGAGACAGGGTTTCACCATGTTGGCCAGACTGGTCTCGAACTCCTGACTTCAGGTGATCCACCCACGTCGGTCTCCCAAAGTGCTGGGATCACGGGCATAAGCTACCATGCCTGGCCACAGTAGACAAAAATTTTTATCATGTCTAGACAAACATTCCTTGAAAAGTGAGATCATTTTTTCCCAAGACACACTGCATTCTAAAAGTTGATTTGCATTTACAAATATGATGTATGGCCGGGCGTGGTGGCTCAAGCCTGTAATCCCAGCACTTTGGGAGGCCAAGACGGGCGGATCACGAGGTCAGGAGATAGAGACCATCCTGGCTAACACAGTGAAACCCCGTCTCTACTACAAAATAGAAAAAACTAGCCGGGCGAGGTGTCCGACGCCTGTAGTCCCAGCTACTCGGGAGGCTGAGGCAGGAGAATGGCGGGAACCCGGGAGACGGAGCTTGCAGTGAGCCGAGATCTGGCCACAGCACTCCAGCCTGGGCGACAGAGTGAGACTCAGTCTCAAAAGAATAAAATATATATATATATATATATATATATATTTAATTTATATAAATTGTATATATATTATTTATAATATATAAATAATAAATAAATAAATATATTAATATATATTTAATTAAATATATATTTAATAATATTACTATATATATTTAATTTTTTTTATTTTGACAAATATGATGTATTTGTCAATATAAAACAAGAAAAACAATATAAAATGTTCTGTTCTTGCAGTTGTTCTTATTGTAGCTCATTTAAAATAAATTCAATAGCCATTCTAACAGGTGTGAGGTAATATGTCTTTATGATTTTAATTTGCATTCCCCTAATGATTAGTGATGTTGAGCATTTTTCACATATACTTGTTGGCCTTTTTTGTGTCTTCTGTTGAGAAACGTCTGTTCAGATCCTTTGCCCATTTTTAATCAGGTTGTTTTCTTGCTATTGAGTTGTTTAAATTCTTATATTTTTGGATATTAACTCTTTTTCAGGCATATAGTTTGCAAATATCAGATGTATGGTTCTCCCATTCTGTAGGCTGTCTTTTCACTTTACTGAATGTTTCCCTGGCTGTGCAGAAACATTTTCTTTTAATGTCATCTCATTTGTCTATTGTTGCTTTTGCTGCCTGTGCCTTTGTGTTCCTGTTCAGAAAATCATTGCCTAAACCAATGCCATAGAGCTTTCCCTAGTGTTTCCTGCTAGTAATTTTACAATTTCAGGTCTTGGGTTTAAATCTTTGATTTATTTTAGAATGGTTATTACTAAAAGACAAAAAATAACAAGCGTTGGTGAGGATATGAAGAAAAATAAACTCTTACATACTATTCATGGGAATGTAAACAGTTATAGCCACTATAGAAACCAACATGAAGTTTCTTCAAAAGATTTACAAAAGAAATAAAACCAATACATTGAAGAGATATCTGCACTCTTGTATTTATTGCAGCACTATTCACAACAGCCAAGATATGGAATTAACCTAAGTGTCCATCAACAGATAAATGGATAAAGAAAATGTGCTGTATACACATGAGGAAATACTATTCAGCCTTAGGAAAACAATCCTCTCTTTATGACAACTTAGAGAACATTATGTGAGGTAACATAAGTCAGGCACATAAACACAAATACAGCACCATCTCATCTATGAATAGAACCTAAAAATGTTCAAATCTTCAAATCAGAAGCAGGGTATACAATAGTAGTTACCAGAGTCTGGGGAGTAGAAAGATTGGTCAAAAGATAAAAAATTTTATTTAGAAGGAATAAGTTCAGAAGATGTATTGTACAGCATAGTGACTATAGTTAATAGCAATATCTTGTATACTAGAAAATGGCTACGAGAGTAGATTTTCAGTGTCCTCACCACAAGAAATGATAAGTATGTGAGAAAATGTAAGTGTTAATTTTCTTGATTTAGCTATTCACGATGTATACATAAAATATCGTGTTGTATATCATAAATATATACAATTTTAGTTTGTAAATAAACATTTGTATATATACTATTAATTAGGGTATCTTTTATTTTAATAGCAAATAAGTATGAATTGAGTAACAAAACGTTATAATTTTCAAGCAATGACACATTTTACAGTGGGCACAATAAGAATCTTAAATGGAACACTATTAGCATACATGCATGTGTGTTTGTGTGCATGTGAATAAAAATAAAAACATATTTATACATTTCATTGTGACAGATATAGAAGCTCCGATATTTACTGGCTAAATAGACAAAGCATATTTTGTATCTGCAAGGCTTGTTAAGACTTTTGCTTTTGAATATAAGTTGTTTTGCAATATCTTGTATTTCTTTCAGGTTGTAAATGGCTGGTTATTGTAATATTTTATTGAAAATAAGAAACTTTCAAATTCACAGACCATCTTTATTGCAAAATGATAACCTTTCTTTCCTCTTAATTTACTATTCACTATTATTTGATATCATTTGTCTGCTCCCTTCCGTGTTCTGACATTTCTGGCATTCTGCCATGTTCATTTCACTTTTCACTAAGGTAGAGTGTTGGAGACAAGTGTAAGGTACTATTTTCTGGCTTTACATCATACAAAAAAGTAGAGAGAATACGTCTAAAACGTTTAAAGGATATATTTCAAATTATAGGATGTGTTTAGAGTGAGGAAATGAACAGAGGGCCAATAGTTGTAAATCAATTATAAATAGAAAACGTCTGGTAGTATTTAGAAGATAATTTAGTTCAAAAATGTTAAACTAAAATCCTTAAGAAAATATTAGTTTTCTTTAAATATGAGGTTTTTTTTCTGATAGGCTTTTAACAAATGTAAAAATATTTAAAAATATATTTTTCAGAATGATTGTTGTAATAAATATGTCTTGATGAAACAAGACAGCAAATTCTCCTCCCTAACTCACCAAATAATCATGTTTCTTTGTTTTATCTTTACAGGCTATTATAGCCGCCTCTAAAATTTTTAAAATTAATTTTGGCAAAAGTGTCAATTATCTTCCATGTTTATAAAAACCAATTATAGCAACAGATGCTAAATTGTTGAGCTCTCAGTAGCGGCCAAGGCAAAGAATACACTACCATATGAGCTTGCTAAGGATTAATCAGGGAGTGTATATGGGAGGGCCACACAATTACAGAACAGTGATTTACTCAAAAAAGTTTCTATAAACTGTAATCGATATTTTAGTTTTTATTATTAAAAATAACATAAGTGTATTATATAAATCTTGAAAAATAAAAGGACGGATATGCAGGGGAAGTCTCTGTAACTACCATACCGCAGCAATAATAAATGGGTTAACATATTAAAGAGAAATCATAAAACGTATTCCAATGATTGAGCTAGAAAAATGCTTAAAATGTCGTGACTCAAATGGCCTTGTCTCATGCAGCAAGGGACTTTGTTGTAAAAGTTTAGATACAGGTAGAGAACACACTTATTTCACACAAAGCCTATTTATCAAGGCATACATTATCTGCATTATAAATTATCTATGGATGTAAACTCTCATTCAGTGGACACACACCCAATTACATACATCTTACAATGTTGAAACATGTAGCTAAAGGTGATTGAGATATGAATGATTCTAAAATAATCCCACAATGAATCTGAACCTTGTCGAGTCACCTCAGTTTTGAGGGTAGGTGGAATCTATGAGCTATCACTGAAGTGATTATATTACATTATATAGAAAATTAGCTCTAAGAAAAGGGGGAGGCCAAGGCAGGTGAATCACGAGGTCGGGAGATTGAGACCATCGTAGCTAACACGGTGAAACCCCACCTCTATTAAAAAAAAAAAAAAAAAAACTAGCCGGGCGAGGTGGTGGGCGCCTGTAGTCCCAGCTACTCGGGAGGCTGAGGCAGGAGAATGGCGTGAACCCGGGAGGCAGAGCTTTCAATGAACTGAGATCGCACCACTGCACTCCAGCCTGGATGACAGAGCCAGACTCCGTCTCAAAAACTAAATTAAACTCAACTCAACTCAACTCAACTAAAATAAAAGTAAAATAAAATAAAATAAGAAAAGGAGTTCCTATAGATGCTCCTAACATTATAATTTTGAGTCTTTAAAAGCAGAGTGTTTACTTCAGCTGGTGGCAATTTAAAAAAAATTATTGTCTTTTGGGAAAGAAGATATTTTAAAGCCACTTGATTATTTTTACATTCTTCAACTATTGTAAGTTACGTTATCTATGTAGAGCATTCTGTCATTTATAGTATGTAATCACATTACTGTAACTAATAAATGTTAATGACATCTAATTTGTATTCCCCAGAGGGTGTAGTAAAATATTTACAAAATAACTGATGATTGTAAGACATGTCTATGGTTTATATGACATTTACATGATGATTTTAAGATCAAACTATTATGAATGAGATATGAAAAATCTTTCCAGTGTGAATATTCATAAGTTTAGAATTATATTCATAATCTCGATAAAAATCTTTCAACTAAGTTTGCATTATTTAGTGTTATATAACAAAAGATAGAATAAACATAACCATATGACACGTGTCTCTGTGTTGAAACATATAGGTACATATTTATACATATATTAAATGCAAATATATATGACTTTAATTAACTTTACCAACTTTTATGTCTACAATTTCCTACTGGGAATTTATGTTCCTGTTGCTCACTAAATATTGCTAGTTTGACAGCCACCTGTTCTGCTGTCTTTCTGTTGATATGATATACAGCAGTATTCAGTAGCCCTTAGCAGCAAGATTGATGACATTGTTATTCAGCATGTGTTGGAAGTTTTTAGGATATAAGCTAGATAGGATGGACAAATCTACCCAGTCTATTACCTCAGTACATGTTTTTTATAACTGAGAAAGTCATCATGCCCTCCAAGAGACCATGTTCTTTTATAGAGGCTGAATTGACAAACTGCAGAGAATTCTCTATTGTGTTTGAATTCCTATTTTTAAGCATTGAAGTAGACTTTTAATCGTTTTAGTGTATATATATTTTTTCTATTCCTCAGTATAGGTAAGACCAATATACTCTTAAAGTGCTTTTATTTTGTGATGGTATTCCACTATGAGCATTACTTTGAGAGATGCCTAATATCTTGTTTGTGTGTGTGTATATATGAACATATATATATGAACATATATACACACACAATTATAACCATGTTACTCTTTCTTTCCAATAAAACTTGCTTTGATATTGATATTAATATTGAGAACATTGGACTTGAGATTTTCTAAGGTATTATTTTTCATGTTTCCTCCTATATTGAGAAACAGTCTGAAACATTAGATGAGTACAAATAGTGCTAGAAAATCTAGTTTTACACAATTGTTGAATAAAATGTATGTTTGTAAATAAAAACATTGCATTTTTATTTGCTTTTATATATCTGCCACAAAATGCTTTTCTTCTTGGATCCCATTTTATTTGTATTAAACTTTCATTTCTTTTGATTTTCTTTTACTGTTTGTCTATTGTTTCATTATCTGAATTAGATTTTACATTATCATCTGCTTTTCTGATCAATGCCACAATACTATAAACTTTCTTTATACCCTGATTACCTCAATACTGCAATCATCTTTCCCAAATCATCAAATGTTATTTCTCTTATTAATTATATACGTATTGAGTATTGGTTCAAAAATCTTTGCTCTATATGGCATCAACACAGAACAAGGGCCAACTTTATTGTTCTTATGGTTATTATTTTTGACATCAAGAGTTCTTAACAAATTATCCTGCCTGATTGATGTAATCCCATTTTCTTCTATAATTCATGTAGAAAAACATTCTCTTCTAGTCATGGTGTCTTATCTGCCTCTTAAACCAACCAAATTTATGTCTTCGTGTTTTTGTGATTCACAGTATTGCCTGCCTTTCTCGTTGTGTCCTTTCATGCTCAATCCATCCAGCCACCTACGTAGCCCACAAACAAGAATTACAAATGAAATGAAATATAAATGAAATATTTTTTTCAGGAATTTTCAGTAATATGTTAATTGCTGCTCCAAAGTGTCTCTCTTCTCATTTCCAAAGTTAAATTATTAAATGGCAAATTTTAATATTTAAAATCATAGGGAACATTGATTTGCATTATATAGTTATTCCATGTTCTAGTTTTCACCGCTTGTCCCTACTATCCCCTTCTTTTCACTCCAATAAGTTTGAACTCATAAAAATTATGTGTATTTTACCTGTATATAAGCACGTATGTGTGTGCGTGTGTGTGCGCGCTTGTGTTTCCAGAACAAAACAGGGGACACATCCATTCATTCTGAAATAAGTATGTAAGTAGATTTGACCAAATAGTGATGCTCTTAATGATATACTGATTTTTTTTTTCAACTAAGACCTTTTCTGATTTCAAACTTGACATTTAGACCAATATGGTGAAACCCCATCTCTACAAAAAAATATAAAAATTAGCCAGGCATGGTAGTGTGCACCTGTAGTCCCAGCTACTTGGAGGCTGAAACAGGAGAATTGCTTGAACTGGGGAGGCGGAGGTTGCATTGAGCTGAGATCACACCACTTCACTCCAACCTGTGTGATAGACTGAGACTCCCTCTCAAAAACAAAACAAAACGAAGCAGAAAATCTTGTGGTATGTCCCATGTCTTTCATACTATAGTAGAAGTAACTTTGCTAAAACTATGTAAGTAAAAAAAAAACAACCGTTTAAAATATTTTTTCTACACATTTGAAGATTTGGTATTAAAACTCAGATTGCTTTTGAAGTGAGATTAATCATTAGTTTTCAAAAAAAAAAAAACACTTTTCATATAAAGGTTTTGACATGTTTGCTAAAAGGAAGGAGCTAAGAACTCTTTAAAAACTCTTAGATATTCACATGTGATTGAAATTTTATAAAGTCTAACCTGTGATAGAATTTTAAAGTGTTTATTAGAAATGATAAAAATCATATTTGTTAGAAAAATCAAAGTTATGAAGCCAGGAGTAGTTAACTTGGTCACAGCATATAAATAGCTTTACTTTAAGGAAGATAATATAAGGTATCCAGTTCCACTAACTTTCAGAAAATTAATTGCTCATAAATGTTCATGAATTTATGTGTCACATTAACGGACTTGTTTGAACATGCACAAATTATTCATTATTCAACTGCCAGTAATTATGCTGCAGATTTTTCATTTCATACTTCTGCACATAATGTAAACTAACCAATTTGGGTCTTGTCATTGATTCAGAATTCAGCATATAAATATCAGGAAAGTAGTTACTATAATAATTGTAATTCACCCATTTGTTTATTTTCAAAGACAAGGAGAGTGCAAGATGTATTAGAAAATTTGTATGCAGTGATAACTATGAATATATTTCTCCTGGGTTTATAAAAACTGTAAAATTTGTATGGTTGTGCATCCAATAAAATTGTGGGTATTCAAATGATTATCATAAATGTTAAAGGACAGATTTTGAAAATAAATTCAAATCTATAAGAAAAAACAATACACTGATTTGCTAATTAGAATATTTTTTACTATATATTTTGCTTTCATATACCAAATATGATGTCAAAATTATCCTATTTTAAAAACCTCATATATATCTTTAAATGTTTAAATAAAAGGAGAGTGCTAGGTAACAATTTTAAAAAGCATATTAATATTTATGTTTCGTTTTAAGTTTCAGTCACATGTTGATAAAAACTAAAGCATTAAGAATGGTTGGTGCTACTATGGCATTATTTTTAAAAGTGAATTATTCATACCGTATAAACTCCCTAAAAGGCTTTTCTTTAGGTTATGGTGGTGGTAGTATTGCTTATATTTTCTTTTCTTTTTCTTTTTTTTTTTTTTTTTTTTTTGAGACGGAGTCTTTGTCGCCCAGGCTGAAGTGCAGTGGCGCGATCTGGGCTCACTGCAAGCTCCGCCTCCTGGGTTCACGCCATTCTCCTGCCTCAGTCTCCCGAGGAGCTGGGACTAGGCGCCCAGCTCCTGAGGCGCCCGCCACCGCTCCTGGCTAATTTTTTGTATTTTTAGTAGAGAAGGGGTTTCACCGTGTTAGCTAGGATGGTCTCAATTTCCTGACCTGGTGATCCCCCCGCCTTGGCCTCCCAAAGTGCTTGGCCTCCCAAAGTGCGCGTGAGCCACTGCGCCAGGCCTATTGCTTATATTTTCAAAGACAATCAGTCTTTGAAAATCTGAATTTGAAATATTCTGATAGTCATAGAACTGAAGGAATGAAGACCAATCTTATGACCTCTATTCAGAAGAATCCTACTTAACAGAATAGTGCTATTCTGTAACATTATATTATAACCACATGCTCAGACAGCTTTCATTCTCTATGCCTTGAAACAGTCGAGTTGGCTACCATATTGCTAAGATATGTATTTAATCAATATCTTATATTTTTTAATCTAGTCTCTTGCTCTCCATACCTCCTGAGACACAGACCTGTGAACTCCTGGCCCACTCCATTATAATTAGTATTTAAATAAAAGCAAAGGCAATATATTATCAAGGAAATTGTCTGATTCAGGTTCCCATATTTTTATAACAACAGTGAATAATAATATGCCATACAATTTTATTTCTGAACAAGTTTCATGTACTGCATATATCTTCTTTGTGTTGTTAAACTTGTTTGAGGAAAAATTTGTTTTTTTTTGTTTTTTTTTTTTTTTGGTTTTTCTTTGCCACTCCATTTTAAAAACCTAAAAGTATCTAAACTACTTAGAGAATTTTGTTTTAAAATATGATTCCATGTAGAGTATGTGATGTCTAGCAATTTATATTTATTAACTTTACATTTTCTCAATTAAAATAAAAGCTTCTTGAAGGCAAAGAGTATTTCTCCTGCTTTCCATAGTATCTCAAGTACTTTGTAAGCAAACAATAAATATTTCTGAATTAAATAATCAATTAAGTTATGTTAATATCTGGTCTGATAGTTATATGAGAGTTTGACCCAGAGTAAGTAAACCCTTACTTCATCAACCTTAGATTTTGTTTAGAAAAAATGTTTTTTATTTGTGAATATATACATATACACATATTATATATACATATACATATATATTCACAAATAAAAAACATATACAAGAAAATGCACTAAAATTAATCCTGAATGAATAAATATATATAATGTTAAATATTTTTGTGCTGCAAATCAAACTACTAAAAACTCAGTAGCTTTGAAAAAAAGTACATTTGCTATCTCAGCATTTCCATGAGTCAAGAGTTCAACTCTAGTTTAACTGGGTCCTCTGGTTATCTGGTACTTGTAGGCTATGACTGGACCTACTCTCAGGTTCTAGACGTAGACCATAATCTTGTATTCTGTAGTCTTCACCACCTTCTCCAGAGTTAGCTCATCACATGGCAGTTTGCTTTTGTAAAGCCAGCAAGGAGAATCTGTTTTGTTCTAGAGTGCTAACATGGAGTTTCATGTAACACAACCTAATTAAGGGAATGACCACTCATTAATTTTGCCATATTCTGTTCGTTAGAAACAAGTCACAGCAACCACATATATTTAAAGGGAGGGTGTTTTACAAAAACATGAGTCATTAGGGTTCACCTTAGGGTGTATCTGGCATGATATTCGCCAAGTAAGGGCTTTCTTCTTTACTAGAATATAAGCCTTATGAAAGAAGAAAATTAATTATAGAATAAATAATGAATTCAGCAAAATGCTAGCATATTGTATTGCATATATATAAAATGTGTTTGTGTTTTATATTCATTTGGACCTTAAAATTGCTGCTGTGTGAAAACATTTTAGGGAAACCAAAAGTGTTTAATTTTATGGTAGAATAATCTTGTGAAGTGTTATTTTTATTTTTTTTATTTTTTGTCACATATAATTATAACATATAAAATACAATAACAAAAATGAAAATTTGATTACATAAGCAGTTACTGGTTTCTGTTTGAATTTCTCCGGTATACTTTGACAGTATATTTCTCTCTGGCTTATAATTATAACATATAAAATACAAGAACAAAAATGAAAATTTGATTACATAAGCAGTTACTGGTTTCTGTTTGAATTTCTCCGGTATACTTTGACAGTATATTTCTCTCTGGCTCCTGACATATACTTTCTTTCAATCCTAAAACATCACGTATTTTAGCAAGAGTTTAAAATAGTTATCTTCCAGTTAGAATGCAGGCAGTGATGGATGCAAGCTGGTTCCCTGGAGACCTTGTTAGAGAAAAGCACTCATATGTTCAGTGAGCATTTGAACAAATGGACCTGCTGTTCTACCTAATGCTAGTGTAATTCCTTGATATACGGTCACTGTGTGTGACAATTGATACTGTCACTTAGTTCATAAGCATAACATTTCTAAACACAAGTCACAAAAGCGGCATACTAATACTTCTCTAAGCAGTTATCATAAATAGGACAAATAAATACATTCTGGTCCAGGTTGTCACTCAATTAAAAAGATAAATCCCGTAGTTTAGGAAATTTAAATACAACTCTCATACGTATATATTATATATATAACATATACACACACACACACACACAAAGCATGGACTGTATATATTCTATTTTTCAGTCCACAGGTGTTTCATTAGATGGCTTGGCTGCTACAGGTAAATCTGTCTATCATAGTACAGAATGAATCCATTTACGAGTTATGTAAAACTGCCAAAGATTGCTTCAATCTGGCCTTCATGACCTAAAAATAAAACATTTAGATGATTTTCAAAAAAATATTATACTAAATATTCCAAGAGACATCTTTATGGTTTAAGCCTCGTGGTTGCTTCGATGTTTAATACAAAAGCTGAAAAGAAATACTAACATAAATTTATAATAATACAGTTTATTTAAATGGAACAAAGTAACAGGTAATCTGATTCCAAAAGTGAATGTTTTCTAAAATATATTTCCAGGACATTATCTAGCTATGTAATCCTACATTTAATATTCAAAAAAGGAATCATAGAATAATAAAAGTTTATCTACACAAATAAAAGAGAACAGCAACTGAATAAACCAGAAATTTAAATAATCAGGAAAAAAAATCCGTTGACGTTGAAACATGATTTATTCACTTAATTTAAATAAGTGAATTCTTGAATTCTAGGAGTTACGTACCTCGCCACAGATTGAAGTCAAAGTCTAATGAAAGCCTGTCTCTCTATTAACTTTTATCAGCTGATTTTCTTTCCACAATAAATACATTATAGTTATTACCATAAACATAGACACTCCAGTGGGTTTAATCTAGTTTTAAAAGTCATCTTCCACAGGCCGGGCGCGGTGGCTCAAGCCTGTAATCCCAGCACTTTGGGAGGCCGAGACGGGCGGATCACGAGGTCAGGAGATCGAGACCATCCTGGCTAACACGGTGAAACCCCGTCTCTACTAAAAAATACAAAAAACTAGCCGGGCGAGGTGGCGGGCGCCTGTAGTCCCAGCTACTCGGGAGGCTGAGGCAGGAGAATGGCGTGAACCCGGGAGGCGGAGCTTGCAGTGAGCCGAGATCGCGCCACTGTACTCCAGCCTGGGCGACAGAGCGAGACTCCGTCTCAAAAAAAAAAAAAAAAAAAAGTCATCTTCCATAAAGGTTGGGAAATTTAATATACTCACCCCCAAAATTTCAGTAACCTGAAACATTAAAATAGAGTTCATATATATATATGTGTGTGTGTGTGTGTGTGTGTGTGTATACATGTTGATAAATGTAATATATTTAATAAAATTCATATGTAAAATATAAAATAATCATGAAGCAAATATGCAAATGTGGCCAATCTCATATTCTAAAACTGAATTTTGTAGACTCCCAATTTGTAAAAATAAACACGATTATTGAATAATAAAACTAAATACTGTTTGAATATTTCCTATACAGATATTTGTGAGATTATATATATTTAAATTATGTATGTGGATATACAAGTATATAAATATGTAAATTAGTTACATATAGTTGAAATATAATCACACAGAAAATAACAACATTTTGTTCGACAACAAACCACATTAGGATAGTGGTCCTGTAGGAGTGTAATACTGTATTCTATCTGTACTTTTTCTATGTGTAAATACACAAATCTTTAATTGTGTTACAATTGCCTATGGTAACATGCTGCACAGATTTTTACAGACTAAGAGCAATAGGCTATACCTTATAGCCAGGGTGGGTGGTAGGCCATACCATCTACGTTTATACCCTTTATGATGTTTGAACAATGATGAAATCACTAGATGTATTTCACAGAACATATTCCTCTCATTAAGTAAATCATGTATCAAAATAGTATAAGCAGTATTCTGTGAACTTTAACTGCATTTTTCTTGTGTAATTGTTATTGCTGTGTTCTAATATTAACATTCATCTTAATTTTTGCCATGGTGCAATGAGGTCAGATATGTGCTTTTTTGATGTATTGTATTTATTTCTTATTCAACATATATGCGTTGTATTTTTTTAAGTTTGATGCAGTTATAAAAATATCTCAGGGGAAGTACAGTACCAGACATATTTATGTTTCCTTTTCAATATAAAACTATGGCACTTCAAGGATTAGATGGGTGAGTGAGGCTTAAAATAGGAAAAATTAAATTACTAACATTACAAATTAATAGGAAGTTTGAAAAATAAACAACAGACATATATGGAAAATGAGCTAAGAAGACAGGTTTCTGATGAGAGGGGAGTGGACTCAGAAATATGGTGGGTGGTTGAGGCTAGGAAGAAATGAAGCCAGTGAGAATTTACTGAAGGATGAAAGAGCCCAGGAAGTTTTCAAGGAAGGCAGAGGTAGAGCATAAAATGTAGTGGACCTTTCATGCCTCATGGAAGCAAAGAGTCTGTTCATGTGAATTAAGTACATGGTATGGAAAATGGTTGTCATATAAGTTGTTCTTTCAAACATTGAAGTTACAGAATTTCAACACTATCTTTAATGAAATCATGTAGGATATATAAATTAGAACGTTAAACTTTAAATATAGCTACTCCCACTTCTTCTGAAGTAAAAAAATGTAATAGTATGGTATACATGTATTTATAGAATTACCTATTTTCATATCTGTACAAAAAATTTGAAATATATTTATTGGATTGTTGGTTATTTTCTGAAAATAGAGCCATGTTTCTTTTTTAATACTTTAAATTCTAGGGTACATGTGGATAACGTGCAAGTTTGTTACATATGTATACTTGTGCCATGTTGGCGTGCTACACCCATCAACTCGTCAGCACCCATCAACTCGTCATTTACATCAGGTATAACTCCCAATGCAATCCCTCCACCCTCCCCCCTCGCCATGTCCGCAGTCACATATCTGAAAACCTTGCCACTGGATATGTTTCAGAATTAAGGATTTTATTTAGACTTCAGAAGAGTGATGTGATACAAGTATATCAGTAGGACTTGTGCAGTGCCCCTTTATCCAACACATCAATATGTCTGCAGTGCAGTATATGAAATTTTACACCTAGTAAACAGATGGTATGAAGAACCTTACCTCAGTTCAGGCTACAGTTACTAGCAAATGAGTTTACAGCAAATTGCATTATTGAAAAAAATTCAACAACTCACAGGACAGATTTTGAAGTACAAGCAATGCATTGAGAACCTATAGATATATCACTCTGCAACTTACTTTTCTTACTTAATAATACATTATGGGAAGTCTTTCAGCTGTGGAATATAGATACAACTTGTTTTAGAGATTATTTTTGTAGTATTATAAATTTTAATCAAAGCATTTTTTATTTAGCATTTCTTTGTTGATGGGCATTTAGGACATTTGTTATTCTTTTTGGATTGTAGACAAAGATGAAATATAGTTTAATTAAAAGATAATATTTATTTTGAATATATTGATTAGGGTTTACGTCATTAGGAAAACAATTTGGCCAATTTTGCATTTTCAGTAACTAAAAGTGATTCAAGAAAATTCATACTATATATATACCTTTATCTCAGCTTAAAGATTGAAGTGATTTGAAACTATATTTTAGTCTCTGTGACAGCTGGTCCATTTCCAGTCCAACTTTAGTTACGTAGTGAGGAGTTTTGGGCTTTCAGCTCCCATTGTGTAAAGTCCAGGGACCCTCTTCTTGAAAGTTCAGGATACTAACTTTCACCACTCAGACCCAACTGAGTTGGCATAAAGGGAACTTCTGTGATGATGGCAATGATGTATTTTGAAATAGTAGTATACAGGTGTTCACTTTTAGATAATTTATTTAGATGTGCATTTGTAATTTTAACCTTTTTTGAATGTGTAGAATATAAGAAAAAAACTTAAAAATCATTTACCAGTGGAAGTTATTAACTCAAGATATATATAAGAGGATTTAATTTAGTTTTAATTATATTTGTGCAATAAAATATTTAAATATGTTAATGGATGTGTTCAATTTTGTATAAATTATAATTTGCATTTCTAATTGAGTCATCTTAAGTAGGCAAAACTTGAGAGTATTTTTGTTCAGCATTCTTATATTAAAATTAATAAGTAAGCCAATACAGTGTTTTACAAGTTGCTCTTTACAAATTTTTATATATATTATACATGTATTATATGAAATGTGTCATATATAATGTAGACAATGATAAAAATATCACATCAAGCTCATAAAGTACTTCTATGTGTAAATCCATTTCAAAAAACAATGCTCCAATTAAAGCAGTTCCAGCTACTGGGAAATATGAGTGCAACTTTTATGTTATTATTCCAGCATTTTATTCAAGAAAAAAACTCCTCCTTAAAGAGGACATCAAACTAAATATAAAGTTTTTCGATAAGGCATTTAAGGGAGAAACTTACATTGCTAAGCCACAAACATTTTTGAATGCTACTATTGAATAGTATATGTAAAATATATATTTTCTCTTCCATTTCATTGCTTTAAGTATGTTCTGTGGTAACAATCACTACAGTTGGATTTTTTTTAATGATGAAAGACCATTCTTAATAGCATATTTTTGCTACTTAAATAGCATTCAGTGTATTAGGAGGGTGAGAAAACAATATACATATACACTGAAGAACAAACAAAATTTTTACAGATAGTTTTTCCAGAGTAAAGTAGTCAACGACACATTTCAACTCATGACCAAATGAGTTTTTAAACTATTATAGTGTCTTGTTTCAAATGCAACAAATTTCAAAGAAAGGCTGTTTAAAAATTTTCCTTTAAAAAACAATTTTCTTTACCCAAATCTCTGCATAATAAAGTTGAGGAATATGGGTTGTTTTTAGTTCAATTTCTGATTATATTATACTCCAGTATTTTCACTGGGATATTAACTAAAGGAGATCCTATTCACTATAATAAACAAGTAAATTTATTCCATTTTAATGGCAAAAAGTTAAACTTGTATAATGATAGAATAATGCTGTCAATGCTCACCATTTTCAGTGAATCACCTGGCCCAGTGCATGGAGGTGTTAGAAAGATGTACTAAAGCACATTGCACTTACTCCATATAACAGCCTTCTAATTAGGTGGGGTATAGACACCTTTTTATATTATTAATATCATAGACATAATTTATATTCAGTATATTATGTTAAAATATATTTTTATTCAGTATATTATAAATATATTTAATGCTGAGTATATTATTTTAATAATTCTTAACAACACTGATGAGTCACTACATAATAAGGATATTTTATGGAATTTTAATAACTTCCTATTATGCACAAAGATTTGTAAGTTCCCTTTTCAAAAGGTTCAACTCTAGGCCAGACACAGTGGCTCATGTCTGTGATCCCAGCACTTTGGGAGGCCAAGGCAAGAGGATTGCTTGAGCACAGGAACTCGAGATCAGCCTGGGCAACATAGCAAGACCTTATCTCTACAAATAATAATGAAAAACATATTAGCTGGGCATGGTGGTGCACACCCATAGTCTCAGCTATTCAGGAGGCTGAGATGGGAGAATCGCTTGAGCCCAGGAGGTTGAGGCTGCAGTGAGCTGTGATCACCCCACTGCACTCCAGCCTAGGCAACAGAGCAAGACCCTGTCTTAAAAAAAAAAAAAAAGAAAAAAAAAATCAAATCTAAAACTCAGCAAAATAAAGTAAATTATCTCCTTATTTGTCTGCGTTGCTTTCTTAGGTAATATAAATTTATGATGAAATGCAAATATATGACTTATAAAAGAAGCCACCATTATTAAGTCTTATATGATAAGTTAATACAAAGTTTTAAAATTGTAATTTTATGTATGACTGGGGAACTGCTGGGAAATTCTAGGTCTTTTGTTTTTTACTCAAACGAATGTATCTGAGATATTAAATGCTCTTTCTTGTCTTTTAATGAAAAATCAACAACTTTACTCTGTTTCTCCTCTATTTGTCTATCAAACACTGTAAGCTGATGTCCCAGATTCTTAATGAGGAGGCAGAACATACTTTTCCTTTTCCTTTGATATTCAAACTGTATCATCTGGAATTTTTCCTTCCCCTGTCCTGTTTCAATCCACTACACACAAAGAATGGAAATATGGATAACTGACCTTTTCTCTAGAACACTCTTTCAATCCTTTAGAAGAAAGGCTTTAAATTCTAAGTTCTTTCAAATCAAGAATTTTTGTCTGCATCTCCCTTCTCTTTCCCACATCATGGTTGATGTTAACCTTTTCACTCAAACCTTCACACTTTGCTCTTTTTATGTAACTAAACCTAAATTCTAAGACCCTTGACTCTCTATGGACTCAGGAAACCAACTTTGAGACTCAAACTTCTTTTTCTTTTTTTTTTTTTTTTTTTTTGACAGAGTTTTGCTCTTGTTGCCCAGGCTGGAGTCCAATGGCGCAATCTCGGCTCACTGCAACCTCCGCCTCCCGGGTTCAAGCGATTCTCCTGCCTCAGCCTCTCAAGTAGCTGGGATTACAGGCATGTGCCACCATGCCCAGCTAATTTTGTACTCTTAGTAGAGACAGGGTTTCTTCATGTTGGCCAGGCTGGTCTCGAACTCCTGAACTCAGGTGATCTGCCCACTTCGGCCTCCCAAAGTGTTGGGATTACAGGCATGAGCCACTACACCTGTGATCACTGTTATAAGTGGTTGTCCTCCATGCCAAGGAGTAATACTGCTAATTCAACAATGTTAAACAACAAGATTTCCAAATAATCCAAAATAATTTAAAAATTATCAGAATTTAGCCTTTCTTCTAGAGGAGGACTAAAAGAGCAGTGCAGAGAAAGGAGAGTCATCAATATCAATATTCCCATCCTCTGTGTTGAGTGGTTTGAAACATGTAGGAAAATGGAAGGGAAATTCCCAGGTGATACAATTGAACATCAAAGGAAGCTTATGGTAGACCAACTTTATGTAGAAGAAACATAATAAAGTTGTTGATTTGTCATTTAAGGACTAGAAAGAGCATTTCCTTTAATATCTCAGATGAATTCATTCTAGTATAAAACAAAAGGACCTAGAATCTCCCAGTGGTTTCCCAGTGACACATACAAAATATAGCTGAGTTATAAAAATCAATGGTCCTGCAATGGGGTTTCTATAGCAAGAAGAGAGTGATTATGTGGCACAAATTATGGGATATATAGTCCAGACCTGGGATCAAAGGAAGGATATTATTGAAGTTAGTAGTGAGTATCTTCGCTTCAGCTGAGTACTCCTTGGGTCGTATCAGCTAAAAGGGACCATCAGGCTTGATAGTGCTAACAAGACGGAATATGACTTACAGTAGCCTCAGACCTTCAGTAATAGACTTACTGAGGAAAGAGATTACTTCCCAGTCATCAAGTGAAATGAGTTAGACTTAACTAGAAGATATTTACATAGTACATACATGCATGCGTACATACAAACACGTACATATACCAGCATCCACATGAGGACAGATCAACCAAATGTACTTCGGAAATTTATCCTTTTTACCATTAATTTAGTTTTTATATATTATACATGTCACCATTTGTAGTTTACTCATATAATTTCAATAAACAGTAATTATTTAATTGCTTATTAAAAAATGCACTCCCTATGTAATTTTCACATATGGATGTAGCATTGATTTTACAGCTCGTGTCTAATTAAATGAAAAATAACTATGTTTAAAGTTTATATCATTAATAGAGATGAATAATATTAGACAGTTTTGTGCTAAGAAATCCTTCATATAACATGTCTAAAATTATTTTAAATATGCTAATTATTCAGATATATAAAGTGCCAATTTTTTCTGTGCTCTTAAATAACATACATATTTGTGGAAATTTTCAAAATAAGCTAAACCACACAGATATATATTTAAATAAAATTTTATAAATGTCATTAAGTATAAGCAATGATTAAATTACTTATTCCTTCATTTATATAAACCTTGAAGTTTTGGGTTGCAATGTTGAAAGGCAATTCTCTCTGTTCCTCTCTCATTTCTGCATATCTTACACTCAGATTCATGATGCACTGACAACTTTTGTTCTGGACTGTCATTTCAAGGATGTTTGTAAAGCAAGAATCCTTGGAAGCTAGAAAACGTGTCTCCCTTTAGAACAGAGGGCAGTTTTGTTTGTGTCCTATGTAACAGAGACAGTGTCTCTCTTTGAGGAAAAAAGTAAGGTGTGGTTGTAAACATTATGAAAAATTGTGGTTTCTTAAACTTAAATTTCTTCAGATGGGGCACAAAGGCACTATTTCAATAGCATTCTTCTAGGTCCACCTGTGTCATCCCCATAGAAATCCCATGGAAAACCAAATTGAGCAAGAAGCTCATGCAGCCTTCCATGGATAAGTGATAAAGTTTTTGGTCTGTACTCAGGATCCTCATGTCTTCTGTCTGCATCCATAAAATGTAGGCTGGTTAACTTGTTAGTATGAAAGTAAAGTATAAACTCAGACTCCACAGTTATTGACTGGCCACAGTGCTGGAAACTGAAGGACATAATTTGAGGCAGCAAAAATTTGAGCCTAATACCAATAAGTTACCAATCAGTGAAAAAAGACTAGTGCATATGTTATAGGGAGTCATACATGAGAGACACATTTACACAACCACTGAGAAATTGGGATGCTGCGTGTCTGGTTGTCTACTCTGTACTCCACATAAATTTCTCCTACTAGAATTTCTTTCTAAAGAGACTCTAGTAGAAGAAAATTTTAAAGCTGGGATTGCCAGTGATGAGATAACAGGACATAAATATTCAGACTCAAACAAAAATGGGATAGAGGTCATTATCTAACCCTTCAGCCTATTTTAGTGTACATAGGATTCATTTTGTGGTATGACAGCTTTACTGGGTTTACCTTTTTCTATATGGGAGACACTGATTGCTTTTTGCCAGGAAGGAAAATGTGACTTTCAGCATATTACTTGATTATATTGTTTTTAACTCATACCTAATAAACCTGCCACATCTTACATGACCAAAGGGGTACAAAACAAAGTATCCTAGGAAAGGGCATTGTGTCAGGATGGAAGATTAGGTATAATACCTGCCTCCCCTACAGCCTCCTTTTCTGACCACATATGCATAGAAATGAAGGCCATGTGTACTTAAAAATAATTCATAATTCAAGAGAACATACATATTAGATAAGAAATTTTGAAAAATTTTTGAAAGACTGAAAGCAGAAATAATTTGATTAGCAACAAAACCCAATAGGTTTAACAAGCTGTAAGGTCAAAAAGTAGAATAGCTCTGTTGATGATATAACTTGGGAGAAAATAAATTGTACCTACCAGTAGTTAACAACAATCCTTTCCTTAGGCAAGAACAAGAAACATTGGCCTTGACTTAAAATGGCAGAACAACGCCTCCAGTTGACTAGACCATAAATGAAAAGACTCTACAACTTAAAAAAATGAGAACAATCTATCCCAGAGGCCATGAAAATGGAGAAAGGCTAGAAGAAACATAAAATAAATATATGCAAACCTGAAATCTACAATAATATGAACAATTACCCTCTCAAAGTATCACCATTGCCTGTAACTGACTAGGTCATCAGGCTGTTTATTTAACGTACATATAAAAGTAAAGTTGGAAGTTTATTTGAAGACTTGTTTTCATCTGGTTTTACTAATTCCTGCTTCACTGTAGTATAGTACCATGACACAGAAACTTTAATGGCCATTCCTAGTAGTATCTGTTGGTACATAAAATAGTCAATCCCTGTTACTAAATGGGTAGGTAGCTAAGTACTTTATTAAATGCAAACACAATAGACAACAGAAAAATTAAAATTTTAAAGTAAATGAACACTATGATAAAGAGGCACCAAACTCAAGAAATAAGAAAATAGAGCTAGTATAAGAGAACGAACAGTACAACAGAAGATAATACTTAAAGGAAATAATTTTTTTCGAAAATTGGAGAGAAGATCATATCCTTGAGACAAGTAAAAGCTGTTATGTAAAATATCAGTACCAGCAACATAGATGAGCACACCTGGAAGTAAAAACATCTTACAAAATTTAAAATGTATTAATCTGGCTAAAAATAATTTAAAATTCTAATACTTTGGTAGAAGATCAATCTAAGTCTGAGAGTCCACTGACAAAAATCAGGGTGGAGAAATATGAAAGAAAGTGGAAAGTGTATAAAACAAACACATCCTTCCAAACTGGTAAATGTTTCAGAATTCTTTGAAGTAAGATTTCTAGGCTGAGAAAACAAAGCACTTAAAGAACAAAGTATATAAAATAGAAATAATAAAACACATCTTAAGAATTAAAAAATAAATTTTATGTCTTTAAAATAACTTACAGAATATTAACCAAGATTGCTTGAAATAATAGTTAAAAATAACAAGTAATTCCTTTCAACAAAATAGACACATTGGGAGACTCTACTTATCACAGAGTAATACCCATAATAAAAAATCAGTGATTGTCTTTGTATTAGTCTGTTTGCATTGCTGTAAAGGAATTCCTGAGTTGAATAATTTATAACGACACGTGGTTTATTTGGTTCACGGCTTTGCATGGTTGTACTAGCAACGTGATGCTGGCATCTGCTTCTGGTGAGGGCCTCAGTAAGCTTCCAATCATGGGGGGAAGAAAGAAGGGGAGCCAGTATATCACATGGTGAGAGAAGAAGCAAGAGAGACGGAGGAGGTGCCAGACTCCTTTTAAACAAACAGAACAGGAACTCATATAGTGAGGACTCACTCATTACTGCAACAGCAACAAAAAGCCCATTCATGAGGGATCTACCCCTGTGACCTAAATATCTCCCACTAGGTCCATCTTCAACATTGGGGGTCACATCTAAACAAGAGATTTGGAGGACACAAAACATCCAAACCACAGCAGTCTTGTTTAGCGTATACCTCATGCATGAAAATAAACATTGTCTTGTTTTTATTTACTGCAACAATTAGTCTAATCATATAAACTGCAGAATTTTTTAGACTTTTTTGTTCTAAATAAGTAATAGTTTCACTTTGAATTTGCTTTTAAGATGAAAGAAGAGAATAAGACATAAGAGAAAAAAAACTTGATATTTCTCATGATTGTCGTTAAAATGTTATGTGGGTAATTTTCTTTTCTAATGCCTTTAGCTTCTGTAAAACTTCTGTGTCAGTCTAACAGTCTTTCTTACTTTTAGCCTGAGTAGTGAAGTAGTAACTGCTTTTTCACAATCTATGCTATTTAATATATTTTCTACATTCTTTTTTTAAAATTTATTATTATTATTATTATACTTTAAATTCTAGGGTACATGTGCATAACGTGCAGGTTTGTTACATATTTATTAAAAATTTTCTACATTCTTACAAAAAAGAAACATGTACACATTTTAGAGCATATGTGAAAAAGTACACAAAATTAAATGAAGAAAAACATGTAATCCCTTTTCCAGAAGCAAATATGGCTGCTATGTTAAATTTCTGTCATTAGGTTTTTAAATTTTTACATAATATGAAAATCTTACAACCATAAAAACAAGCAATTTCCACCTAATGTAAAATAAATTATAAGTATTGTTTTTAGTTGCTATAATATTATTTTAATAGGACATTTTGTAATTTGTTTAATTAATATTATTGAAATCTGTTTTTCATTATTATACATGCTCCAGGAAATGTCTGTGTAATGCTATATCTTTTCAAAATGTTATTTAAAATATTACATGCAGCATAATTACTAGATAAAAATAAGACAAACTATTATAGACTTCTGATAAACATTAAGTCATTTTCAAAGGAAATTTAGTAATTTACAATGCTCCGAATATTTTATAGGCATTCTTCTTTATGTGTATAATGCCTAACATTGGATATTCTTTTATTATAAAACATATTTTAAGTATATAGATGAAAATGCATCTCCTTGTTTAAAATTGTATTTCTCTGACTATCAGTAAGCTTGCTGTATTACAAATATGTGTTGGCAATTTGCATATTCTTTTGTACATTTTTCTGTTTACCAGAGTGGTTTACAGTTTGATTTGGGAGCCAAATAGATTTAGATACTGTGCAACTACTTAGGCAGCTTACTTAGCTTTTATAAATCTCATCTATATAATGGGAGCATAAAGGAGAATTGTTTGTAATACTGAATTTATAGGGCTTTTTGTAATGATTATTTTATACAATAAATATATATCTGACTCTTGAATAGAACTTTTACTGTTCTACCGTGGGTACAGGGACTGTATTAGTCCGGTTTCATGCTGCTTAATAAAGACATACCCTAGACTGGGCAATTTACAAAAGAAAGAGGTTTATTGGACTTACAGTTCCACATGGCTGGAGAGGCCTCACAATCATGGCGGAAGGCAAGGAGGAGAAAGTCACATCTTACAAATGGACGGTGGCAGACAAAGAGAGAACTTGTGCAGGGAGACTCCTGTTTTTAAAACCATTAGATCTCGTGAGACCCATTCACGATCATGAGAACAGCATGGGAAAAACCTGCCCCCATGATTCAGTCACCTCCTCCGGGCTCCCTCCTGCAGCACATGGGAATCGTGGGAGCTACAATGTGAGATTTGGGTGGGGACACAGAGTCAAAGCATATCAGGGACCATAACTGATTCAACAGTACAGGATTTTGAAGAGATGCCAGAATTTGTACCAAGACTCTCCTGCCCTGAAGAGCCACAAGGATGGAAGACAGACAGGGCTTGCTGGTGAACACCTATCTTTCATAACATCCACAATCAAAACAGGGAGATGGTTGTGAGAAAGAGATGAAAGTCACTGGGGAGAATATTTTGCCCTCCTGTTTTGTGGCATAGAAGATAATTTCTTATATTTCACTCCCACTTCTGGCACAATGAGTAGAAATCTAAGCACAGCATTCCTGGAGATTGGCAATGACTGGTGTGATGGTTAATACTGAGTGTTAACCTGATTGGATTGAAGGATACAAGTCATGGTCTTGGTCTGTGTCTGTGAGGGTGTTGTCAAAGGAGATTAACATTTGAGTCAGTGGACTGAGAGAGGCAGACCCACCCTCAATCTGGGTAGGCACCATCTAATCAGCTGCCAGCACAGCTAGGAGAAAAGCAGGCAGAGGAACCTGGAAGGACTAGGCTGGCTGAGTCTTCTGGCCTCCATCTCCTGTGCTGGATGCTTCCTGCCCTGGAACACAAACTCCAAGTTCTTCAGCTTTTGGACTCTTGGACTTACAGCAGTGATTTGTCAGGGGCTCTCAGACCTTCAGTCACAGGCTGAAGGCTGCACTGCAGGTTTCCCTACTTTTGAAATTTTGGGACTCGGACTGGCTTCCCGGCTCCTCAGCTTGTAGATGGCCTATTGTGAGACCTCACCTTGTGATTGTGTGAGTCAGTTCTCCTAATAAATTCCCCTTCATATATCTATCTGTCCTATTAGTTATGTCCCTTTAGAGAACCTTGACTAATACACTTGATATCTTACTCTTAAGCTGAAATCTTGAACTCTTAAACTAGATGGGTCTGTTCTTTTCTTTCCTTAGAGCAGAGTGCATTGTGGGAGTTATTGAGAGAATCTGGAGTTCATCCCTGGGATTTTGTGGTTTATGAAGAAAGAGAGAATGCTATCTCTGTGTTATAGGATTTCTGAAGATCACAGAGGCCTTTACACAGCCAATAGGAAATAAGGGAAATTTGTGTATCATTACCAAGGAGAGAACTGATTGAAACCCATCTCAATTTCCTGTAGCCCTTAAAGAGCACTGGGATGACCTCAGTAATGACTGCCACATCTCATGAGGAAGCAACTGCCATGAGGCTATTGGGTGAGCTTCAGGTAAGTGGGGCTTAAGGAAAGGTATTAAGTCCCAGAGTATTCTTAATGGATGAAACAGCCAGGATAAATAATAAGCCAAGGCAACCACACTCACCACACTGGCAGACAGAAGATGGCAATAGGTAGAAGCAGAGCAAGTTAGACATTTTACTTCATTCATATATAACAATGGGCCACTTACAGCTGCCTCTCTCTGCCCACTGACCTTGTTCAGCCTCATAATGCCAACAGAGTCAGACCTATAAGTGGGAAGGCAAAGAGATATTTTTTTAACCAAACTTCCTTCTCACACTCCATTTCAAGATGATAGAAATGAAGAATGAAAGAAGAGGCCAATCACTATTTCAACCTCAGATCTGTGGGGCTGAAATTTAAGCCTACTCTTGGAGAGAGGGTAAAATAAGATTCAAACAAATATAAGATTTTATATCTAAACTCAATTGAGGCTTAATAACTAAAAGTGAACAGAAATCACAGAAACATTTTAAAGATATAAAATTAAGGGTTTTGAAAGGGAGCTGTTAGAAAATATTTAAGGTACTGTTTGAAGAAAAACACATTATTTGGAATTTATTCTCCATGGAATTTAGATTGCTGAAAAAAATCAATTTTATATTTAATGTTCTAAGTTTCCAAATACATTATACACACACACACACACACACACACACACAAAATATTTGTGAAATAAATGATTATATATATATATATATATATATATATATACACACACAGGGTTTTTTGTTTTACTGGTTTATACCTTTTTAAGAATGTGTTCATCTAAGTTATGCAATGGGTTGGCATAACTTTGTTAACGTTTCCTTATATTTATTTTAATTTCTGTAGAATCTGTGAGCATTTTACGTTTGAGTAGTAAACAATTCCAAGGGCATGCATGAGAATGGGAAGAAATTGAGTTTTGAGTTGAGTAGAATGGACCCTAGGACTTTAGCAGAAACTTGAATATTTAATGATTACAGGGTAAGTTGTCAAATCAGATTGAGGAAGAATGCCTAGAGAGGTTTAGTAAAAACCGGGAAGCTAGATGTGATAGGCAGAGTCTTAGCTGACCTCTATGACCTCTGCTCTGCTGTTACTCCTGGAATTAAGCTGGGTTAT
Organism: Chlorocebus sabaeus; assembly: GCF_047675955.1. NCBI lineage: Eukaryota > Metazoa > Chordata > Mammalia > Primates > Cercopithecidae > Chlorocebus > Chlorocebus sabaeus. Next base: position 87,130,318 of record NC_132910.1, on the reverse strand, counting down.
TTGGCAGAAGTAATAGATGACACCTGCTCACATACCAATATGGAAGGGATCTTTCACATGGAATAGAGGCTTCTAATTAGTTAATGCTATGTTAGTCAAAAGAGAGATTATCCTGAGTAGCCTTTACCTAATCAGGGTTAATTATTTCAAAGGAAAATGCGTTACTGATGTCCTCAAAGAAGCAAGTAGTAATTTAGTGAATTGCTTATGGAGAAGGGCTGCTCTCTAGGAACTAAGGGCTGTTACAACTAGAAAGAAATGTTAGGCCAACAACTATAAAGTTTATGTAGAGCTTCATAAAGAAACCTGAGCTCCAAATGATGGCACAGCCTGGCTGACACCTTGATTGATTGCAACATTTTAATATCCTCTGGGGAGGATCCAGATTCGCCCAGATTCCTGACCTATAGAAACTGTGAGACAAAAAGTAATATAGATTATATAGATACATAGATACAGATATATATTGCCTTAAGCTGCTAAATTTATGGTAGTTTGTTTTACAGCATAGAAAACAAATACATTTTATTATCACAACAGCTGAAGGATGTCTTAAAAAAAGTGATGAATATAGTTTTTCAAATTGCTTAGAAAACAAAAATGGCTGGGATTAACAGATAATCTTTGTTTAATGAGGTGGAGATATTTATTTCGCTCAATAAATTTGGGTAAATTTATCTAGAGTTGGCTTGGTGGCTTATGGGAGTACAAATATGTTGAAGGAAACTGGGAAGGAAGTAGAAAAATAGTTAATGTTAATTATGAGCTAATTTTGAATCAAGAGTTGAGCTCTTAACAGAAGGTGAGATCTAAGAAGATTGCTCACAGGGAAGGTAGTTGGAGAGAGTTGTTTCATTTTAAAGTTGTCAATACATTTTTAAAACTACAAGAAACTTGGAAATTTGTAAAGGCTCTTTAAAAATTTAATAGAGGAATGACTAGGGAAGAGTGAGGTGATCCAGGTAATAGCTTTTCTTTCTTGTTAAATGTTTTATTACTGGATCTAATATTGTCAGGTTTTATTCATTTTCTATAAACCTCTGGTAATTTATTTTTAAAAATCCAATAAACCTATTTTTCTGATAGAAAATATATTATTTATATAGATTTGCTTTTTATATGCTTATAGAAATATAATTTTGTTGACTTATCTATTAGCATGAATTTAACTTTTTAGGCTTTAAATGTAGCTATTAGAAAATTACAGCATCACAAAAATATTGTGTGTACTTGTGCCCAGCCATACTGAAATATTATTTTAGGAATTCAAATATATTAATGAATATGTAACTTTTTTTCTCAGCTATTAGTCATTTTGCTAAAACAAGAATACCTTACCTGTATCAATTACATACTTTTCAAAATAGAAATGCATAAAAGTGTAATTCCTGAGGAATTTATCATTATTTTCAAAAGCAAGCTTATGGGAATTAGTAATGTAACAAGGTTATTGCCTATATGTTAAGGATTATTTAAGGGTGTATGAGGTTAGAATGCAGTTTTTACACCAAACCTACAAGATTCAAGCGTTTTAACTCCACTGATATTGATAAATGTATATGAAACCTTCAAACATATGTTTCTCACTGGTAATATTTCTGTAAAAAATAGTCATTTGCAGGGCAGAAATTTTTGTATCATGTAATGAGTAGAGATTTTAATTGTTCAGAAGCTTATGGTAGCTATAAGAGCAAAATAACATTATTTGGTATTCTCTTCATAATATAGATCTGTGTTAATAGAAAAGGAAATATAAGAAAGACAATTGCTATATATAGAAGAAGGAATGTGGATGATCTTTAAAGATATGTTCTATATGTGTACATTGAGTAACTAGGGAAAACATTATGAAATCAATGTTATTTAAAACTTCTATTTAGAAACAAAATATGAAAATATGTAGAGCTGATATGTTCGCTTACAAGGCTCTGAGAATGGACAATGACTTTTGCTTTAATGTCTTTTTTCACAAAAACTTGAAGCTTCAGGTAATGTCACTAGAAATCTACATGTTCTTTCAGCCTAATTAATTGTTACATGTCATGTATCTTGCTTATTAAGATTTTTAGCATTTTCCATATCAGCAGAATATCAAAATAGTTATGCTTCAATGCCCTTCTTAATGTTATGTGCCAGGAACTATGAAAGAATGGTTAAAATGTACGCTTATCATGATATTTGTTCAAATGAGAAATGCTATGAAATCAGTTCCAACAAGGGACATGTCACAGTTTGATGTCATTAATATTCAGACAAATGTAAGCAGGAATGTTCTTGGAACTGAATGAAGATGCTTACTCCACACAGATGGCACAGCTTACTCCAGCATTTGGAGCTTCCGCAGACACGTTCCTAAGGTGTGTGTTCCTTTATTTTGATAAAACGAATGCTGAAGGGTACCTCAAGGTCTGTGATATCCAGAATTAGATTGACCTATGTGTAATTGTTAATACTTCTCTAATACACACACACACACACCCCCCCACACACAGTTCACTTGGCTCAATTGGTTTCTGCAGAGAGTTTTATCCAATCTTTTGGCTCTCTAGTATGAAAGTCGAATCCAATTTATTATAACCCCTAGAAATAGATAATATTTTAAATTCCAACCCGTTGTAATTTATGAGTGACAGCAGAATGACCACTAGAAACATAGAAAATGATTTTTTAAAAATTTCAGGCATTTTAATGACAAAACTATAGTTATTAATAGTAAAATAACATTAAAATTATTGCATATATGCTATTTGGTAATCGATTGAGTGAACATACTTTTTGTTTGCCAATATAAATACTAGATGCTATTTTTTGGTTAGGTTATGTGTTTATATTTGATGTTCGAAGTTTACAAAATGTTTCTCGTATTTAGCTTACTGTATTATACCTTGATGGTGAAGGGCGTGGACTCTCAGCCCCACTGCCTGTGTCTAAGTCATGCCTCTTACCTAACTGGTGACCTTGAAATAGACACTCAAGTTGTTAGTGCCTTAGTTCTTCAAGTGTTAAATTGAAGGAAATGATAGCATATGCCTAACAGGATTGTTGTGAAGATTGAAGACTTTAATACATGTGAGGTACTTAGAACTGTGCCTGGCAGATACTAAGTGCTAAAGATATTAGCTATAGATATTTGCTCTAGTGAAGGCACTTATGCCCTTCTTCATGCAGTATTTTTGTCTATAAAATGATCATTTAATTATTTTTATTTCTTGGCTCTAGATTCACAAGTTCACAAATATTCAGTAAGCAACTATTGCATGACAGTTTCAGGATTCACATTTGCATCAGTGTTTTATTTTATCATATCTGCTAATGTTTTGGATCCATGAATCATTACTTCCTTATATCTACTCAATATTAGTTATGTGGCACATCATTTCAGAAGAATGGTTCAACAACATTTAGTGGATTTTTTTAAGCACATTTTCACATTTTTATAAACTGTTCAGTATATGAATGCTATTCAATATTAAAAACAACTAGCTATCCATGTTTCATAAATTAGTATATATGGGAATATATAAAACTTTAAAAGGTTTTTATTGATCAATATTGGTAAAATTAAATTAATAGACTGATCTTTTAATTTGGTGCAATTCCACTTTACTTCAAGCATAGGCTTTTTAGTAAATGTTCTAAGTTGTACCAAATTAAAATTTGTCATTGGACTAATATTTAGTGTTAATATGACTGTACATTTTAAAGGATTTAGTCTTAAAAGTCTAAATGGTAATCATAGGTAGAGTTGAATAAGAAAATTCAATAGATATTTGATAAAGAGTGTATCAGTTTTATGTACTTTTTCACCCATTAATAGATTGAATTAATTTGGGTTTTAAATAGAAAAGTACTTAAATGTATTTATAAGGGAAGATTTGATCTCCTTAGACATGTCTAGTATGGAGTAGCCTACTTTCAAAGTAACAGCAGTCGCTTGCTATGTAAGCATAGCAACTCAACCCATTTTTAATACCTTTTTCTTCAAAATGTCAAATATATAGGTTAATGTAGGATTTTGTTTTGTTTTCTTTCTTGTTTGGTTTTGCTGCATATTGTTTCATGCTGATGTCAATAAGAAAAACATAACGTCAATGCAATAGTTGTGCATAGGGTAGTCTGGAGACTGTTTTGCTATAACTACTATAATAAGTCATTGTGTGGGTGTTGTGATTTGTTTTTATTATTTAGAAAACCCACATTTTGAAATTTGAAACATTTTTGATACAATCGCATGTTTTATTTGCATGAAATTTGTGTTACTTTTTTAAAAGATGAAATCTGTGTATTGTAGAAATTTGCCCTTAGGCAGAATAAACTAAATATCAATGCATTAAAAAAAAAAAAAAAAACGGTCTTTCCTGCTGCCTACAAATTTATATTTCTTCTTGTTACACTTTTTTCAGCTTTCTTTTAGGGAAAACACATTCTTCTACAATCAATACATGGGGTGTGAACTGATTCAAGGTTCCCTTGGTCACAGTGATTGTTCTTGGCTGAACATGTTAACATTGGAAAGAAAATGTTTTCTTCTGGCGTTACTAAGCTGGAACTCTTGGTAGTCATAAGCTGAAGAGGGGTTGTTTCAAAATGAAACCACTTCAGAGCAAAGCAGGGCTGAAAGTTGGAGAGAGTAAAGGGAAACCGTTCTGATTTCATCCTACGTCTGGATCCATTCATATCCAGTGTTAGAAACACCTTTTCAGTTGATAAACCTTTACAGTTATGTAAACCAATAAATTTTCCTTGGATTTTAGCCAGTTTGAGTAAGAGTTATAAAACCTAAAATCGAATTAACCTAATATATGATTTACAGTGAGTTTTAAACTTTCCTTATGATGAAACAAAACTTCCAGAAAACCTTAAAACCTTATTTAAAGATGTTCGGACTGTATATTAATTAGATGGACAAATCAATATAATATACTTTTCTTCTCTCTATATAAAAATTTATTATAATCTAAATAGTAGAACAAAATTGATACATACTTTATAGCTTCTTCCTTTTCTTCAGAAATTACCTGAAGTGAATTATCTTATAACAACTACAAAACAGGTTGGGTGGAAAACATTGAAATAGCAATTTTTATTAAATCTTAAAACACTTAGTTGGAAGTAAATCTCATAAATTAATCTTTTTTAATTAAAATGCATTCTGCAAAATATACATAAAATCGTGTCACCCACACTGCTCATATATTATTCACATTATTTGAAACTTTAACATTCTTTCCAGTTTCAAATTTTAATTCAAATAGAAATTTAGTTTTCCATATATTATATCTGACTGTGAGTAAGTTCTAAATTTCATTCAAATGGAATGTTTGTGGTGGCAATAGCATTAAATATATGCACTAGTTATGAAACTACAAATATGAAATTTTACATTTATCAAATGGAACAAAAGATAAATTTTAAAAGACCATTTCATATCTTGGCTAGCTGTGGGGGCTCAGGTCTGTTATTTCAATAGTTTGAGAGGTTGAGGTGGAAGCATTGCTTAAGGTCAGAGGTTTGAGCCTGAACAACATAGCAAGACCCCATCTTTACAATTTTTTTTTTTTTTTTTTTTTTTTTTAATTAGCCAAGACTAATGGCAAGTGCTCAGGAGGCTGAAGCAGGCGAATCACTTGGGCTCAGGAATTTGAGGCTGCAGTAAACCAAATGGAACCACTGTACTCAAGTCTGGGTGACAGAACAAGACACAGTCTCAAAAATGAAAATAATAACCCGTATCTTGAGATTGTGGGTTATTATAAAATTAAATATTTTCATCAAAACTTCACTTGGTAGCAAGTGATCAGGCAAGCTGAATTATTTTTAAAAAGATGAAAACTAAAGAAAATAAAATTCTGAAAAAAGTTGGCATTTTTTTGTGAAAATGTAATCAATCCTTTGCAATTTTTGTATCTGGTCTATATTTCATAACTTGGCAGGGAGAGCCTTCTAAAAAGTCTATTTTTTGTTTCTTTCTAATCTCTTTGCCCAAGACATACTTATGCAACGTGTTTACTTTATAAATTCCCAATTGTTTCACAAAACAAATCTCAAATGTGTATTTCCCTGTAAAGTATTAGAAAAGCATCACTAAATTTCATTTCCCACCTTAGCCTGCAGCACTAAATTCACACTTTGTTGCAGTTAGCAATACACCTGTAGTTTTCTTCCTAGATTTCAGTTATTTGCAGAGAATATATAAGATTAATTCTTAAATCTTGATCACTCAGCACAGCAACTGCTATATACTGTCATATCAGGAGCCTGGTCTTTGCGGAGGACACAAACAGGGTGACCAACTGTCTCAGTTTTCCTGAGATTGCTCTGACTTCAACACTGCAAGTCCCAAATCCTGGGAAATTCCTCAGTCCCAGGCAAACTGAGTTCATTGGTCTTCTTAGGCAAAAGGTTTAGTTTGGCTACTTTCATTCCCAAACAATTTACAGACTTAAAAATATTATATACATATATATACACACACACACACACACATACACATACATATATCCAATATTTTTTAAGTTATAAAAATGTTTCCTTCAAGAATATGAAATTGTGACCCCTATTTAAAAACCAGGTATATAATAAGTATTTAATCGTTACATTACATTAAAGTTTATTGAAATGATTTGGCTGTGCTTTCAATATTAAACAAACTCTTCACTCCCCATGGATCTCAATAAACAATGTTTCCCTTTTCTTAAGTCCCAAACATTTTATAAACTTCACTATAATAATTTACATTGGACTTTCCATCCTAACACCATTGATAATTACACATTAATTTATCAGGAATAGTTACTTCAGAGCACATCAGATATTGCCTTCAATTGCATTTTTTCATTTTTCAATTGTCTTCAATTGTCTTTTTCATTTAATGTTTACCTGCTTAAAACTTTCAACATAAGATTTACAGTGATTTCACCATTTGTCAGAGCTGTTGTTGGCATCATGGACAACCTCCTGGTGGTGTTTAATTGGAGGAGTAAAGGCCGAGAGTTACTCTTCTGGTACAGTAACTGCTGATGGCAATTGAGAACATGTACCTGAACAAGGAAAAAAATTACTTGACTCTACTTATAAAAATATATTCCAGGTAAAATGCAGAGTTATAACAAATTTTTCTCTGTGACATGGGTTAGTTATGACTCCCTTCTCATCCCCTCACACTATGGGCCGACTATACTTGTCTGCTGGTTGATGTTCACTTGGCAAAGGGATTTGAATAGTCCACTATAATATAACCAGTTGTGATTTGAGAAGGTTTAAAGATATTTGCACAGTTTTGTTTGTTCTTACAATTCTGGTGTCATGGGAATATCATGCTTCAGTAACTGCTTCCCTTTAAACGTAAGTACAAAATAGAGCAGATGTGAACTTAATTCTTCAGCTTTGAAGAAAGCAAAAACAACTGCAACCTAAAGCACAGCCATCTAACTACTAAATATGCTAAACTGTAGTCACCTGCACTTAAGAACCCTCATGGGGATAAATGTTTTGTCATAAGCTAGTGAAATTTAGGATGACTTTGTACATGGTACTATTATGACAAAACTGAATTATATAGATATTGGTACCCAGAGCTTAAATCTAAAATACATAGCAGTATCTTAGAAGGGCAGCAGGTCAAAAGGAAACTCTCATAGGAAAGGCAGTGGCTTGTATTATCCTACAATTCAGAAAATATATCTGAGGGATTTCTAAAATTGAGCAAGGTGATTTCAAGGCAAAGTATTGACGATGTTTCTTAGTTACTCTTAGCTGCATCACTGAGGAACACAAGAAAGAGACGTGCTCAAAATAGAATGAGCTGATATGCAAATCGAACTAAAGTGGAAGAGACAGTTTACAAATTCCAAGGCTTGGATAATTAAACTGTTTTTCTCCAAATCAAGGGCATGACCATGATAATACACTCGTAGGAAGGAGATAGACTGAAATTGGGGGACTTCCAATACGCATGTGATTCTCATTCAAAATTTAAGAATTCTGAAAGGATAAGGAACTGTTCTAGATTCTTTTAGCTTGTCAGAAGGCTTCTAGAAAGATTAAAGCCGTGGACACAAAGAAACTGGTAACCCCAACGTATCTGTATCAATTCATATTTCTCCAGAGAAACACAACCAATATGACACAGATATGAATATAGATAATATGAGGATATATATGTATAATATGGCAGATTAGATAGATTATAAATGGATGGATGGATGGATAGATAGATAGATAGATAGATAGATAGATAGATAGATAGATAGATATAGATAGATAGATTTTAAGGAATTGGCTTATGAGATTGTGCCAGGTGACAAGTATGAAATGCCTAGGGCAGGCTAGCAGACTGGAAACTCCGACAAGAGTTACCGTTTTAGTATTGAGTCTAAAGTTTATAAGGACTACAATTTCAAAGCAGAATTTCTGCTGCAGATGATCTGCTTTTACACTTTAGTTTTTCTGTTGATTGGATATGGCTTATGTATATTAGAAAGGTTGACCTCTTTTACTTAAAGGCAAATGATTATAAATGTTTATCACATCTATAAAATACTTTCATGGCGTTATCTAGATTACTGTTGACCAATCTGTTAGACCAATCACAAGAGCCTAAATACTCATAGAGAAAGTGGCAAGTCTTAGAAAAAAAATGCAATCAGAACTTGCAGCTCATAGAGTTGACTGGCATAAAAAAAAAAAAAGTTTTAACTTCCAAAATAAATTCTAAACCGAATAAAAAAGAACTAGGTGATAGGTAATGCCAATATTTTCAGAAATAAAATTGAGGAAATTAGTTTCTTACTGCTCAATAAAATAATTTGCATTTGCTAATTGCTTTAAAGTTTTGAACGTTGATTTGCACTACCCTTTCTTCTAATACTCTTTTTGGCTTTTGGTATCACAGAAGTGAGCTGTTGATGTTTTCACTCTTTCCATTTTTTCAAAACATTTTTGTGTTTTGAAATCATTCCTCTAAATAGACTACTGTTACAATTGTCTGGTGAAGTCATCAGTGCCTGTAGTTTTGATTGTAGAAATGGTTTTGTTTAAGGTTTCTAGGTCGGGCATGGTGGCTCACATCTGTACTCCCAGCACCTTGGGAGGCCAAGACGGGTGGATCACAAGGTCAGGAGTTTGAAACCAGCATGACCAACATGTTGAAACCACCCCATCTCTACTAAAAATATCAAAATATTAGCCAGGTATGGTGGCACACACCTGTAATCTCAGCTGCTCAGGAGGCTGAGGCAGAAGAATCGCTTGAACCAAGAAGGTGTAGGTTGCAGCGAGCCGAGATTGCGCCACTGCACTCCAACCTGGGTGGCAGAGTGAGAGTCCATCTCAAAAGAGAAAAAAAAAAAAAAAAAGATTTCTGATTTTTAGATAGTAATATAATATTCAGATACTGTATTTACATTTTTCAGTTTTTTAAGATGTATTTTTCTAGTAATTTCTCTATGAAATCTAAAAGTTATTATTTTGATACTATGCTTTTCATAGTATTAATTTATTGCCTATTGATTGTCCACAGGATTATAGTAATGACCTACCTATTCTTTATTGTGTCAATAATTATTGCACCTTAATTTTTAATTTTTAGTAGTATTACCAAAGAGTTAAAATTTTATCATTTTATAGAGTACCAATTTGTTCTTTGATAATATATATTTTATGCTTTTATTTTATTAATTTTACTTTTTATGTTTATTATTTTGTTCTACTATCTGTGGGCTTAATTAGGTGTCATTTTTCTGCCTTCTTTAAATATACCCTCAAGTTTTGGTCTCTTTTTCTAGGTGTATAATATATTTAGGACTATGTAGTTCTCTCTGAAAATGACTTTAATTACTTAATACTGTTTTGATTTGTAGTATTTCCCATATCACACACTCAAAAATACAATCTAATTTCTAGAGTGTTTTTGTCACTGGCCAATAATATAGTATTATTTATATATTACTTATATTACATATACAGTATATATTTGTCATCCAAAAGACCGCCAGTGTGGTTAAATAATAGATAGTTTTATTGATGATAATCAGTTTGAAAATCAGGAAGAGAGAGTCTCCAGCATGGATTGAAGGTGCTCTTTCTTTGAAGAGGGGAAGGGCGTTGGGTTTTATGCCTTACAGGGTCCATATTGTAAAGGAGAGTCATACATATTCATCAGGCTTAGGGGAAAATCTGTGCATATTTGTGAGAGCCCAGCACATACACAATGGGTAAACATATATGTAACATATGTTTCATGTTCACTTTGGAGCAGGGTTTTAGCATTGAAGTAAGGTGGAATTTTTCTTTGTTTTGGATAGTGAACTATAGGACATAAAGACAGTTTATGTGCAGCCCCTACAAACTGGCTGAAACTGGCTTAAGGTCTTCCGTTGCTTATAAAAAACAAAAAATAAGGTTTGAAAGACTGGTCCTTTGTGCAGTCAGAGTTGTAGTGATCTGAGCTGTAAATCAGAGTTATGAGGGGTCTGATAATTTGCCTGATAGCTCCAATGGTTACGAAATTTATCCAACATTGTGTTTTTTCTTGTAGCCATAGGAACTTAGGAAGTTTCCATGCTAGCTACCCTGAACCTTCTACTCATAGGTAACTTGTTTGTTTAACCTTAGGGTCCATCTTAGTTGATAAAGGAATGTCTATTTCAGTCTCTCAGATCTCTTATTGTATATTATTTTTAAATATGTAGGCATTTTGCAGGTAATGTTTAGTTGTGAATATGTAGCTTTATTGGATTGAGAGGCAGTTATCCCTTTGCTTTACCAATAAACTCTATTATTGTGAGCACAGATATTTAGAATTTTTATATATTATTGGTGAATAGATCCTGTAATTATTATGGCATGCCCTTATATATCTCTAGTAATGGTTTTTGGCTAAAAGACTTTTATTGGCTATCAATATAGATGTACTTATTGTTTCATTGTAGGTTGTTACTGTTTTTTTTACATGGTAAATCATTTATCTATTGCTGTGTAACAATACATCCCAAAACTAAGTGGCTTAAAAAAAGCAATAACCACTTATTATTTCTCACAATCTGTGTGAGTGAGCAGCTTAGCTGGACTTTTCCAACTTCAGCATCTCTCAAGAGTTTGGAATCAAGATATTAGTTGGGGCTACAGTTATCTGAAGGTTTGACAGTGGCTAGAGAATGAGTTTCAAAATTGACTCTCAACATGGTTAGAATTAGTGTGCTGAATCTTGGCATGCAGTGTTAATTTCTTCTCAATTTTCCTCTCTCCAGGTTACTTGGGTGTTAGTGACATGAAGGCTGCCTTCCTCCAGAGTAAGCAATCCAAAAGAGCACAATGTAAAAATCACAATATATTTTATAATATAGACTATGAAACACTGGCATTGCCTCAAAATTCTACAGGTAACGCAGGTCCACTATATTAAATATGATAGTATAATTCTATCCTACATATGAGATATCATGTGAACAGGAGGTGAGAATCATTGTTGGCCATCTCAGAGGTTGTCTATTATTCCTGACATATCTTGGTCTATCATTCAACTTCCAAACATTCTTCGTCTTTACATTTTGTACAGGTTTCTTATACATAGCACGTAGTTTTTAACAATCTGTCAATTATTTTTCTTTATATTTGAGTAGTTAGTTAATTTACACTTAGCCTGATTTCTAACCTATATTAGTTTGAGTATACTAACTTATTGTATGGTGACTTATTTGCAGTACTTATTCAATGTTTATTTTCCTCTGTCTTTTTGATGGATTGATATGCTTTATTATTCTATGTTCCTTCTATAATTAGCTTGGCAGTTTTGTGGTATACATGTGTCTGTATGTCTAATGTTTTTCAGTGGTAGTGTACAGACTACGTCATAATTTGTTGGCTAAGAAAATCCTAATATTACTTTGCTCTTTTGTCTTCTTCTTAGATAACATAAAGTCTTTAACAGATTTTTAAAAATTCCATTTTCTCTAAAGCCTAAATTATATGCAATTATTTTAGTGCTTTAAATTCTAACACATGCATTCACGAATCTCTTATTTTATAAGGTTAACATTCTCTTAGATTTACACTCTTCAAATGTCTTTCTACATTTCTGTGCTATCGTCTGGACATTATTCTTTCTTTCTGAAAAATACAATTTCCTGTTTCCTTTTCTGTGTGCCAATTGGTGACAAATTCTAAAATTTTTGTTTCTCTAAAGCTGACTTTATTTCACTTGTGTTATAAAATATTTTGGCCGGGTTGATAACTTTTTCTTTACACTTTGAATGCATCCTTCCACTGTCTTCTCTTTCCCATATTTATTTTCTTTCTGTTATTTGTGTGGAGGCTGACATAATTGTTGCTCCCATGAGTATAATTCATCTTTATTCCTGGTTACTTATGAGATTTTTTCAATATTTTTACTTTTCAGCAGTTTTACTCTGATATGCTTTGTTATTGCATTTTTATCACTTCGTGGTTTGTGAGCCTTCTTTTAGAGTTTGCATTTAAAAAGTCAAATTTTTAGAAACTTCTATGGATTTATTTCTGTTCCCTCTTTTAACTCTTGGTTTGGATCATTGTATAGTTGCCTGGTTTATTTCGTTGAAAGACTGAAACTATATTTAAGAAAATGTAGAAATAATGAGAAGCTTAGGATAATATACATTTTTTTCAAAATAAGGATTTATATTTTCTCTCTGGGATTATCTTAAATTAAGGGGATTAAAAGTTAAACTTAATTTCCTTTAAAAACTATTTTAATTATAGGAACAGTTGATTTCTGAGTGTAGACTCCAAAAGTTCAAATCTAAAATAAGACAGATTTACAAGGACCTACCTTGACATAACCTGATCTGCAATTTTTGTGTTGTTAGGCTTATGACTCTTTCAAAGACCCTTTTCTCCTTGTTATTCTTAACAGATATCTCTGAGAATTAGCAGACTGATTTAAGGAATCTGAGGCTCCAAAATGCTTGGTTAACTTCCATATTTCCATCATCCCCCTAAATCTTTGTCCCATAATCCTTTTGTTTTATCCTTTCATTAGGTCTTTGATATGTTGAATGAATATCAGTAAATAGATATATTGTGGCAGATTTTCTTTTTGGCTTTACAGGTTTGTTGTCAGAATTACCTAGCCCAATATTACTCTATGTTATTTTAATAAAAAAATAATTAGAGGCCTCATCTAGGTTGTTGGACATTACTGATTTATTATCTTTAAATAGTTGTGCTTACTTTTTTCTATTTAATATATATGTTAAATATTGTCAAAATAAATGTTATTTCCTAATGTTTTCCAAATGAAATCAGAAATATGAATTGAAAAGTTTTAGATTCAGAAACATACTTCTACTTTTTAAAGTAAAAATATTATCATTTAGTTCATTTTGTTACATACTTTAGTAATTTTGAAAGTTGATTTTAAGTATCTGCATATTGTTATCAATAATTTGCATGGTTGTACTGGGAGCCAGTATGAGCCCAATATTATGAAACATTTTGTACTATCATACTAAAATATCATTAAAATTAAAAGTTATAATTTTTCATGATATAATGAGCCTGCTATCAAGTATCATATTTACCATTACCAAATTAAATAATGAACAAATACAAATAAACAGTAATCAATAAAAATAATCAACACAGTATCTGAATATAGATAAAACAATTATATTCTACCTAAAATTAATTTTTTTTCTCACAGGTTTTGTTTACAAACCTAATTATTAAGGAATCATAGACATATACACAAGAAAAAATTTGCAGACATAAATTCATCTACAAATTACAGTATATTTATTAATACTTTTTCCCATAAAACTGTGCAGTTAATGCTTTATAAAAATCTTAAATTTGGCCTGGTGAGGTGGCTCACGCTTGTAACCCTAGCACTTTAGGAGGAAGAAGCTGTGTATCACTTGAGGCCAGGAGTTGTAGACAAGCTTGGCCAACATGTTGAAAGCCAGACTCCTCTCAAAAATATAGAAATTAGCCGGGCATGGTGGCACATGCCTGTAATCCCAGCTACTGAGGGGGGACTGAGGCAGGAGAATCACTTGATCCTGGGAGGTGGAGGTTGCAGTGAGCCAAGAGATTGTGCCACTGCACTCCAGCCTGGGTGACAGAGCAAGACTCTGTCTCAAAAAAAAAAAAAAAAAAAAAGTATATATGTGTGTGTGTGTGTATATACATACACACACACACATATATGATATATATGAGATATATATATATAAAACCTTAAATTTAAGTACTGTGGCTTACCTTGAAGTAGTATCTAGTAGAGTTTAAATTGTTTTATAATCATCAGCTTTTCTTCAAAAATCCTACAGGGATTTTTTTTTCTTCCTTTTATTTCCTCTTTTTTCCCCCTTATAACAGTAAATGATGGATATGTAAAAAAAAAAAAAAAAAAAAAAAAAAAAAAAAAAAAAAAATTGCTAACCAAGGGATTGCAACACTACACATCAGTTTTTAAATCCCCAGTTAATCCAATCTAATCCACGTAGAACACTGACAAAAAAATCAATAAAAATAAAAGTGGAAATTGAGGATCTTCTCTTGGTCAAAAAAATTTTTTTTGTTTTTTTTTTTTTTTGCTTCCTTAGTGTGACTTAACAGAATTGGTGGAAGCTTTGAATAATCATGTCAGGTGAATAAAATTCAAATGGTTGACATACAAATTCTGACATACAAAATTAAGGATTTTAGGTACTTTGTGAGGCTTCTATTATTTTACTTAACTGTTTTCTTTTTTGAAATATATATTTTATTCAAATGTGATTATCAGTTTCTTCATTATCATTCAGTGTCAAATTGCATGTGATCAGTGTAAGATGATGTTTTTACTAACGAGTATTCTTGGCTGGGTGCAGTGGATCACGCCTGTAATCCCAGCACTTTGGGAGGCGGAGATAGGAGGATCACCAGAGATCAGGAGTTCGAGATCAGCCTGGCCAATGTGGTGAAATCCCCTTCTCTACTAAAAATGCAAAAATTATCTGGGTGTGGTGATATACACCTATATTCCCACCTACTCGGGAGGCTGAGGCAGGAGAATCACTTGAACTCGGCAGGCAGATGTTGCAGTGAGCTGAGATTGTGCCATTACACGCCTGCCTGGGTAAGAGTTTGTCTGTGTCTGAAAAAATAAAAATAAAAAAGAATGTTCTTGTTTGACATTCCTGCCAGAAATTGCTAAAAGTAAATATCTGGGAAAGAAGGTCAATGCAATGAAATTGCCATGCATTTTATTCTACCCTCCCATCGAATATAGAGATGTATGGCTAACAAATAGTTTTATCTCTTTTCCTCTATTTACTTTCTTATAATTGGGTTGCTACAGAAACAATAATTTTTCTAAACATGGAAAGTAAGAATGAATTCATTGATCAAGTCCAGGTGTTTGATTATTACTATGCTTGCAATCTTCATTTCAGAGAGGCAAACTCAATTTGTACATGCAACCTAATGTAATAATATCTTGAAGCAAAGAGGTATTTTCATAGCACATTACATAATAGACTAGGTGTGAAATTACTTTAATGGTGAATGGATACCCTGAAGGTTGTTAGCTTTTTATTATGTACAGCATTTTGTACACCAATGCATTAGTATTTCTTCCTGCAGATAAAATTAATGTGTTTAAATTAATGACTAACTCTTAAAGTGCACTCAACTTTTCCTACATGCCCACTTAGTCCATTTTTATCTTGTAACAATCACTTTGGAAGAGTTTTGCTCTGGGTTTTAGTCACATACTTACTTTGCATAATTTAAAAAATAAAGTGAAAGAAGAAAAGACTACATTTTCCAAGTGAAATATTGTGAGAAAAACAAATTAGCATTATGTAAAATTACATAGTTATAAACATTTTGTGCTTTGAGTCTAGTTAAATTTTTAAAGAATCTGAAGATATATATAAAATTATATGTGATCAGCTGTAAAATGAAATGACAGAAAATGAACCAGAAACACCTGAACAAAGGAATTTAGTTGCAAACAACTGAGGGCCAAGTGTGTTTCTCTTTTCTTCAAACTGAACTATTTGTATCATGCATGGCAATGGTAACCAAAAAGTAACTATAGATTCAAAATTACACATCTCTTATTCTTAGTTCTTTTTGGGTTCGTGGAATTTGTTTTTGTTTGTTTATTTGTTTTTATTCAAAGATGACAGCAGAAAGTTTGAAAAACGTAACATTTTTGTTCTTTTACCTTGGAATTTGTATCAAAGAATTAACGTTATATATAAAATTATAAAGATAGCCAATGTAATATCTCCTACTTGATAATTTTGTAAAAAACTAGCACATAGTATAATAATTAGATATTTTTAATTTTAAAATTACTTTTATATTATACTAAAAAATGCTATTAAATTCCTAAATTTTATTTTTAAAGCAATTCAATCATATGAGAAAAAATCAAACTCTGATTGGAAACAGTTTTGTGAATTGAACTTATTGTACCATCATGACTACATTTGCTATTTAAAAATATGGCACAAATTAGACTCAGTTCTTGTATCTCCTGAAGACAATTCAGGCAAAATGTCCTGTAAAAAGTCACATAGATAGTTAAGGAAAAAAAAAAATATTTTCTTAGGCAGATTTTCCAATGTAGTAAATAATCTTTACTATCTTTTCAATCACTTTAGAGAGAGATTTTAAAAGATTTGAGCACTCAAAATATATTTTACCTCATCCCAGATAACCAGATAATTATTCCAATCCATTCTCAGTTAGCTCTGTTTTCATTCATTTAAATACATCACTTACTGTATCAGTTGGCATCAACTAAAAATTCTACCTAGGAGAACTAACTATTGAATTCTTAATTTGCATCAGTCACATTGTGGATAAATTGTCTAAGCATTTTAGATAAATTTTCTAATTTTATCCTCAAAAATTAGAAATGGGTATTTTATATATACACACACACACATACACACACACACACACACACACATACACGAAGCAACTGAGGCTTAGTGAGATTAAGCAACTTGCCAAAAATTGCATGACGGGTATGTCATAGAACAAAGATATGAAAACTCCTACATACGGCATTGTACTGATATGAGTATAAAGTTAAACTGGAAAGCCCAAGAGAGAAAACAGCATTAAAGGAATACATTAAAAGGTTACCTAATGGTCAAAAGTAAGATTCCGTGTACTTCTTTGAATGGAATTTTTACATCTACTTGAAATAATTTTTTTTAGAATACTGTACAATCAAAGGATAAGTAGAACAAATATAATATTCACAAATATATAAAAAAGGTCAATTTAACACTACACCTATGACTAAATTTTGCTTATACGAGAGCAATGTCGATAACCCTCCAAAGAATAACTTTAATTATTTGTATTTCTATGAAATCTATTTTTGTATACACAATATTCACCAAAGTCATATATCAGAATTATCATGAAATGCTTTAAAATGTCATCATGTGAATAATTTATCTTTATTTTGAAAATAGTGTAAAGATAATATCAGTAGAAAGTCTGATCACTTTTTAATTTACTTTTACAACTTCAAAGTGCACCTGTCATCAGTGAAATAAGCTACAAAAGTAAGTGATCATTTAAAATTGATAAAGATTATAGAACTTGTTCTCAATCCATTTTTCTAACTATCAGTGGAAGCAGTTAATTAACTTTCTTGCAAGCCACAGAAACCAGCTTTGGCCAATTGAAGCTAAAGGGGATTAATTGGAAATGTATGGGAAACATCTTAAGAAAACAACAGGCTCTAACAGAGGACCATTTATTTAAGCAGCAAATGCTCAGCAAATCCTTCTATGAGTGCATCTGATAGAATTGATGCTCTCCAGTGGGGGAAGAAAACTTCAAAAACACTGAGCACCGTAGGAAACAAGTGTTTCAGAAAATGAAAATGAGTAATATTTAGAAAGGAAGGATTAGTATAGGTACTGATCACATATAAGTTAGGCAATGAGTCTATTTATCTAACAATAGTTGCTTTCAAAATAGTTTTCCTACTTACAACCAGCACAGATAGACTATAATCAGGCATTTGTCATTATACATTTGACAAGGAGAAAATTACTTTTACAATGAATAGCTATGAAGTATATAAAAATATGTCCTTTAAAAAATTTTTTGGAAGACACAGGATCTCACTATGTTGCTCAGGCTAGTCACAATAAAAATATCAGTTAAAGAGTAAAAATGTGTTAAACGAGTATATCTAGTAAATAAGTGTATCTGTTATATCTACGTGAACAAAATAATAATGCATACTGAGATTTTCAATCATATATAATAATAAATACACTGTGTAATACATTGAATTTCAGAGCTGTAAACTCTGAGATCTAATTTTATTTTTATGAATTGGATATCATGTATTTTACTATTGTATCCATGAGCACACACTGGGAGTAGACCTATTTATTTCTTGTTCTTATTTTTTATTCTCTAATATATTCTTAATATGCTTATCATTTCCTTCCCTGATGTCATATATTTTGGTAATTAAAATTGTATGTGTAATATATAACATATAATACCGAAATTAATGTTATATATTTAATTAAGATGAAATATATATATCACATCTGTAAGTATTAAATCAACTCACTAATAAGAGAATGTGATCAACTTGCATGGCATATTTATTGAATTGTAGTATAAATTAGATGTAAAGCCCAAAGCTAGGTTCTAGGTTTCACTTAAGGTCTCAGGCTGGTGCAAACATAATTGCAGTTTTTGCTGTTAAAAGTAATGACAAAAACTACGACTACATTTGCAGCAACCTAATACATCTTCATGAATGTCAAACAAGTATATAAATATAAAATTCAAGTATATTATTCTTTAAACTACATTAAAAATTGCAAATCATATAACTCAAAATTGTAATAACTTATAGAGAATAGTTCTAGAGAATAGTTGTTTGAAAGTTCTAGAGAATAGAACTTTCTAGAGAATAGTTGTTTGACAATAGAGAATAGTTGTTTGAAAATAGGAAGCTTCCATAGCAAGAATCAGACAGGTGCACTCACTGTTCAGCAATATTCTATCTCCTGCAGTCTCTGCTGCTAATACCCAGGCAAACAGGGTCTGGAGTGGACCTCAAGCAATCTCCAACAGACCTACAGCTGAGGGTCCTGACGGTTAGAAGGAAAACTAACAAATAGGAAGGACACCCACACCAAAACCCCATCAGTGCGTCACCATCATCAAAGACCAGAGGCAGATAAAACCACAAAGATGGGGAAAAGCAGGGCAGAAAAGCTGGAAATTCAAAAAATAAGAGCGCATCACCCCCTGCAAAGGAACGCAGCTCATCTCCAGCAACGGATCAAAGCTGGACAGAGAATGACTTTGACGAGATGAGAGAAGAAGGCCCCAGTCTATCAAACTTCTCAGAGTTAAAGGAGGAATTATGTACCCAGCGCAAAGAAATTAAAAATCTTGAAAAAAAAGTGGAAGAATTGATAACTAGAATAATTAATGCAGAGAAGGTCATAAACGAATGGACAGAGATGAAAACCATGACACTAGAAATACGTGACAAATGCACAAGCTTCAGTAACCGACTCGATCAACTGGAAGAAAGAGTATCAGCGATTGAGGATCAAATGAATGAAATGAAGTGAGAAGAGAAACCAAAAGAAAAAAGAAGAAAAAGAAATGAACAAAGCCTGCAAGAAGTATGGGATTATGTAAAAAGACCAAATCTACGTCTGATTGGGGTGCCTGAAAGTGAGGGGGAAAATGGAACCAAGTTGGAAAACACTCTTCAGGATATCATCCAGGAGAACGTCCCCAACCTCGTAGGGCAGGCCAACATTCAAATCCAGGAAGTACAGAGAACGCCACAAAGATACTCCTTGAGAAAAGCAACTCCAAGACACATAATTGCCAGATTCACCAAAGTTGACATGAAGGAAAAAATCTTAAGGGCAGCCAGAGAGAAAGGTCGGGTTACCCACAAAGGGAAGCCCATCAGACTAACAGCAGTTCTCTCGGCAGAAACTCTACAAGCCAGAAGAGAGTGGGAGTCAATATTCAACATTCTTAAAGAAAAGAATTTTAAACCCAGAATTTCATATCCAGCCAAACTAAGTTTCATAAGTGAAGGAGAAATAAAATCCTTTACAGATAAGCAAATGCTTAGAGATTTTGTCACCACCAGGCCTGCCTTACAAGAGACCCTGAAGGAAGCACTAAACATGGAAAGGAACAACTGGTACCAGCCATTGCAAAAACATGCCAAAATGTAAAGACCATTGAGGCTAGGAAGAAACTGCATCAATTAACGAGCAAAATAACCAGTTAATATCATAATGGCAGGATCAAGTTCACACATAACAATATTCACCTTAAATGTAAATGGACTAAATGGTCCAATTAAAAGACACAGACTGGCAAACTGGATAAAGAGTCAAGACCCATCAGTTTGCTGTATTCAGGAGACCCATCTCACATGCAGAGACATACATAGACTCAAAATAAAGGGATGGAGGAAGATCTACCAACCAAATGGAGAACAAAAAAAAGCAGGGGTTGCAATACTAGTCTCTGATAAAACAGACTTTAAACCATCAAAGATCAAAAGAGACAAAGAAGGCCATTACATAATGGTAAAGGGATCAATTCAACAGGAAGAGCTAACTATCCTAAATCTATATGCACCCAATATACAGGAGCACCCAGATTCATAAAGCAAGTCCTTAAATACTTACAAAGAGACTTAGACTACCGTACAATAATAATGGGAGACTTCAACACCCCACTGTCAACATTAGACAGATCAACGAGACAGAAAGTTAACAAGGATATCCAGGAATTGAACTCATCTCTGCAGTAAGCAGACCTAATAGACATCTACAGAACTCTCCACCCCAAATCAGCAGAATATACATTCTACTCAGCACCACATCACACTTATTCCAAAATTGACCACATAATTGGAAGTAAAGCACTCCTCAGCAAATGTACAAGAACAGAAATTATAACAAACTGTCTCTCAGACCACGGTGCAATCAAACTAGAACTCAGGACTAAGAAACTCAATCAAAACCACTCAACTACATGGAAACTGAATAACCTGCTCCTGAATGACTACTGGGTACATAACAAAATGAAGACAGAAATAAAGATGTTCTTTGAAACCAATGAAAACAAAGATACAACATACCAGAATCTCCGGGACATATTTAAAGCAGTGTGTAGAGTTGTTTGAAAATATTTAATTATATTTAAGAAATTTCTATAAAGATTTATTGTATAAAAAATAAACTTGAAATTATGTATTATTTCTAGCAGAGGATTTGGCAGTAACATGTAATGTTTAGGGTATATTACATTTCAGGACTACAGAAATGACAAAATACTTAGTTGGAAGTTATCATCTCAGGGATGGCATATTTTAAATAATGTCAAGTTCAGTGTCTGTTGTATTTATTTAATCATATATTATTAAGGTGACAGACAGGTTCCATATTAACACCATATTTATTTTAATTTCCAGTATTACAAGAGAAACAGAGTGAACAAAGTGTAAAGCCTTGATACTAAAATAGAAAAAGCAGAACAACTGTCAGCATTTTTTATTAAGTTGAGCATATTTGTCTGAAATTAATATAATAATTCTGCTTTCTTTATCTGGCATCATCGGCAAATGAGCTATTTCACAAACATGCATTGTCAGATGATTGCAATTCTCCCAGCAACTAACTGAAACTTTCATTATAACAATTCTGTTAGAAATCTTCCAAAAACTTATGACACACTTTTCCGACTCATTATATAGTAAAGCAAATGTAATTTAGTTTTTTCTTGTTGGTTTAATCAGTCATTTAAAATGGTATTCATTTATTAATCAAGCATTTACTTAATGCCCGCCCACTCATTCAAAATCTGCAAAGTGCTATGGCTGTCATGATGAATCTCAAACATTAATTGTCTATTGATAGCCATTGAAGTAGTAGGTGGCTTAAAGAATTTTGTTTTTCTTTCAAAAGCAAGCCCTTTTTTAAAGAGTTTTTTTTTTTTTTTTTTTCCTTCCAATTCCTTCAAGGATCTAGAGAATTGCTCCTAACACTTAACAAAAGCACTGTCTTTTAAAAATCTATGTTGCAATGTCTTTTCCCTGAGTAATGAAGTCCCCCTTTGACCCGAAACATAGGCATGGGTTGCAGTTTCCTTGACTGCCTTGATTTCGCAAATACTATTTTATAAAGTTGTCATGGAATGATAATATTAAAATTAATGTGATGAGTAGGTCTATGTTTCCCTTTTTAATATTTCACATTACCTTTGAATTTAGAGATATCATGTTTTTAAGGAATCCTTTGTTATATTACTTAAATGAGTCATTATTATTTATCTTCTACTAAATGATGTAAGTAATCTTCTTTTTAAATATTAGATAGGATGAGATAATTAAGTACTTGGCCTTATGTCACATGTTCTCATGAGCCTTTCTGTAATAGAATGACCTGACTATGCACATTTCTGTGACTCTCTTGAAGATAGCGCTGTGGATAAGGGTCGAGTTCAGACAATTGCAGGCACCAGACCAAGCTGTGGATACATTGCTTTGATCTTTGTTTTTGTAATTTTTTTTTTTCTTTAAGTCAACACACAGTAACTCTCTTCTAACTTTCTCCATTATTGAGAGAGCCAGTTGCAGTCATGATGACAGCTCCATTGTAGGCAGGAACAATGGCAGCATTTTTCTGACTCCGGCTTCCTGAGTGTTATATCTCAACTAAGATGTTGTTTGTTATCTGTATTTCATGGGTATCTCGTGTTGCAGAATTGAATGAGTTCCACCACATGCTGAGAGTAACTCAGGAATGCCTAGCTCAGAGTCAGTTTCTCTATCTCCCGCTATAGTTTTTTCTAATAATAAAATCACTTTCTGTTTAAAACCACTCTTGTTCCATTTCCTGTGCTAAACCCTGATTAATATTTGTGAAATTTCAGGTATCTAAGTAATCTGATTAAAATATATGCAGTATGGATGCATGACCTTTATGGCAACTGGTTTCTTTGTAAACTTAGTAGGTTTATTCTTATTTACTTATATATTTATTCATTTGATTAGAGTTAGTTCATTACTATACTGTAGGTGGATAAAGTAAGTAGAATTGCAACTTTAATTCCAAAGTAATAGATCCTAAAAATGAAAGAAAACATTGGGGAAGAAATGCCTGGGAAAGAAATAGCTTTTTGGTGCTGATAGTTAGATAAGAGGTAAAGAAGTGAAATTTTAGGCCGGGCGCGGTGGCTCACGCCTGTAATCCCAGCACTTTGGGAGGCCGAGGCGGGCGGATCACAAGGTCAGGAGATCGAGACCACGGTGAAATCCCGTCTCTACTAAAAATACAAAAAAATTAGCCGGGCACGGTGGTGGGCACCTGTAGTCCCAGCTACTCAGGAAGCTGAGGCAGGAGAATGGCATGAACCCGGGAGGCGGAGCTTGCAGTGAGCAGAGATCCGGCCACTGCACTCCAGCCTGGGTGACAAAGCGAGACTCCGTCTCAAAAAAAAAAAAAAAAAAAAAAGAAGTGTGATTTTGAAATACAAAGTAAAAAAATTTCAGAATAAATGTCAAATCACTAGTACATCTACAGTTCTGAAGTGCTCAGGCAGAGTTCTGCCTGAAAACTGGAAATGCTATTCTAGTAAAAGCAAAAAGAAAATTTATAAACCAAAACCAGAAAAGAAGTTTAGGAAATGAGAAGACACAAAGAAATACTGTACCAACTAAACAGGATGTATGACGTGTATATAGATTTAAGCCACACTTAAAAGCATATGTAAGTTTTCTTATCATTATTGCAAAAAAGTAAAAAAAAAAAAAAAAAAAGAAAAGAAAGAAAAAAATGATTTTTTTTTTCTCCAATTGAAACTTGATTATAATTGACATCACACCAATTCCCTGTGTGCTTTAGTATCTGCGAGCAGGAATTAAATCTTGATCCCACAAGAGAACTGCATTCATGAGAAGAATCAATTGTAACCATACTAGGTTCATCAAAACCTATGGTAAATGTCCCTGAAAATTAACCAGTCTGAAGTTGAGAGAAAACAAACAAACAAACAAAAAATGCTTGCAAACTGATTAGCGGTAACAAATTATCTGAATGGAAGCTGAAGGAGACGAGTTTATTGAGAAATCTCCTGACTGGGGAAGTCTGAGGCTTCCTGAGAACCTTCCATCTTGAATTGTGAGGATGAAATCATCAAAGTATAGCCAACTTACGGGTTTCATTTGTTTAGTCAGATTTACAATTCTCTGTAGTATCTGAAAGCAATGTATTAAGTAGCCTATGACATTTTGTTTCTTTTCATTGTGCCTTTATACACTTAACAATGAAACAATGGCAAATGTGATAGGTGGGGGAAAATGTAGATATACACAGAGAGTGCTAAATTTACGTATGTTCCAATGTTCAATTTCATATCAAATATTTTTCTCTATTTAATTTATCTTAGTTTTCTGCTAACTGAAGTTTAACATACAGGTCTTCAGTTAATAAATTTGTATTTCAATATTCTTGTCAGAGACCCAACTCTTGCCATTTTTTTTTTCCCATAATACTTTCAATTAAATGGTATAAATGGGAAAAAGCTTTGTACGATTCATTCTTGGGGAATAATATCTAACACAAGACTCCGAAATCTGTATTCCATGGTTTGCACTGACTCATTGCTTTTGCTTATAATTCTTCTAGTTATTTTACTGGGACAGAACTTTGGTTTGAATTCAGGAAGATAACATTGAAAATGTATACCTGGAATAAAAGCACAGAGTTTAATTAAACTCATGGATTAGAGATGAGGATGAGGTTATTAAACAAATGTGAATGTGTTATTGAATGTCTCTTTGAATTTGGCTCAATCAGTGAGCTTATTTTCAAAGACGTTTTGCCGTAATTGATGATATAGACTTGGAAGGAGCAATGTTAGAGATATAATTGAGACAAAATCCAAAAAGACTCAGAAACCATAGCCAATCCTGCTGTTCAGAATGAAAGAAAAAAATAAAAGTAACTGTTCAAACTTACATTTAAAAGAGGGCTGTTGCCTGTACAGAAAGAACATTTCCATTTTGCTCAAAGTTACTTATTAGTATGCAGAAAAGCTGAAGGGCAAGGTTTAATTTCAATGTCTTGGGATTTATCCATAAAGTGTAGATTGTGGAGTATTGCCAGAAATTAAAGGAATATGAAGGATCCACATATAAAGCAGATAACCAAACACAGATTATTACTGATGTTTATGCAGTGTGTAAGACACAGTAGAAGATAAAGAAAATTACAGAGTAGTTATGAACAAGGTAAATAATGTAAATTATCCTACCCAAATATTTTTGTGCATGTTGCTAAACAATTTGATATCTATATTTTTCCTGTGGAGAAACATTTTAAAAAGCTTTTATAAATATTTGAGTATTCATTAGAATTTAAATTATAAAACAACAGGTTAATCAAATTAAAAATATTTAGTGAAGGCTCTACATTCAAAAAATAGTATTTTGTAAAAGTACTACATTTGCATTATCCAACATTAATGTGATAAACCTTATAAACTGTACTTCAATAGAGACTATTATGACCCACTTTTGTGATAATCAACTGGTTTTCAGAAACTGTGCAAATTATTTTCCTTATATGTCCTAGAGTTGCAAATATTCTGAATATCCTCAAAATTCATCTACTGATATTCTCTAATGTTCTCTAAAAAACATACAACCCAAATCTACACAAAGATGTAACGGTTGACTCTAGGAGTTACTAGATTAATTCAAGTTTAGGCTTAAGAAATCTCCTGACTGGGGAGTGCTCACACAAGGCTGACCTTGGTCACATGGAAATTCTAAATATGCTTAAATCATTATGGTAGTTTTAAAAATCAGTGTTATTTTATCTATTAATTTAGAGTTTTCCAAAAGGAGTTAGATTTTCTAACAAATCTGCTTATACATTTTATTTAAATAGTGGTAGATTGACTGACATCCACCTTCATTTAGTGGATTTGTATTTAACCATTTAATTGGTTAGAGATAATACAAATTTAGTAATGAAAGCATGTATGGCAAATATGTATTGACCTGGATGTATAAATAAGTAAATCAATCTTTTAAATAAGGTCTTTATTTTGATGCCTCTTACAATTAAAACGATAGAAACACTAACAAATTATATCTGGATTGCTAAATGTTACATGTACTCAGACGTTCTTTAGGCTATATCATATTCTCTCAGTGAGTAATACTGTGTCGTAAATATGTGGTCTAGAAGATAACTTTCCATTCTTTGTCATCAGTTAAACTAAGGGGTATGTGTGCATGTGTCCATTCAACACGAATTAATTGCATGACTCTTCCATGCTAAGCACCATCTCTTCCATTAAGGAACTTATAGTTTAATAAAAATGGCAAATAAAAAAAAAACAGGCAATTTTATGTGAGTGTGATAAAAACTATTAATATATGAGTGGAAACAGGAAATATTAGAAAACATAAGGGCAGGAAAATTTGACTGGAGCAATAATTGCTGTGTTGAACACTCGACAGGTAAGTACCCAGGTGAAGGATCCTGGAGAGGCATTTTTGAAAATCAGTGTCTTTTAGAAAACCTTTACAGAGAAAATTTTTAATGAAGACAAACTGGCAGCAACTTTGTTAAATAAAAAAAAAAGGCAAAAAAGGCAGTTTTCATATACCAATAAGCTATTTTTTTTACATTTATTTTGTCCTATATATTCATTATATATTTATTTTAATTTCTACCAATTAACATGCTAGATGAAGTTTCTTGCTTTGTTTAGCAACACATTTTTAAGGTTTTCATTTTGTTTCATAGCTTAGGAACATCACTACAAGAGTAGGAAATGAACTATCCTGAAAGTCACACATTTTATTTTTTTGTTTCTTTCATTTTGTTGGGTCAAATAAGTAGAATTCAGTTTCATTATAGTTGCAGTTTTATTAATGTTATTGTTCTGACATGTTATTGGCTTGATTCACATGAGATTCAGTATTGCATTTGGATGTTTTACATTTTACCCTCTGGTGTAAGCATTTTCAACTTTTTTGATTTTGGGGATTTATTTGTTTTACACAATTTAAGCTTTGCACATAACTAGGGTATTTTATAATTTGTCATTAAAACCAGTATATTTTGGAGAGAAAAAAAAAAAAAGGTAGCATTAACAATTACACTGTGGTGACTGGTATGATCTCAGACTGTCCGAAGGAAAACTATACCATGGTACATGCCAACTATAACTAATACTTTGCTTGAAATATATAATCCTCACCTTATAAAGTTGAAATAATCTCTTAAAGAAGGTCTAGTTATAATGTTAGATAATTGAATGATTGGCTTCAAATTTCAATTGGTCAAAGGAAATTTTATTTTTAATTCTATAAAGGATGCTCTGAAAACAAAGAGAGGTTTGTATAGTTAAATATACTTACTGTGGCCTATTAATATGAACATGGTAAAGCTAAAGCTGCTGGTGTTTATTTGGCCTTTAGAGAATGTTTCTTATACAGACTGCTGTTTGAATCTTAGATCCACTACTGCTTTGCCATGGGCCCTTTAGAAAGTGCTTAGACTTTGTGACACTAAGCTTCATCATTCATAAAACAAACAAGAATATCAGAGTCTGTCATATTATTTCCATGAAGATTTAATAAAATATTGTGAAACATAAAATAATTTTCATGATACCTTACAGACTCTGAATGCTTAGTATTATTTTATTTCGTTTCAATCATAAATATTAAATTGATAGAAATTTGAAGTTCAACATGTTGATAAGTTGCATAAGGTAATTTTGGCCTTCTGGTTTTGCATACATTTCATGTAAGTATTTTATAGATATGCATAAAAAATTATATATTTTTATAATTTGAAAAGACATTTAAAACTGCATTTTACTTTTTCTGGCTTTTCTTTTTATTCTTGAACACCAAGGTCAATTGCTTTTTACTTTCATTTCTCAACTTGTTTGGACAAATTTTGCAAAGATATTCTTACCCTTCACCTTTCCTTAAAAATTCCTCTCATAAGTAAATATTATCTTGAGAATATGTAGACTCTTGTAGAAAAAGAACAACATAAACTCAATTTTTATTAAAGAAAATGTGAGATTACAAATGAGCGTTTTTTTAAAGGGAATCAAATTTCATTTCAGAAAATTTACTAGGAAAAAAAAAACTTATGAACCACCTAAACTAGTGTAAGTGTGTTATTCTGTGAAAACAGTAATTCCTTATTTAAAAAAATAGTTTCTAATAAAAGAACCTGGATTATATAGCTACTCACGTTGAACAGATGCTCACAAACAACCTTAACTCTAACCATATTTAGCTATCAAAAATGGAAAATAAATTTTGTTTATAGTTTTCCCACATTCAATGTAAAAGAATAATGGCTACGGGTTATCAAATTATTTTAATATATTTCTTACGTCTGCCCATCTAAAATGAAACCTTTATTTTCATGAAGTTTTGTACAACATTCCTTAAATCAATGTGCAAAGTCATAACTGCATTCAGCTACTGAAAGGAAGAATAATTGATAAATCGCACTTGTTTGGATGTTACTGACATTAAAAAGAGATGTTTTGTCATATTTATAATGATTGTCATGTATATAATGATGACATGATGATCATTACAAGGTTAGCTAAAGTAAACTCTTTGTTCTTCAGTATAAAAATTAAAGCCAGCATATTATTTTTTTCATTGAGTCTATATTGCTTTCATTTGTAGTGTTTAAAAAAATGGTTCATGAATATTTATTACAATTAAACTGATACATCTTTTCATTCTTTTTATTTTTATTTTTTGAATCCTATAGCTATTTTATATTCTTGAATTATATTCATTTGATCACTCTTTCATCTTTCCTTCTTAGGCACAGTGTCAAAATTCCTTATTTATCTGGTGATGTTATGCAGTTTAACTGTTCACTGGGAAATTAAATTTTATTCTACTATATCTAATATAGGTTTTTCTCGTCATCCTGATCCTAACAATGTAACTGGTACTTTGTTTCTCTTTCCTTAGGGACATCTGCTTTGCAGGAGCAGAGACAGAATTTCCTAGAAACCAGAGGCCAGTTCTCCAATTACCTTTTACTTTTGGTTGGGTAAATCTGAGATGATTTAAGTAGTACAGTGGACTAAAAATGTTGACAGATTTATGACAATGCTTAGGTGTGGAAAGGAGAATTAATCCTGAGGGGAAGAAGTCTGAAGAATTTCTTATAAGATTGCAATATAGATAGGATTTTGCAGATCATGCGTAAAAATGTCCAGAAACTTTCGCATTCATAAGAGAACCAAAGACTTGGAAGGGTCTTCATGGAGAACAGCTATTATGTGCACACAAGGAAGCAGACACAACATGTTTCATCCCTCAAATAAGACCAGTACTCTTATATGTAAGCCTAGAATTAAACCTCAAAGCAACCACAGTCAATGGGTGAGAAGGCCTGTATACAGGGCCAGCTTCATGAGTGTACATCCTATACACTTGCAGAGGATCAGCCCTCAGAAGGGCACCAAGCTTGTTTGAAAGCAGTCATATTGTCTTGAATTCTCAATAATTTTATCTTTGACCTTGTGTTTTGTGAATGAAGTCTGACAAAACAATGGAGCATGTTCCTTGCACCCCATTCACATATAGCATTTGTGAAGCCCCATGAACACAGATTTCCTATGGACCCACGAATGGGGGAGTTCAATTCAGGCTCAAAATGACTTTAAGGCAAACTGTTATGTCTATGACTCAGTAAATAAGTCATTGACAGCCCTTAGAGATCACGTTTGTTTTTTCAAATCAGAAATTCATTTAAGTATAGAAATAAGTCAATAGTGTTCTATGAAACAACCAGGAAAACTGCTCACATACTTTTAAAACTATGTAACTTTGGGTATTAGTCAACCTCTTAAGATAAAAATGAAGAAGGAAAGAAGAAAGATCTTTTTTTTAACTTTCATTCTTTATTCTTCAGTAATAGAGTATAGAAATTCTAGGTAGAATTTACATGTCTCAAGAAGTGAAATATAAACAGTTTAGTTTTGTGCAGTGTTTTTATTTTTCTGGTCAGACCAAAATACATATGGATGCACTGTCTCTGAAATATAAATTGTGTAATTTCAGTGATTCCATATATGAGTTAAATGCTCTTATATTTGCATTTAAAACTGGCATTTCACTATACATATAAAGATAAATGGTAAAATTCATGATGAAAATTTAAAATTTTAATTTTTCTTTTTTAGAACATTAAATAGCAAATTAAAAAAAAAAAAACCATGAGAAGTTAAGAAAAAGATGGTGGGAAGAAAAAGTTTCATTTTTAGTACTTTAACAATACAGTTTCCTGCATTTTGAACAAAGGGCTCTACACTTTTATTTGCACAGGATACAGTAAATGATATAGCTTGACATGGCATGACAATAAGCATAGCACTAATAGCATTAAAATCAGTACACTAACCATCAGGAACCATTTCTTATAAATTGAGAAATATATAAGTTCCTCATAACCAACACAAGGCACTGTGGTGGGAAGGGTTTAACACTACTTGCAGAAATTTAATTTCCTCCTAACTAGGTGTGACTGGATCTCAAGGCAGGTTTCATTTAACCTTGTGGAGAAATA
The DNA here is from genome assembly GCF_047675955.1 of Chlorocebus sabaeus. Taxonomy (NCBI): domain Eukaryota; kingdom Metazoa; phylum Chordata; class Mammalia; order Primates; family Cercopithecidae; genus Chlorocebus; species Chlorocebus sabaeus. Next base: position 87,099,668 of record NC_132910.1, on the reverse strand, counting down.
TTTGTTCCAAGCACCTGTGGTTTTATGTACTTTCCCCAGCAGCCTTTAAGCTCCTTGAATGCTAAAATTATATTTCCACAACTTAAACTATATTCAAAACACACCAGTGCTCCAGGCATATGCCCTCGGAGCTCTTTTCTATTTGTGTTAGGTGCTGTCAGCATGTTTTCATTACCAACCATCGGTTAAAGGATGCCTTTTCTGTGCTTGTGAATAAGTGGGGTATCCAGGAATATATTTATTCAATGGGTAGAATGTAACCAATGACTGAGAGGTAGGGAGCTATTAACACTCTGCTTCCTTGGTAACTGATTGAGATAATTTCGGATATTACCCAAATTGCCTTCAGAGATTCCCTGTGGAATTGAGCCAAAGTCATTCTCTTTGTGATGTTTGATCTCCCACACTTGCTTGACTGTTTTCTTTGTCCTTACCACTTTCCCATCACCTTACTGGTTCTTCTAGAAAGCTGCCTCTTAAATTTCCTTTAAGCAAAATTTTGTCTCAGAGGCTTCTTAAGAGGAAACCCAATCAAACTAAGGCACTAAAATAAATTAAAATACTTAATGAGAGTAACAGGTAACTGATAAATGTTTATTGAATTCAATTGAGAATTGTGTATAAAAAGGTAGAATTTCTTATATAATTAAATAGTCCATTACTGTAAGTCTTCTTGATGATACCGACGAACACCATGACATCTAAGCATTTAAGTATCTCATTTTGTCAGGGTTCATTGTGAATGCACTGGCTGCTCTAAAAAAAAACAAAATAGGCCTCGTTTTGAATTCCATATCCCATATGCTTACCCTTACTTCATGTTCATGTTATAACTGAATATTAGTGAGATTTTTATATAGTTATGAATAAAATGTAGGCTTATATTGATCCAAAAGCTTAATATATTTACTCATATTTAGCCATAAATAGAATAATTTTACATTTTCTTCTACTTTAATGGTTTCTTCCTTTAAAAATGTTTATTCTATATAGCATGAGTTTGCAATATATTTAAAGAAAAAAGCATATTTAGATTAGCGAGCCTATGAGCATCATGTCAAAAAATAAATGTGGTCATGAATGAGGAAATGAAATGATCACAATTAATGGAAATTATTTTAAAAATCAGTAGTATGAATAAAGTTGACTCAGGAGTTTTGTTCAAGTGAAGTACACCAACCATTTCAAACAGTTTTATTTTAAGAAACTCTAGCACTTACAGACTGAATATGAGTCAAATAATCAAGATATTTTTCGGAAATCTGGGTTGTGAACCTTAAATAATCTATATTAATTTTAAAGAATATTTGTTTTTATCATAGGTCATTTTAAAAGAATAAAAGCGAAATATTTTGCCACCTTTACACAGCATTCATTCTTCTCATTTTTCTCCCATCAAGTAACAGTCATTGTTGAGTATTTTGCATGAGTGTTTGTGTGTGTTTATTACATATATATTATACATATTATATATACATGATATATATGGCATGTATTATATATATTTATGAGAAGGGAGAAACTGAAGAATTGAGAGAGTACACACAAGGAACAGTTTTGAAAAGTCACGAAGAATCTCCACTTGTATGTGATTTTCTCCATATTCTCCTAACTCAAAGAGACAAGAAGATACAATGTTGTCACATACTCAACATCACTAATCATCAGAGAAATGCAAATCAAAACCACAATGAGATACCATTTCATACCAGTCAGAATGGCTGTTATTAGAAATTTTAAAAACAATGGATGCTAGCTAGGCTATGGAGGAAGGAAATGCTATACACTACTGGTAGGAATGTAAACTAGGTCAGCCAGTATGGAAAGCAGCACTTTGTAGATTTCTTAAATAACTTAAAACAGAACTACCATTCAACCCAACAATCTCATTATCTGGTATATACCCAAAAGAAAACCAAACATTCTACCAAGAAGACACATGCACTCTCGTGTTCATTACAACTCTATTCACAATAGGAAAGACATAGAATCAACCTAGGTGCCCATCAACGGTGGATTGGATAAAGAAAAGGTGGCACATATGCACCATGGAATGCTGTATATGCAGCCCTAAATGAGAACAAAATCATGTCCTTTGCAGCAAAATGGTTGCAACTGAAGACCATTATCTTGGGAGAATTAAAGCGGGAACAGAAATGCTGCATGTTTTCACTTGTAAGTGGGAACTAAACTTTGGGTACTCAGGGACATAAAGATGGCTATGATAGAAACTGGGGACTACCGGAGTTAGGGAGGGAGGATGAGGGGGAAGTGTTGAACAACTAACTAAAGGGTACTATGCTCAGTTCCTCAGTGACAAAATTATTCATACCCCAAACCTCAGCGTCACACAATATACCTAGGTAACAAATCTAAATACATACCTCCTGATTCTAAAATATATGTTGATAAATAAATAATTATATGACCCTACTGAAAATAAATAAATAAATGCTCCTCATAAGGCATTTTCAGGATAAAATATTTGGGGACATTATAATCACTCATTTGCCAACATATCTATTCTGATGTAGATTTATTTTAAGAGCAACATGAGGTCAGAGATCATTTTTTTTCTAAGTCAATCTTCAAGTTTAGGAAAGTGTCTAAATTATTGGTTTACTTAATGAATTAAGAATAATTTGGCCTTTGTTCGAATGTTGGAGTCATCCCAGTGATGTTTAAAGATAGAATTGCTAATAATTTTACTAATTCACTCATTAAACACATTTTTATTATACATCCAATATGTTTCAGAAACATATTCTATTGCTCTAATAAAAAATAACGAATTCTCCTAAATAATGAGAAATGAAAGGAAGAAATTTCACACATGGTATGATTAATGAAGGGTTATGCAATTCTTCCTAATCTCCCAAATTTCTTACTAATTCATAATGGAGGCTAATTACATTTTATATCCTTTGCTCTAAGTCTTCACAATTTTTAAAAGTCACTTTACTATAAATCCTTTAAAAAATAAAATATAAAGCATATATCAGTTAATAAAATGCACCACTAATTTAGGACTAGAAGGTGGAAAAGTTTACCAGGACGTAAGTGGCATTAAAAGGGAGGCAAGAGGGCCGGTCACGGTGGCTCATGCCTGTAATGCCAGAAATTTGGGAGGCCAAAGTGAGTGGATCACCTGAGGTTGGGAGTTCGAGACCAGCCTGACCAACATAGTGAAACCCCGTCTCTACTAAAAATACAAAAAAATTTAGCTGGCCGTGGTGGTGGAAAATACAAAAAAAAATTAGCTGGCCGTGGTAGTGGATGCCTGTAATCCCAGCCACTCGTGAATCTGAGGCAGGAGAAGCGCTTGAACCTGGGAGGTGGAAGTTGCATTGAGCTGAGTTGATGCCGTTGCACTCTAGCCTGGGCAACAAGAGTGAAATTCCTTCTCAAAAAAAAAAAAAAAAAGAGAAAAAGGGAGGCAACAGGTCACAATGATAAACTTTAGAAACTTCCTATTTGGCCCTTGAGCATTTCTTTTAGAAGATGACAAAGTGTACGGTTGTGTGTGTAGGCATATGTGAGGTGAGATAACTTCATTCAACCCTAGCTTAAAATATATATTTTATAAATGTAACTTTTGTTGATGCCAGTCCTTATTTGATCATTTACTGATGCGAAAATTAGAATTCAAGAATATTAATCTTAATATTAAATCACATATACTATCTTGTCCATATATACCTTAATGTTTTTGCCAATCTGTGAAGCATATCTTATAGTTCTCTGATAAATAATGTGACTAGTAAACAAGTAAAAGCGTACAGAAAGGTGACCTTTAAGAGCCTTCAACAGCTTTAATTCAGTGGCAGTACAATCTATTTAACCTTTTGGAAAATACTCAGTTTTGACAATGATTTTACTTTTCGAAGTTATACAATCATGTGTTAAAAAATGTACTTTATATTTATTCATAACCTTTTCTATATAGTGCAAGTTATTAAGTAGCATAGCTTATTTAAATTTCTGGTATAAATTAAAGTTTATGTACAGACTATTTGTTTAAATTATATATGCATTTATATTGCCTTATTATTGTATTTCTGTTATATATGTGTGTATACATACAGCACATTTATGTATACAGAGTCATAAATGACTATATATTTATATATAAATATAGGTATAAAGATATATATCTTTTTCACCCTCTCAGACTGTAGAATCCTCAAGGTCAAAGACATGTCTTGTTTATAAGTTTTCCTCCAAAATCTAGCACAATACCTAGTTTATTGAGTTTAAGAACTCAATAAATGTTCATAGAATGAGTAAAATTTGAGATAGGCCATAGCAATTATCTTATATGTTCTTATATAAAGAGTAATAAAAGCAGCAACTTGAGGTGATTTAGGATGAGAAAAACAAAAGTTTTAAAATTCCACATTAAAAACTTGACAGCAATGAACATTAGGTTTTGAAAAAACAATGACACATTTGGAATATTCCTCTGGTATATATATATATAGAACATATTGTACCTCAAAGTAGCAATACAAACTTAATTGCTACATGTATATGTGTGCAATATTTATATAGTCCAAAAAACTCTCATATTAGGTATGCCATTTACCTATGACTGGCAATTTGGTAGCTGTTAAGATATTTCTAAATTTGAATAAAATTTATAAAATGATCAGAATATTAAAGACATTTGTGTAAATGCTTTATCTATAGTTTTCAATAGTTACTTTGATGTGCCTGGATGATCCTTTTTTTGGCTTTTTGCCCCCATATTTAATGTAATTTTTAGTAGATTTCAGAAATAGTGGAAATGTGGCATGTGGTATCTTCCCCGTAACTCTCTCTAAATGATAATAGACATTTTAGATTATTAAAATCTTACATTAAATATCCTTGTTAAAATAGTTGCATTTTACTTGATCTTTTGCTTTTCTAATGAGAACTATTATAAGCAGTAGGAATGACTGAACTTTTTTATATGCTTAGATAACCTTTATTGCTCTTTGTTTCTCAGATTATACTTTTAGGTTATCACTAATTGTGTTTGAATGTCTTCACTATTCAGAAAACATTGACTATTGATTTTTTAATGCAGAAAATTGTTATTACATTCATGAGGAGGGGAAAAATGATGGATCTACAATGTACAGACTCTTTAAATAAATGTTCCAAGGTCCCCCCCGAATACCACAGTATAATTAAAATGAGTACTTTAGAAGAGTGTGCCATTCTCTTTATTATTCTAACTGAAATTTTTTAAAGCACAAATGTCATCAGCTTTTAAAATTATTCTGAAGCATACAGAAAAAACCCTACTACTAACATTATTCTTAATGTTTAAAATACCATTACAGTTATCAATGAACATGTTTTGTTACATTTGCTACTTTTAAAAAATATAAATCTAAAAAAGAGTAATTTTAAAATAATGCCTTTGGAAATTACTGCAGAATATGATATTAGATAAGTGAAATGCTTTTAAACACAGTAAATACAGAAGGTATATACTTTTTATATATCACTCTTACCTTTTTCTCCTCCATACTGGTCAGGTGTTCTAGATTAACCTTTCCTCCATCATCACCCAATGATCACCTGGTGTTTGAAATGTTAATTGGACTTAATCAGGCTTAGTCATTACCTCCCTAGACTTCAAATAGTTTTTGTAAAAATTCCTCTTGGGTTTAGGTGTGCTATATCTAAACAGTGTTATTGTATATAAGAGTTTGCTTTACCTTTGAGAAGCATTATGTCCAAAGTTTTCATTAATCTCACAATATAGCAGCCATTTTTCCTCAATTAACTCTTACCTCTCAAAGTCATATTGTCGCAATAATTATATAATTTACATGGGATTCCTAAAATCAAGGAAAAGAAACTCAGTGTCAGATCAAATCTTGACTCTTCTTATGTTTTGTTATTTATCTTGTTTTCCCAAGGGTAAGCCTATAAGGATTAAAGAGGCAGACACTGATGATGGGTTGGACTATAAAATTAGAAATGGAAAACTAAAGTGGATCGAAAGTGCCAAAGTAAATTATTTCATCACATGCAAATACACACACACACATGCACAGACACCTGCATTCACCAACACATGCACACGTAACGGGAATATGCAAAGAGCAGGCATGTACAATAATATGATTTCATAAGGAATTACCATCAGCATTTACAATGAGAAAGCCAGGAGCCCAGAACTAGTATTATTACTTCCAAATTCTAATTATTTTAAACTCTACAATGATACTTATTCCCAAAATTATGTCTTAATTTTTTTAACATAAAATGACACATTAAAAAGTCTGTTTTATTATACAAGTTTACCCTTGATTTGATCAGAACACTGAAATAATTGTAGAAGTTATTTCCAAAGTGATCATGAAACAATATGAAAATGAAGTTATTGTATCTCATATTTTTGCCTTTATTCAATTATAATTTATTGAATCATATCTTGGCATGTTAAGTAATTACTGATTAAGAGCCTGCTAAGTACCAAGAGTTGTATGCTAAATCTGTGCATACAATGACAAAAGATATGTAACCTTTCTTACAGTGTAGTGCAAGATACCCACACCCAAACAGGCACAGAGAAAGAAACATGTTTATTAAACAAAACGTGCAACACATACATAAATACACTTAAACGTGTATGCACAAATACATTTAGGTGGACTACACCATGGAACCCAAGAAAGGACACTGTGAAAATGCTATATTTAAGCTGAGAATAAAAAGAAAAATAAGTGGAACTCAGTCAGACACATATTTAAAAGCTGGGGAGAGAGCTAGTCTACTTGCTATCTCAACAAAACTTTAAAATTATAATACTCACAAGTTTCAAGAGCTGGAAACCAATTTAGGCAACTATAGTGATCTCTTTCCAAATGAATGAAGACATTATTAAAGAAAATAGTGCTCATAAATGCTGTCAGAATAACATTAGAAACCTTAGCTTTATGTCAAGTATAAATCAATCCTTTCAACACTTGTATCTTTCAAAAATCTCCAAGGCAACAAAAATCCATCAAAAATAATAGTGCCAGTGAATGCCTGGAGGGCAGCCATCTTTTTTTGTGGTTCCAAAGAGGAAACTGCAAGTGTGCAAGAGAAGTCTAACTTACTCAGCATTGACAAAATGAGACCAATAAAAGCTGTGCATCTTCATGCTCTGTTTCAGATGACCAAATTTCTCAGATTTTAAGCTCTTAGTAGGTTTAACAAGATGTGTCACTGTTCTCATGGCCTATTGTTTCTGGCATTCAGTTTATTACTGCTCCAGATGTTCAGTTTTGCTGGCTGTGCCCATCATACACATCTTGTGTCTCAAAACTCTGAATTATTTCTGACCAAGGATTACAATTTATTTGTTTATTTGAATCTGAGGCAGTTAATCTATTTGCTTAAGAAATATATAAACATTATTTGTGAATAAAGGGAGTGTTGGAAGATGAAAGAGATGGAATTATATAAACAAGTTGTAATAAATAAATACTAGTCCACAATCATAAAATATTAGTGCTGGAGAAAAGTTAGAGATGCTCTGATAGAAATATTCTTACATAAATATAAACAAACATTTCATGCCAGATTAGCCAAGATGTTAGATAGTAGAGATAAGATTCAACTAAGGTTTCTTAAGAGGAAGTTTTGAAGAATTTGCACCATACTGCAGCAATTGTCTCACTCAGGAGTCAGCAAAATATGGCCCACGGAACGAAAGCCAGTTGGCTGCCTGTGTTTAAATGTGCAGTTTTATTGGAGCACAACCATGCCTATTTATGCTCATTCCTTTACCTATTTTCTATGGTTCCTTTCCAATGCCAGTTTGAGCACTAGTGACAGAAACTGTATGACCTGCAAAACCTAATATGTGTACTAGTAGTCCTTTAGAGAAAAAGTTTGTTGACCCCTGTTCTAACTCATAATTATTTATAATCCTATAAATAATTGTGCTGAATTTCAGCTTCTGAAAGATAGTTTGAAATATGTTGTGGTAATAGTAATTATTTTGGATTTGGATGATTATCATAAAAAAACAAATTGTTATGGCTGAAAAGGGCCATATAGAACATTAAATTCAATTCCCAGTTGATGAAATATGTGTTTTATTCTGTGTCTTACAGATGCCCATTTAGACTTTGTTTGAATACTGCTGAAGGGAACTAGAATACTTCCTGTAACAGGGCATTGCATGGATGGATGACATTACTAGTTGGAATACAACTTTTAGGTTTTGAAATTTATCTGATTTTTAAATCTTTACTCATTATAGTCCAATCTGCACAGACATCAGAGAACAAATACACAGCCTCTACATGCTAGTCCTTCAAGTGATTTAACTTTCTAACATAGCAAATTGCACCAATCCTCCTATTCTCTGGATAAACATATGCCATGTATTCTTACTCTCAAACCACTAAGCATCCTCTTTATTGTTCTCTGGATGCTGTCTTAATTTGTAAATTTTGTACTTTAAATGTGGCACCCAGAACTATAAAAAAATAAAAATCAAAAAGTTCTGTGCAACGTATATCCTTTCAATAATACTGGACAAATTACATAATATCTCTATATTATGGTGATAACAACATTGTAGCATAGTAGCACTGTAAAAATAAAGTGAGTTACTATCTTGTGTGTTCAGTACACTGGAGAAACAGATTATATTCAGCAAATATTAGTCTTTTTTTTTTCCCCAGCTTTTTCCTCTCTTTATAGGAATTTATTTGCATATAAAAAATAATTAGGGCATATGTCTTACTCCAACATAGCTTGTATTTTATTAGAGAAGATTGACACCTAACCAAATAATTGCAATGCAGCTAAGTTCTCAATTATAATGTCCTAGATAACATAGGAAATAAATTTCAAATGTATGAATAACTCAGAAGAGATTTATAAAGATTTAGTTTTAATAGTCTATTATATTTTAGTTTCCTCAACGAGGTAGCTTACATATTCATTTTGCAAAATATTTTAGATAAAAATCAGTTTTTAATGTCATGTTCAACACATCTTTTGTTGCCTCTGGGACCTAATGAAAATTATATATTATAATCATTTGTTTGATGACAGCATACGCACAGCTTAAGACATTGAATGGCTTTCTTATGTGGCTTCCAGCAGTTTGTGAACTCATTTCTACAATAATTAAAGACCTTTTAAAGTGATTATATCTCTTTCAGATTATAGTTATTCTTTAGACAAGTAGAATTATTTGCTAAGTATCCAGTATCTTCAAAAAGCTAATGAATTTTTAAAATTTATTAAACGTACTTTAAGAGTTTTGTTGTGCAGTGAAAGAGATTGCCCCAGTGGCAAATCACCTTATTGTTATTTAACAATTAACATCTCTTCACTTCAGTTGTTTCTTTTTTTTTTTTTTCTTTTAGATTTTTAACAGTTTTGGATAATTTAAAAATATGCTAAAGGCTACATGAGTAGGTAAGAGCTAATCTATTCACTGAGGGCGTTTTTTTTTTGTTTTCTTTTCTTTTCTTTTCTTTTTTACCAGTTGTGTTCAGTGAACAAGAGAAAGTGCTTAGGAAGAAAGGTGAGTGATCATCATAGTAAGTAGCTGGAGATTTCCAATTTTCTTTCAAAAAATGTTGATTATTTTGTGTATGAAACAATACCTTACCAAGTCAGTGCATCATTTAAATTTATCTTTAGAAACTTAGACAATTATCACTACGGCATAGACATTTCCTCAATTCAAATAGTGATATTGGTTAAGTGTGTAGAAAAAAATAGAACGCTGTAAGTTATTGTTATGTCACAAAAATAGCATGTAGAATCAAAAATCAATTGTATAATTTTGGGGATTTTTTTTTTTTTTTTTTTTTTTTTTTTTTTTGCCGAAGTACTAGTCTTATTTTAAGAATTATATCATCAAGTTCTGTATAATAAGAAAGAGGTTAAACTAAAATGGTTGCATAAATATGCTAGGCAGCACTTACCTCTCGTGGTCCAAAACTGTGTTTCTAAATGTACAGATTATAAGTAAGAAAGACAATGTTGTTATTTTCTAGAGGATGTTAGACACTAAGATTTAATGTATATTAAAGAAAGGATTATAACAGAAATGACAAGTTTGTTCTTTTTGTAATCAATTTAGTGAACTCACAAGACAGGAAAATTATTTTAAAGAATAATTTACACGGTCGGGCGCGGTGGCTCAAGCCTGTAATCCCAGCACTTTGGGAGGCCGAGACGGGCGGATCACGAGGTCAGGAGATCGAGACCATACTGGCTAACACGGTGAAACCCCGTCTCTACTAAAAAATACAAAAAAACTAGCCGGGCGAGGTAGCAGGCGCCTGTAGTCCCAGCTACTCGGGAGGCTGAGGCGGGAGAATGGCGTGAACCCGAGAGGCGGAGCTTGTAGTGAGCCGAGATCCGGCCACTGCACTCCAGCCTGGGCGACAGAGAGAGACTCCGTCTCAAAAAAAAAAAAAAAAAAAAAAAAAAAAAAAAAAAAGAATAATTTACTGCAGATGGTGATTGTGGATGACCAGTGGGCACTATGAAGTTAGAGTACTAGTTGCAGAGAAACTTTTTGAATTTCTATCCTCACTATTGAGTGAATTTCTCTTCATTCCAGCTTGCCATTGAAATAGTAAAATTAATTTGTTCCTCTAAAATTTCGGACAAAAAAAGACAATTTTGAACTGTGGAATTTCTAAGACAGTAAAGAATGTGGTTGCTTCAAGAGCTGAAAACAAAAGATTATAAGGCTCATGGAGGTGGATTTTGATGTACTGAATACAATGAACTGTTAATGAGTATTCACATTACTCCTATGTCTCTGTGTTCTCAAAGGGTTTGTGGAAGACAGTCAAATGGTGATAATAGTAATTCTTACAATAGACAGCATTTGGGCTTAGAATATTTTTATTTAAATAAGTAAAAACATACTCTTATTTTTGTGGGTTTTTTGTATGTATTATAGTTAAACATCTACATGCTCTTGTAAAATCAACAGAAATATTAATGAATAAATAAGTAGAAACAAGGATATAAATTAATTAATATTCAATAAGTAGATCTACCCTTAGATTTCATTCTATCAGCAGAAAAAATTCATTAGAAAAATTACAGTCACAATCTAGAAAACATATGTTTATGTTGAGATGTATAAATATATTTTCAAGTGCCATTTTTTTCTGGATCTCAAAATTGAACAGAAGAAACTGAAAATGTACATTCATTTATTTTTTGAAAACCAAATTATGTCTTCAGTTTTGAAACATTACAGCGAGAAGAAATTGATTTATTTTCTAGAATAATTGAACACGTTCCCTAGAAATGGGAGCAGATTTAAAGTCACAATTATAATTTTTTCCCTCCTACCCTTTTTAATATGGAACAATTTATACATCTTTGCTATGCACAAGAATCCCAGAAGGATATGTTAAAAATATCGTCTCACGTCCATACAAAAGAGTTGGATTGCATAGGTGCAGGAATCTGTAACTTGTATTGCATTGCCTTCCTTTAATTTTCTGTATTAACTGGATATGTGCTTGCTGTCTTTTTTTTTTTTTTTTTTTTCTGGAGACGGCGTCTCGCTCTGTCCCCCAGTCTGGAGTGCAGTGGTGCGATCTCTGCTCACTGCAACTTCCGCCTCCCAGATTCAAACGATTCTCCTGCCTCAGCTTCCCGAGTAGGTGGGACTACAGGCATGTGCCACCACACCGATCTAATTTTTTGTATTTTTAGTAGAGACGGGGTTTCACCAAATTAGCCAGGATGGTCTTGATCTCCCGACCTCGTGATACACCTGCCTTGGTCTCCCAAAGTGCTGGGATTACAGGTATAAGCCACCGCATGTGTTGTCTTTCTTCTTCTTATAAATGCTCTTACTCACTCACATACTCCTTCATTAAAAAAAAAAAAAAAGTTAATATTTGAAATATATTCTGAAATATGTTTTTCAACATTTTATTCATGAGTGTACAATATAAAAAAGTACACAAATATGAATAAACACAGATATACATATGTAAGAAAATTGACGTTATTGTTTTCCCAAACCAATATTTTAATAAGCACAGTTCACTGCATTTTATCTTCTTAGCCATCAATACCTACTGAAAATAACTTTAAGTCAAAAAATCACAAGCTTTCCTCTACATCAATTACAGACAAACAGAGATCCAAATGATGAGTGAACTCCCATTCACAATTGCTTCAAAGAGAATAAAATACATAGGAATCCAACTTACAAGGGATGTGAAGGACCTCTTCAAGGAAAACTGCAAACCACTGCTCAATGAAATAAAAGAGAACACAAACAAATGGAAAAACATTCGATGCTCATGGATAGGAAGAATTAGTATCATGAAAATGGCCATACTCTCCAAGGTAATTTATAGATTCAGTGCCATCCCCATCAAGCTACTAATGATTTTCTTCACAGAATTGGAAACAAAAACTACTTTACAGTTCACATGGAACCAAAAAATAGCCCACATTGCCAAGACAATCCTAAGCAAAAAGAATAAAGTGGAGGCATCATGCTACCTGACTTCAAACTATACTACAAGGCTATAGTAACCAAAACAGCATGGTACTGGTACTGAAACAGAGATTTAGACCAATAGAACAGAACAGAGCCCTCAGAAATAATACTACACATCTACAATCATCTGATCTTTGACAAACCTGAGAAAAACAAGCAATGGGGAAAGGATTCCCTATTTAATAGATGGTGCTGGGAAAACTGGCTAGCCATATGTAGAAAGCTGAAACTGGATCCCTTCCTTACACCTTATACAAAAATTAATTCAAGGTGGATTAAAGACTCAAATGTTAGACTTAAAACCATAAAAACCCTAGAAGAAAACCTAGGCAATATCATTCAGGACATAGGTATGGGCAAGGACTTCATGACTAAAACACCAAAAGCAATGGCAACAAAAGCCAAAATTGACAAATGGGATCTAATTAAACTAAAGAGCTTCTGCACAGCAAAAGAAACTACCATCAGAGCAAACAGGCAACCTACAGAATGGGAGAAAATTTTTACAATCTACCCATCTGACAGAGGGATAATATCCAGAATCTACAAATAAGTTAAACAAATTTACAAGAAAAAAAAAACAACCCCATCAAAAAGTGGGCAAAGTATATGGACAGACACTTCTGAAAAAGAAGACATTTATGCAGCCAACAGACACATGGAAAAATGCTCATCATCACTGGCCATCAGAGAAATGCAAATCAAAACCATTATGAGATACAATCTCACACCAGTTTTAATGACGATCATTAAAAAGTCAGGAAACAACAGGTGCTGGAGAGGATGTGGAGAAATAGGAACACTTTTATATTGTTGGTGGGATGGTAAACTAGTTCAACCATTGTGGAAGACAGTGTGGTGATACCTCACGAGAACTAGAAATACCATTTGACCCAGCCATCCCATTATTGAGTATATACCCAAAGGATTATAAATCATGCTGCTATAAAGACACATGCACACGTATGTTTATTGTGGCACTATTCACAATAGGAAAGACTTTGAACCACCCTAAATGTCCATCAATGATTGACTGGATTAAGAAAACGTGGCACACATACACCATGGAATACTATTCAACCATTAAAAAGGATGAGTTCATATCCTTTGTAGGGACATGGATGAAGCTGGAAACCATCATTCTCAGCAAACTATCACAAGGACAAAAAACCAAACACCACATGTTCTCACTCATAGGTGGGAATTGAACAATAAGAACACTTGGACACAAGAAGGGGAACATCATACACTGGGGCCTGTTGTGAGGTGGGGGGGGGGGGGGATAGCATTAGGAGATATACCTAATGTAAATGATGAGTTAATGGATGCAGTGCACCAACATGGCACATGTATACATATGTAACAAACTTGCATGTTGTGCATGTGTACCCTAGAACTTAAAGTATAATAAAAAAAAAAAAAATAACTTCAACTGTCAGGATTTTTATTTTAGTAGCTCTACAGAATTTCATAGTACATTTTCTTCTGCCATATGTACTTCAAGTACATAGTACATAGTACAATTTCTTCTGCCATTCCACAAATCTTTAGCTTCAGAGATTGAAGAAATTGAAATCACCTTTTCACCTTTATTTCACAGCTTTGTGAAGGCCAAGAACAGACACAGTCAAGTGATCACATAATCATTCTACCAAGAGGACCCAGATATCTCGTGTCTGATCTCTGTTTTCCTTCATACAGGTATTTACACAGTCCATATTGTACAAAAACCACATCAAATCTATTTTTCATGACTAAATAAAGCCCAATACATCATTTACACTCTGTCCCCAATAAAATCCAACCACGACTTGATTCAGGAGAAGTCTAGAGATTTCCATTTTCAGAGAAAAATAATGAAAAACCATTTTTATTTGCCAACTTTCCAGAATCCTTTATCTAATAATAAATAATTTATCAAGAATGTTTGATGTTCATATTTCAAATGCTCAACATTTTTGGTTGCATCATAGCTAGCAACAAAATATATATGATGCTGGAGGAAAGTTGGAGGTACTAGCCCAAACATCCAAACTCCAACTTCCAAAGTTGGAGGAACTTTGGAAATCTCTCATGGCTATTCCACCAAGTATTTACTGTCTGCTTTTCCACTTACATTGTATTTTTGTTAGTTAGCTTGTTTGTTTGTGTCATAGATTAGCATGAAGACATTTTATTTCAGGAAAATATAAGCTTTTTTCTTGTAAAAATATCTTCCATCAAACTACAATTTTCTCCTACCTGAATGAAATCTAGGCTTAGATATGCATAAAATGTTAGAATACCCTTTTTGTTGTTGTTCCTACACTACCAACACTTACTACATAGCATAAGCGTGAGATAGCAAGAAGAATGGTTCCTTTTCATATCCACCCATTAAATCTTGATTTCAGTGAGTTTTCTTTCTTCATCTCTGCCTCCAAGATGGCGGTTTTCTTCTAAATACATTAGGTGAGGGGAGGTAATTATCCATGCCAATGTAATATATTTATTGAATATTTCCCCCAGCACATAGAAGAGTTTAATCTAATGTTTATAATAATAGAAGCTTTAGAAATAAGAAATAAAACATAGGTTTGAAAGGATAAATTGTAGGATTTATATTGCTTATAAAAGGAAATAGTCATGAATTAATGAACCAATACTTTTTTGTTTCCTATAGAGAAAGCTGAACAGGTTGTGTTCATGTATATGAGGAGGTACAATTTATTTCATTAACTTTCACAAATTGCCCGGAAAATTTATCTCTTGCATGCAAAATAATTTTTCTCTACTAATATAGGAATAATCACCTGATTTTAGTTGATTGACCTATACTATATTGTATTTATGAGATAATTAGCTGTATTTGCAATTGTCTGCTTTGACTTTGAAGAAGTGCCCTGCTAGGAAGTACAGACAGGTTTTGAATCTACTTCGTGGGACTCACAAATATACTTGACGTATTAAATAGACAAGCAGACCAGAAATCATAATTCTATTTAATAAATCAATAAAAGAAGCAGTTAAAATTAGCACTTCCAAAACATGCTAAAATATTGTATGTGCCATTAAATACTTGGTTTTTATCAACTGAATTTTTAAAAAATTTGTGATGTGTTATCTCTAATTCACCTTTTTTTAAATATTCATTAAGCAATAGACCAGCGTTGAGTCGTACATTAAGATAACTAAATTTTTGCTACTTTCACATTCAATTTTTTTCATTATTACTATACGTTATAGTTTTTATAAATCAAAGGAATATTACTTGTAAGTGTAAAACCATTTGCTTCTTCTTGGAATGTGAGTTACTGCTTTCTTCCATTTCCTAGTTTTCTGACCTCAAACCCAGCTTATAATACATTTTACAAAAGACACTCTTTTTAATCTGCTAGAATTCAGGGACACATCATGGTCAATTTTTGCAAGCAGGGATTTAGTTGCATGTTTCAATAGCTCTTGCAGAAATGATAAGCTATCTTCTACGGTACACTTGTGGGTTCTCCAATCAGATGTGGCACTGAAGGAACAACAGCCTTTTGCTACAGATATGGAAAGCCTCTCAGGGTATAGTGTTAACTCCTTCAGGTTATTTAGTAGCAAAGCATTTCAAAGTCAGAGGAGAGAAGAGAACGTGTGGAAAATATTGCTGTCATACTTACATATACTGTAAAATAAAGTATGTCAAGAGTTGTTTATGTAAGAATCAATATAGAACTAATATTATTAAATGATTATTTTAAAATTTGATTTGTTAATATGTGAAATAAAAATATTGAAAGTTTGAACATATTGTTGACCACTAGAGAATTTTCAGCTTATTCTGAGATGACTTATATTACTTTATGCATCCTTGCATATCTGGGCAATGTTGTGGGCCTTGTCATGTGGAACATAAGAAAAGGTCCCTAAGCCATTGTAAGTAAGATCACACCTACAACATAATGCATAACAAAAATTTTCCTTAGTTTCATCATTTCCAAATAAATCTGGAAGATATTAGGTAGAAAGAAAGAACTAGCACACTATTTGATATTTAAAGTAGTCCTGAGTTGAGTAAGCATGTAAACAAATCCTCAAAATTCAAATTCCACTTTTCATACCCTCATACCTCCAGTTGTATGCTGCATTTTGGTTCTTTCTTTTTCTATTCGTATCTGTCAAGTAAAACAATTTCACCAGGAATCTTTAACTCTCTAGATTAACATCTAAGATTTACAGAGGGACTTCTCTTTTATCTATCTCAACTTTCCTTTAAAGAAAATATGTCATATATTTGTCCAAAGTGATTGACCTTGATGTTAGAGAGAGTTATTAATTTTAGTATCAGTGGATTTAAATTTCAGATGTCTATAATTCTATTTCTATATATGATATGGTTTGACTGTGTCCCCATCCAAATCTCATCTCGAATTGTAATCCAAATTGTAATTCCCACATGTGTTGAGGGAGGGACCTAGTGGGAGGTGATTGAATCATGGGGGCAGTTTCACCCATGCTATTCTCATGATAGTAAGTGAGTTCTCTCAAGATATGATGGTTTTATAAGTGGCAGATTTCCCTGCTCTCTTTCTCCTGCTGCCCTGTGAAAAATCTGCCTGCTTCTCCTTCACCTTCTGCCACAGTTGTAAGTTTCCTAAGTCAATTCAACTTCTTTCCTTTATAAATTACCCAGTCTCAGCTGGTATCTTTATAGCAGTGTAAAAATGGAATAATACAATATATTTGTTAACTGAATGTATGTTTACATTGCTATAAGATCTAAGAATTTCTTGTGTTTCCACGGAATAAACTAATCTCTCTTTCATATGACATGTTACCCATATTTGATTATATTTAAAGCTCAGGTCACCATATATCCTTGATATTTTTTCCCCATAAATAATTGAGAATTCCAATACCTTTTCTACTTCTGTGATGACTTTAAGGCTGTTTATCCTGCTGTGCTCACTTGTAGGTTTTGAGTCATTGTTATATACCCTTCTATTAAAAATTTTAAAAATACAAAATAATAAGCTTAAAAGAGAAAGTAACTACCATTTTGTTATTCTCATAATTAGGCTTCTTATATTTTATAAACCTACAGTTTGGGTGTTCTCAAAAATGTACTACAAAATCAAGCATAAATGAAACAGGGAAATAGTTAGAAGGAAAGTAAGCAAGATAAGCCAGTAGGTATGTAAATAAGAAGATCACTTAAAGAAATTCAAAAGGGCAAAATAAAATGATCTCATTGGCACAACAACAGCTATATTTTTGAATGAATATAAATTATAAAAGAAAAATAAAAACTTGGTACCCAAATTTTCTATGCCAAAAAGGAAAACAAAATTAAGCTGAAAGCCAAGTCATGAAAGAAACTCCGTTTCCTTTTGTTCCTAAGCAGATAGCTACAGATAAAAGGGTAAATATATCCGCAGGTAGCTACTCTATGCTCACCTCATGTTAATGTAAAGTTTTAGTTTACTGAGCTCCAGACAAGGAATACAGAATTAACTACATCCCTACTAGCAACTTTTCCTTTGCAACATGTGGATTACCATATCTTCTCTGTTTCCCTTCCAGCCGGTCTTTTCCCCTTTAAGTAGTGAAACCTTAAAAATTTTCTTTGAACTTTTGACTTAGGATTGTCTTGGCAATGTGGGCTCTTTTTTGGTTCCATGTGAAGTTTAAAGTATTTTTTTCCAATTCTCTGAAGAAAGTCATTGGTAGCTTAATGGGGATGGCATTGAAGCTATAAATTACCTTGGGCAGTATGGCCATTTTCACGATATTGATTCTTCCTATCTATGAGCATGGAATATTCTTCCATTTGTTTGTGTTCTCTTTTTTTTCATTGAGCAGTGTTTTGTAGTTCTCTTTGAAGAGGTCCTTCACATCCCTTGTAAGTTGGATTCCTATGTATTTTATTCTCTTTGAAGCAATTGTGAATGGGAGTTCATTCATGATTTGGCTCTCTGTTTGTCTGTTACTGGTGTATAAGAATGCTTGTGATTTTTGCACATTGATTTTGTATCCTGAGACTTTGCCAAAGCTGCTTATCAGCTTAAGGAGATTTGGGGCTGAGACGGTGGGGTTTTCAAAATAGACAATCATGTCATCTGCAAACAGGGACAATTTTATATCTTCTTTTCCTGATTGAATACCGTTTATTTCTTTCTCTTGCCTGATTGCTCTGGCCAGAACTTCCAACACTGTGTTGAATAGGAGTGGTGAGAGAGGGCATCCCTGTCTTGTGCCAGTTTTTAAGGGGAATGCTTCCAGTTTTTGCCCATTCAGTATGATATTGGCTGTGGGTTTGTCATAAATAGCTCTTATTATTTTGAGATACATTCCATCAATACCAAATTTATTGAGTTTTTAGCATGAAGGACTGTTGAATTTTGTCAAAGGCCTCTTCTGCATCTATTGAGATAATCATGTGGTTTTTGTCTTTCGTTCTGTTTATATGCTGGATTACATTTATTGATTTGCATATGTGGAACCAGCCTTGAATCCCAGGGATGAAGCCCACTTGATCATGGTGGATAAGCTTTTTGATATGCTGCTGGATTCGATTTGCCAGTATTTTATTGAGGATTTTTGCATCCATGTTCATCAGGGATATTGGTCTAAAATTTTCTTTTTTTTGTTGTGTCTCTGCCAGGCTTTGGTATCAGGATGATGCTGGCCTCATAAAATGTGTTGGGGAGGATTCCCTCTTTTTCTATTGATTGAAATAGTTTCAGAAGGAATGGTACCAGCTCTTCCTTGTACCTCTGGTAGAATTCGGCTGTGAATCCATCTGGTCCTGGATGGATTTTTTTTTTTTTTCTTTTGGTTGGTAGGCTATTAATTATTGCTTCAATTTCAGAGCCTGTTATTGGTCTATTCAGGGATTCAACTTCTTCCTGGTTTAGTCTTGGGAGAGTGTATGTTTCCGGGAATTTATCCATTTCTTCTAGATTTTCTACTTTATTTGCATAGAGGTGTTTATAGTATTCTCTGATGGTAGTTTGTATTTCTGTGGGATTGGTGGTGATATCCCCTTTATCATTTTTTATTGCGTCTATTTGATTCTTCTCTCTTCTTCTTTATTTCTCTTGCTAGTGGTCTATCAATTTTGTTGATCTTTTCAAAAACTCAGCTCCTATGTAGGGACATGAATGCAGCTGTAAACCATCATCCTCAACAAACTATCGCAAGAACAGAAAACCAAACACTACATGATCTCGCTCATAGGTGGGAATTGAACAACGAGAACACCTGGACACAGGAAGGGGAACATCACACACCGGGGCCTGTTGTGGGGTGGGGAGATGGGGTAGGGATAGCATTAGGAGATATACCTAATGTAAATGACGAGTTAATGGGTGCAGCACACCAACATGGCACATGTATACATATGTAACAAACCTGCACGTTGTGCACATGTACCCTAGAACATAAAGTATAATAATAATAATAATAATAAAACATTTTCTTTGTAGAAGAGCACAGATCACAGACTATTTTTGTGATCTCATATATTTTTTCCTTCTGGGCATGTGTTTAACCTTGACAAAGTGAACTTTTGAATTGATTGAGGCCTGTCTCAGTACCTTTAGGTTTACAAAATGAAGCAAAACAATTCTTCTTCATAATACCCATATTAGATTCAAGAAAACCTCAAAAGATTAATAGAATATGAAATGAATGAATTGGTGAGGTGAAGGTGGGGAAGGCTTACAAACCAAATATTTTATGCTGCAGCCAAAGATGATTTATATGAAAATTCACAAATTCAGAAATTATTGGCATTATTTACCTTTTGTAAAATGTTTTAATTAACAGAGTAAGATTCAAATGTCCCCTTTAAAAAGCACATTCGTAGTTAAAATGTTTTTTACATAATTAGAAAACAATACAGAAATAAATAGCTCAGTATGCCCTGAATACTTGTAGTAATGACTCCGCCTGTGGTTTTTATTGAGTAAGAGAAAGAGGCATGATCTCAGAGTATTTCAAGGAACTTTTCCACTAAGAGGAGGTGATATGGTTTGGCTGTGTCCCCAACCAAATCTTATCTGGAATTATATTTCCCATAATTCCCACGTGGGAGAAACCTCGTGAGAGGTCATTGAATCATGGGGGATGGGTCTTCCCCGTGATGTTCTCATGATAGTGAATAAGTCTCAGGAGATCTGATGGTTTTATAAAAGGAATTTCCCTACACCAGCTCTCTTTGCCTGCTGCCATGTACAATGTAACTTTGCTCTTAATTAGTCTTCCACCATGACTGTGAGGCCTCCCTATCCATATGGAACTACGAGTCAATTAAGCCTCAATCCTTTATAAATTACCTAGTCTCATGTATGTCTTTATTAGCTGCGTGAGAACAGACTAATATAAGATGTATCTCCTGGGTCTCAGGCAGCCTGAAAAGATGGGGTTCATTAGTATCATTTTCTTTCCTCCAGCTCAAGATAGACCCTGTAATAAGGACACTCCATGATGAAGAAAGAGTTGGTGGCTTGGTTTTGTAACTTGTCATGTAATTTTCCTGAAATTTAAATAGAACTTACTGAATACCTTCTCATATTAAATTTGAGATTATATGCCTAATTATTAAAAATATAAAACATTCTATTGTTTAAAGTATAAGTAGAACAGTACAAATTTTTAGCAACTAAGAAAATAATTGCTTAAAAATCAACTTCAACTCCATTGACTAGTGAAGCAAATAATTGTAAAGTGTTTAGAAAATGGATTGACATAACAGGTAGGCAATACTTTTTTATCTTGTATTCCTCTCACACAGGAATCATCAAATGCAATTAATTAAGGTTAAAAAAATTAAGTAATTTTCTGGCTTTGCTTCCTGTAATCTATCATAAGTGAGTAATTGGGCTTCTTACGCCATTCAAATTTTGACAGTAATAAGATTTGACAAGCAGACAAAAGATTATTATTATTATTATTTGCCCTGAGGCTGTTGTCTTTAAACACATGCTATTTCCAGTGGTTTTACAGACATATTTTAATTTAAAATTTTACTAAATCTTTAATTTAAAAACTAGCATCAGATAAACATTACAATTTTCAACACATGCTTTTCAGTCAAGTCAATACCAAAAATCACAAAATATTTAGACGGAAGTTGAAATAGATCATATTTCTGGTACAATTGGTGTCCAATTTTCAGGTTACGCCCTGATCACAATTAGTTTACCAAGCATGAAAGTTCACATTCTGCTTGTTTCAGGGCCATGGTTATACATTATGTATGTAGTGTTAAATATATAATAACAATTCTTCAGATGATTGAAAATTTTTTATCACACATTTTAAATTTTATAAGCCAAATGTTAAAAATAAATTCTAGATTATTTCACATGAATGCCCAAGATTTTATATACATATATATATATTTTTTTCAATAAGTGCCTTATTGAACTATCTTAATGGAGAATAAAATATGTCAATATTTTATGATAAAAGTAGACAATAGTTTTTTTTGGGAAAGATGCATGTCATATTTCAGCAATTCATATAAACTTATCTGTTATAATTCACTACTTCTTGTTGGTCAAGATCTTGACCAAGGTTTTTGAAGTGCAAATGTATTAGGCAACTATTTACATTTTTGCAGTGCTGCCTGAATACTCTTTTTCAATTAAGAGTTGATTGGTGCTTTTGGACAAAAAAAAGAAAAATTTTCTAAAACTGAATTGTCACAATAGACAAGTCTCATCAAAAATGCTGTTTATTAAAATTCAGGTTTCATTATCTCTCTTTGTGTTGGTTATGTTCAGAGACTTTACAGAAAGAAGTCAAATTATGAGGAGACAACAGCCTATTAGCTGGAATCTGGTATCTTCACAGGATTTAAGACAATTATGATTATCTATTCAGATAGGCCTGTCAAAGCCTTTCTTTACCTCTGAAAGGTACATTGCTCCTCATTTTCCCAGAGTATTTTTGTTTTTCTCATTGTACACTGAAGAGGAATGAATAAGTTGCCTAGACCTTTCTAGGACAGTATTTTTAATGTGCACATTGTGAATTATTAATGATTGTATAATCCATTTAGTGAAGATTTTGGAGAGTATGGAAACCAGAGCTATCTTTAAATTAAAGTAAAAAAGACTAGGCTAGGATAGAAAATTAAATATTAGAGGGCATCACCCAAGTAAGTCTTGAAAGATTATTTTTTGAATAATGATATTTTATATATATATGATGTAATTGTGTGTGTGTGTGTGTGTGTGTGTGTGTGTGTGTCTGCTTACTGTGGTCATTTAAAAACAAAGGAAAAGAAATATAAAGCCCCCAGTCTAGAACATGCACTGAAAAGTACTGCTCACCACAATCAAAGGCACAGATACACACACACACACACACACGCACACACACACACACGCGCACACACACACACACACAGAAACACAAAAAGATACAGAAATACTTTTAAAAATAAATATTCAATTGAAGGAATGAAATGAACTTTCAGTAGCATCTAATGTGCTACGAATTATGCTAGATGCTTTCTTATATTTAGTCATCCCAGTTATCCAAAATGTATTATGCTTCCAATGTTTAAAAATGAAGCAGAGCGATTCAGTCTATGTAACTTCAGCAAGTCACAGACTTACTTTTCATTGTTGGGATTTATACCCAGGTCTGGCTCCACTACTGTTACTACTCATGTTTGACGTCCAAAGCATTTATTTGTCTGCCAAGAGCTCAATCTCCTTTGTGATCTCAAGCCCACCAACACTGTCTCCAATCACTGCCTAAGCAGTTAGTGGCTACTAGGTTCACTGTAGGTATGATGCCTTGTTCTCACAACAAATGAGTCTGTTTTAATGAAGCAAGATTTACATTTATTACTTTTATATTTAAGAAATCAGACATGATTTTTCAGTATTAGTGATTAACAAAATGTAACTGTTAAAAAAATCTAACTTTACATTATAAGCCAGTGAAGTAAATAATGATAAAGTGTTTAGAAAATTTCCTGGCACATAAGAAGTTAACAATAAAATTTATCTTGCTATGTTACTTGAGAGGAATCTTTTATATGTAATAATTTCAGCTAAAAAATAAGTACTTTTCTGCCTTTTAACTATAATCAGTAAACAGACTTATCACCCCTTTCAAAATGAAAATTTGACAATAGTAATATTTTAAGATTAGGCAAAATGTACATTTTTTTTTGTTTTTAGTCCAGAGGCTATTGTCTGCACACTTCCCATTTTGTAATAGCTTATCATGAGTATTTAAAATTGGAGTTGTAATTAGTCTTTAAGAAAAGTCTGAATCAAGTCTAAAGAAAAACACAAAGCTTCACATTAAACTCAGAATTTTCCCTTCTCATAAATTACGACATTATTCTTTAGCCAGATTTTTAGATTATGTCTTATCAACCATGTAACCCATATCTATGTACCAGGAAGAAATTGTTGCCTCAAGTAAATAGACACCTTTCCGGACCCAAGACTCATCCCAGGGTGGCCTCAAACTGATGGGTATCTTAACTACAAATATGGTTAGTATGTATACTATATAACATCTCTTAATATTCCCCAAATCCTTCAAAATAAAACTCACACTAGTAAATAATGCAAGTTCCCTTCTTGCTTACTTCTAATTAGCTCTCTACCATCATCTATGACCTTTATTTTTGTTTTGCATTATACTGAGCTAATATTCACTGTCTTATAATCTTAACCTTGCCTCCCATCTTCACCACACACCACCTTATTTCCACTCCTATTTATATGTATATGTACAATTATTTTCCATCCTTCATTATTCATTTCAGTTATTCTTTCTTCCAGAAAACCCTCGGGAAGTTTTTTTAACAGTAAGATTGGTAAACACTTATTTTAGCCCTAAAGTCTTCATACCGCTATTGTACAGTATCTCTGCCTAAATTTTATCTAAACTTGAGGCTCCTTAAGGACTGTTCCTTATCATCTATGTATATTAAAGACCTAAATCGCATTCCAAAAAATTGATAAACTAGACAATAATTAATTTTCTAGTTTATTCACTATAAAACTTCTTCAATCCTAATCTGTATGTCCTGCAAATTCAATGTTTTAAACATAGTTATAGTGAAATCAATAGAGTATTTTAGATACATCACCTTAAAAAATCACATATGTGTATGTCTATATATACATATCTTTGCAATCTGATTTAATTTTATCTAGACTCAACTGTAGTCAAAGTGCAGCTTCAGTTTAAATTATCAGTGCCATCACTATAGATGGGCACATCAGGATGATTGCTCTGACTCTGTGCTGTTAAGGGAAAGGCACCTGATCTAACTAATTCAAAGAAGTAGCAGGTAGGAGGAGAAGAAAGGGGATCCACAACGTGGTAGTAATTAGAAGTTAAGAAAGAGGATCATACACTCCACTGAATATAGGCTGTCTTCTAGCCACAGAAAGACTGAGTTAGGGCAACGTTGCTGAACGCCCACTTCTACATTTGACTCCCCTATGTTCCCGATTCTTTTTTTTTTTTTTTTTTTTTTTTTTTTTTTTGAGACGGAGTCTCGCTCTGTCACCCAGGCTGGAGTGCAGTGGCCCGCTCTCTGCTCACTGCAAGCTCCGCCTCCCGGGTTCGCGCAATTCTCCTGCCTCAGCCTCCCGAGCAGCTGGGACTACAGGCGCCCGCCACCTCGCCCGGCTTATTTTTTTTGTATTTTTAGTAGAGACGGGGTTTCACCATGTTAGCCAGGATGGTCTCGATCTCCTGACCTCGTGATCCGCCCGTCTCGGCCTCCCAAAGTGCTGGGATTACAGGCTTGATGTTCCCGATTCTTTCTATGTACATACCTCCTTCTAATTTCCTTTTAATCAGTTCTCTCATTTATAGGAAAAGAACATATAAAGAACAACTCAGACCATCCATTATATACTAGATAAATTCCTGCCAATGAAACAGAGTTTTTAAAATCAGTTCAATTTGGTCCCCTAAATGTGGCTCTCCTGTTATTTATTCTTCATGGCTCTTCTTGGAGATTCATTGCCCTCATCTTCTCTGACAACTTTGATGAAGATGTCAGGGAATATGACTGTCTTGAGGGTTGAGCAGTTTGTTCGGTTTACTTCTTGTCCACAGAAAGGTAGGCACAAGGGTAATTGTATGTCTCAAATATTCATAGTCTCTTACTCTCCAGTGTGTGGGTATTTTGACAAAGTAATTCTCACAAAAAAGGTCGTCAATTTCTTATCAATTTTGTTATGACCAACTCATGTGCTGATGGTTCTATTTATACTTTCTGTATAGACCTAATTCTCATATATGTTATATTTCTTTAGTTCCACTGTGTACCTGAATGAAACTACAGGTAACTTAAGCATATTACGATTTTATTGAAAAGCTAAATCATTTGATCATTTCTCCATGCATATTTTAAAATTAAAATATTTACTGTCCGTCCCTAATAGGATATTTAAACTGTTCATAGTAACTGTATGTCTGACTCCCTGTTTAACAGACTGGAAGGCTCTGATACTTGCATTCAGGATTTTGAAGAACAAGGACCAACATCATTAAAGAATGTTGTAAAGTTAGGTTACTATACTCCTAACTACATTCCCAGACACCACTGCCACTTCTAAAACTTCATTCATCATCATGATCAATGCTTTCTCTTTCATGATTCATGATATTGAGATATGCCATCATGTTCCCTTTCCTTCTTGTTGTAATATGTTATTGTCCTGCGTTGAATCAAATATTTTGAATATTGGTCTAATGTCTTATTGTTCATCTCATACTTGGCACCAGTGTCTGTAATGTGTGTATAATTTGGTTTATCCAAAAACTTTGGCCTTCTGGTTGAATTCTTCTGTTCCACACCACATCATTCATTGTTTCCCTTGGTCAAATCTTTCTATAAATTTCCTAATCTCAGTAAGTTTGTTGCATATTATCTGTGTAAAAGAGAGAATAGAAACCATCATACAGGATGTTCTCCAGTTTTCCTCTACCAGACAACGAAAGCTGTGTGTTATACACCTGTCTTTGCCTTGCTCCCTTCTGTTGGAAAACAGGAATTGCTGCTCTGCTAAGACAACTACAAAATTTGCTTCTGTACCATCTATCTTTGTTCTGTAATCAAATTTGAATACACATACACACACATACCACCTCAATTTCTTTTTCTATTCTTTGGCCAATAATCTCAGTATCACTAAAGCCAAGGTAATTCCCATTCCTAAATTTATTTTGAATCAAAATTGCATGTAAAACTGACGTTCACTGTTTTTTTTTTAAATACTATCTCTTCTAGAATTTTGTGTTACTATATTCTACTGCATCTCATCTACCTTCTTAATCTACTTTTGTTTCTCTCACTTACCTATCCATTAAATATTGGGATAATTTAATGATTGGGACTAGACCCTTTCTCAGCTTCCACATTTGCTCCCTAAATAAAATATCAAATATGCTGGAACGTCAGTATTTACCTATACCAACTTGCTAATATTCATATTTTTTATCTCTAGTCAAGACTTGGTCTCTGAGTTTCATTTGTATAAATCTAACTGCATTCTTAATGTATCTATTAGAGTATTGCTCAATTCCTTTGTTTATAATCCTACCCTCATCCAATATTGGTTCTCTACCAAAGTTTTCTGTAGAATGAATTTCATTACCATGCATGCATCCATGTTTTGCCACACATCTAAGATCATCTTTACATCTATGCTATTTATCACTTTACATTTTTCATTTTCTGTCCCCATTCCCCAATCTTTTACTCTTTTAATTTTCCAAGTACAATGTGATCTTGCACACGACATGCTACATGAGCCCTTTACATGTATGTTTTTCTCCTTTTGAAATGCTAACTTCTACCTTTCTTTCCAGCTTCCTTCACGAGCACTTAAAACAAGTCTGAAAATTCAATACCATTCAATATTTCCCAGAAATTTTATCTGACCCCACCCAAACTTTCTTAATTACTCTCTTTCAAAGCACCGTGTGTTTATTGTAATAAGCATAAAATTGTATATTGATCATTTGTTTAATTACTTCCAAACCACAATGTAAGAATTAGGATTCATTCACTAGATTTTACTAAAACCTCTATACTTGTTATCTTTTACATGCTTGGAACATACTACAAGAATAAAATAAATGAATAAATGCTTTAAGGCAAGAATACTGGAATAAATGGATGAATAAATTTGCTAAGGCAAAACATTCAAATGCTATTGGAATACATGAATAAAAAAATCCTCTAGGCAAAAAATGATTACAATGTAGTTAGAAAATAGAGGGTATTAAGTAGGGCTAGAGCACGTATTTTGAAAAGGTTATAGATGTCATTGGAGTAAGCCAGGTACCAGGAATGAAGAGTTTTTATGGCCTGTTAAGTTATTTGAACTTTATCCTGGTAGCAATGGAGAAATATACAGAAATTTTAAATACCAGAAGTTGCAAAAAGAATCGCTTTCTCAAAAGCGTAATGTAAAATTTAGGAAAAACTAATACAATAAATTGTTTTACTATTTCAGATCATAGGTGATCATGTCCTGAAAATTACAATAGAAATGGGATAGACTATAGTGGCTAGATTAGAGAATTATTGAGAAAGGAGAATCCACTATATACACTATCCTTGATTTATGTAGTCTTATAGCATCATAAAAATGACTATGAAAGTTAAAACCAGGACTTATGGGGAACGCCCTGCTTCGTTTGTGAGAGCAGGACTTATCGGGAACACCCTGTTTGTGAGCACGTAGTCCTCTACAGAGTATGTTTCCTGTTGCCCAAAGCAGGGTAGAAACCTTTGATTTCACGGAGCAAGATGGCCGAATAGGAACAGCTCCAGTCTCCAACTTCCAGCGCCAGGGACACAGAAGACCGGTGATTTCTGCATTTTCAACTGAGGTACTGGGTTCATCTCACTAGGGAGTGCCTGACAATCGGTGCTGGTCAGCTGCTGCAGCCTGACCAGTGAGAGCTGAAGCAGGGCTAGGCATCGCCTCACCTGGAAAGCGCAAGGGGGAAGGGAATCCCTTTTCCTAGCCAGGGGAACTGAGACACACAACACCTAGAAAATTGGGTAACTCCCACCCCAATACTGCGCTTTAAGCAAACAGGCACACCAGGAGACTATATTCCACACCTGGCCAGGAAGGTCCCACGCCCACGGAGTCTCCCTCATTGCTAGCACAGCAGTCTGCGATCTAACCGCAAGGCAGCAGCCAGGCTAGGGGAAGGGCGCCCACCATTGCTGAGGCTTAAGTAGGTAAACAAAGCCACTGGGAAGCTTGAACTGGGTGGAGCTCACAGCAGCTCAAGGAAACCTGCCTGTCTCTGTAGACTCCACCTCTAGGGACAGGGCACAGCTAAACAACAACAAAAGTAGCAGAAACCTCTGCAGATGCAAATGACTCTGTCTGACAGCTTTGAAGAGAGCAGTGGATCTCCCAACACGGAGGTTGAGATCTGAGAGGGGACAGACTGCCTGCTCAAGTGGGTCCTTGACCCCTGAGTAGCCTAACTGGGAGACATCCCCCACTAGGGACAGTCTGACACCCCACACCTCACAAGGTGGAGTACACCCCTGAGAGGAGGCTTCTAAAGCAAGGATCAGACAGGTACACTCGCTGTTCAGCAATATTCTATCTTCTGCAGCCTCTGCTGCTGATACCCAGGCAAACAGGGTCTGGAGTGGACCTCAAGCAATCTCCAACAGACCTACAGCTGACGGTCCTGACGGTTAGAAGGAAAACTATCAAACAGGAAGGACACCTACACCAAAACCCCATCAGTACATCACCATCGTCAAAGACCAGAGGCAGATAAAACCACAAAGATGCGGAAAAAGCAGGGCAGAAAAGCAGGAAATTCAAAAAATAAGAGCGCATCTCCCCCAGCAAAGGAGCGCAGCTAATCATCAGCAGCGGATCAAAGCTGGACGGAGAATGACTTTGACGAGATGAGAGAAAGAAGGCTTCAGTCCATCAAACTTCTCAGAGCTGAAGGAGGAATTACGAACCCAGCGCAAAGAAACTAAAAATCTTGAAAAAAAAGTGGAAGAATTGATAACTAGAGTAATTAATGCAGAGAAGGTCATAAACGAATTGAAAGAGATGAAAACCATAACACGAGAAATACGAGACAAATGCACAAGCTTCAGTAACCGACTCGATCAACTGGAAGAAAGAGTATCAGCAATTGAGGATCAAATGAATGAAATGAAGCGAGAAGAGAAACCAAAAGAAAAAAGAAGAAAAAGAAATGAACAAAGCCTGCAAGAAGTATGGGATTATGTAAAAAGACCAAATCTACATCTGATTGGGGTGCCTGAAAGTGAGGGGGAAAATGGAACCAAGCTGGAAAACACTCTTCAGGATATCATCCAGGAGAACTTCCCCAACATAGTAGGGCAGGCCAACATTCACATCCAGGAA
Organism: Chlorocebus sabaeus; assembly: GCF_047675955.1. Classification (NCBI taxonomy): domain Eukaryota; kingdom Metazoa; phylum Chordata; class Mammalia; order Primates; family Cercopithecidae; genus Chlorocebus; species Chlorocebus sabaeus. The sequence goes on along the minus strand of NC_132910.1, from coordinate 87,069,770 downwards.
ATACAGAGAACGCCACAAAGATACTCCTCAAGAAGAGCAACTCCAAGACACATAATTGCCAGATTCACCAAAGTTGAAATGAAGGAAAAAATCTTAAGGGCAGCCAGAGAGAAAGGTCGGGTTACACACAATCTAAAATTGACACTCTAACATCACAATTAAAAGAACTAGAGAAGCAAGAGCAAACACATTTGAAAGCTAGCAGAAGGCAAGAAATAACTAAGATCAGAGCAGAACTGAAGGAGATAGAGACACAAAAAACCCTCCAAAAAATCAATGAATCCAGGAGTTGGTTTTTTGAAAAGATCAACAAAATTGACAGACCACTAGCAAGATTAATAAAGAAGAAAAGAGAGAAGAATCAAATCAACGCAATTAAAAATGATAAAAGGGATATCACCACTGACCCCACAGAAATACAAACTACCATCAGAGAATACTATAAACACCTCTACGCAAATAAACTGGAAAATCTAGAAGAAATGGATAATTTCCTGGACACTTACACTCTTCCAAGACTAAACCAGGAAGAAGTTGAATCCCTGAATAGACCAATAGCAGGCTCTGAAATTGAGGCAATAATTAATAGCCTACCAACCAAAAAAAGTCCAGGACCAGATGGATTCACAGCTGAATTCTACCAGAGGTACAAGGAAGAGCTGGTACCATTCCTTCTGAAACTATTCCAATCAATAGAAAAAGAGGGAATCCTCCCTAACTCATTTTATGAGGCCAACATCATCCTGATACCAAAGCCTGAGAGACACACAACAAAAAAAGAGAATTTTAGACCAATATCCCTGATGAACATCGATGCAAAAATCCTCAATACAATACTGGCAAACCGGATTCAGCAGCACATCAAAAAGCTTATCCACCATGATCAAGTGGGCTTCATCCCTGGGATGCAAGGCTGGTTCAACATTCGCCAATCAATAAACATAAACCAGCATATAAACAGAACCAAAGACAAGAACCACATGATTATCTCAATAGATGCAGAAAACGCTTTTGACAAAATTCAACAGCCCTTCATGCTAAAAACTCTCAATAAATTCGGTATTGATGGAACGTACCTCAAAATAATAAGAGCTATTTATGACAAACCCACAGCCAATACCATACTGAATGGGCAAACCTGGAAAAATTCCCTTTGAAAACTGGCACAAGACAGGAATGCCCTCTCTCACCACTCCTATTCAACATAGTGTTGGAAGTTCTGACTAGGGCAATCAGGCAAGAGAAAGAAATCAAGGGGATTCAGTTAGGAAAAGAAGAAGTCAAATTATCCCTGTTTGCAGATGACATGATTGTATATTTAGAAAACCCCATTGTCTCAGCCCAAAATCTCCTTAAGCTGATAAGAAACTTCAGCAAAGTCTCAGGATACAAAATTAACGTGCAAAAATGACAAGCATTCTTTTTTTTTTTTTAAATTTATTTATTATTATTATACTTTAAGTTGTAGGGTACATGTGCACAACGTGCAGGTTTGTTACATATGTATACTTGTGCCATGTTGGTGTGCTGCACCCATCAACTCGTCATTTACATCAGGTATAACTCCCAATGCAATCCCTCCCCCCTACCCCCTCCCCATGATCGGCCCCGATGTGTGATGTTCCCCTTCCCGAGTCCAAGTGATCTCATTGTTCAGTTCCCACCTATGAGTGAGAAAATGCGGTGTTTGGTTTTCTGTTCTTGTGATAGTTTGCTAAGAATGATGGTTTCCAGCTGCATCCATGTCCCTACAAAGGACACAAACTCATCCTTTTTTATGGCTGCATAGTATTCCATGGTGTATATGTGCCACATTTTCTTAATCCAATCTGTCACTGATGGACATTTGGGTTGATTCCAAGTCTTTGCTATTGTGAATAGTGCTGCAATAAACATACGTGTGCATGTGTCTTTATAGCAGCATAATTTATAATCCTTTGGGTATATACCCAGTAATGGGATGGCTGGGTCATATGGTACATCTAGTTCTAGATCCTTGAGGAATCGCCATACTGTTTTCCATAATGGTTGAACTAGTTTACAATCCCACCAACAGTGTAAAAGTGTTCCTATTTCTCCACATCCTCTCCAGGACCTGTTGTTTCCTGACTTTTGAATGATCGCCATTCTAACTGGTGTGAGATGGTATCTCATTGTGGTTTTGATTTGCATTTCTCTGATGGCCAGTGATGAGGAGCATTTTTTCATGTGTCTGTTGGCTGTATGAATGTCTTCTTTTGAGAAATGTCTGTTCATATCCTTTGCCCACTTTTGGATGGGGTTGTTTGTTTTTTTCTTGTAAATTTGTTTGAGTTCTTTGTAGGTTCTGGATATTAGCCCTTTGTCAGATGAGTAGATTGCAAAAATTTACTCCCATTCTGTAGGTTGCCTGTTCACTCTGATGGTAGTTTCTTTTGCTGTGCAGAAGCTCTTTAGTTTAATGAGATCCCATTTGTCAATTTTGGCTTTTGCTGCCGTTGCTTTTGGTGTTTTAGACATGAAGTCTTTGCCCATGCCTATGTCCTGAATGGTACTACCTAGGTTTTCCTCTAGGATTTTTATGGTATTAGGTCTAACATTTAAGTCTCTAATCCATCTTGAATTAATTTTCGTATAAGGAGTAAGGAAAGGATCCAGTTTCAGCTTTCTACTTATGGCTAGCCAATTTTCCCAGCACCATTTATTAAATAGGGAATCCTTTCCCCATTTCTTGTTTCTCTCAGGTTTGTCAAAGATCAGATGGCTGTAGATGTGTGGTATTATTTCTGAGGACTCTGTTCTGTTCCATTGGTCTATATCTCTGTTTTGGTACCAGTACCATGCTGTTTTGGTTACTGTAGCCTTGTAGTATAGTTTGAAGTCAGGTAGCGTGATGCCTCCAGCTTTGTTCTTTTGACTTAGGATTGTCTTGGAGATGCGGGCTCTTTTTTGATTCCATATGAACTTTAAAGCGGTTTTTTCCAATTCTGTGAAGAAGCTCATTGGTAGCTTGATGGGGATGGCATTGAATCTGTAAATTACCTTGGGCAGTATGGCCATTTTCACAATATTGATTCTTCCTATCCATGAGCATGGTATGTTCTTCCATTTGTTTGTGTCCTCTTTTATTTCACTGAGCAGTGGTTTGTAGTTCTCCTTGAAGAGGTCCTTTACATCCCTTGTAAGTTGGATTCCTAGGTATTTTATTCTCTTTGAAGCAATTGTGAATGGAAGTTCATTCCTGATTTGGCTCTCTGTTTGTCTGTTACTGGTGTATAAGAATGCTTGTGATTTTTGCACATTAATTATGTATCCTGAGACTTTGCTGAAGTTGCTTATCAGCTTAAGGAGATTTTGGGCTGAGACAATGGGGTTTTCTAAATATACAATCATGTCATCTGCAAACAGGGACAATTTGACTTCTTCTTTTCCTAACTGAATCCCCTTGATTTCTTTCCCTTGCCTGATTGCCCTAGCCAGAACTTCCAACACTATGTTGAATAGGAGTGGTGAGAGAGGGCATCCCTGTCTTGTGCCAGTTTTCAAAGGGAATTTTTCCAGTTTTTGCCCATTCAGTATGATATTGGCTGTGGGTTTGTCATAAATAGCTCTTATTATTTTGAGGTACGTTCCATCAATACCGAATTTATTGAGAGTTTTTAGCATGAAGGGCTGTTGAATTTTGTCAAAAGCCTTTTCTGCATCTATTGAGATAATCATGTGGTTCTTGTCTTTGGTTCTGTTTATATGCTGGAGTATGTTTATTGATTTGCGAATGTTGAACCAGCCTTGCATCCCAGGGATGAAGCCCACTTGATCATGGTGGATAAGCTTTTTGATGTGTTGCTGAATCCGGTTTGCCAGTATTTTATTGAGGATTTTTGCATCGATGTTCATCAGGGATATTGGTCTAAAATTCTCTTTTTTTGTTGTGTCTCTGCCAGGCTTTGGTATCAGGATGATGTTGGCCTCATAAAATGAGTTAGGGAGGATTCCCTCTTTTTCTATTGATTGGAATAGTTTCAGAAGGAATGGTACCAACTCCTCCTTGTACCTCTGGTAGAATTCAGCTGTGAATCCATCTGGTCCTGGACTTTTTTTGGTTGGTAGGCTATTAATTATTGCCTCAATTTCAGAGCCTGCTATTGGTCTATTCAGGGATTCAACTTCTTCCTGGTTTAGTCTTGGAAGAGTGTAAGTGTCCAGGAAATTATCCATTTCTTCTAGATTTTCCAGTTTATTTGCGTAGAGGTGTTTATAGTATTCTCTGATGGTAGTTTGTATTTCTGTGGGGTCAGTGGTGATTTCCCCTTTATCATTTTTAATTGCGTCGATTTGATTCTTCTCTCTTTTCTTCTTTATTAGTTTTGCTAGTGGTCTGTCAATTTTGTTGATCTTTTCAAAAAACCAACTCCTGGATTCATTGATTTTTTGGAGGGTTTTTTGTGTCTCGATCTCCTTCAGTTCTGCTCTGATCTTAGTTATTTCTTGCCTTCTGCTAGCTTTCGAATGTGTTTGCTCTTGCTTCTCTAGTTCTTTTAATTGTGATGTTAGAGTGTCAATTTTAGATCTTTCCTGCTTTCTCTTATGGGCATTTAGTGCTATAAATTTCCCTCTACACACTGCTTTAAATGTGTCCCAGAGATTCTGGTATGTTGTATCTTTGTTCTCATTGATTTCAAAGAACATCTTTATTTCTGCCTTCATTTCGTTTTGTACCCAGTAGTCATTCATGAGCAGGTTGTTCAGTTTCCATGTAGTTGAGCGGTTTTGATTGAGTTTCTTAGTCCTGAGTTCTAGTTTGATTGCACTGTGGTCTGAGAGACAGTTTTTTATAATTTCTGTTCTTGTACATTTGCTGAGGAGTGCTTTACTTCCAATTACGTGGTCAATTTTGGAGTAAGTACGATGTGGTGCTGAGAAGAATGTATATTCTGTTGATTTGGGGTGGAGAATTCTATAGATGTCTATTAGGTCTGCTTGCTGCAGAGATGAGTTCAATTCCTGGATATCCTTGTTAACTTTCTGTCTCGTTGATCTGTCTAATGTTGACAGTGGAGTGTTGAAGTCTCCCATTATTATTGTATGGGAGTCTAAGTCTCTTTGTAAGTCTCTAAGGACTTGCTTTATGAATCTGGGTGCTCCTGTATTGGGTGCATATACATTTAGGATAGTTAGCTCTTCCTGTTGAATTGATCCCTTTACCATTATGTAATGGCCTTCTTTGTCTCTTTTGATCTTTGATGGTTTAAAGTCTGTTTTATCAGAGACTAGTATTGCAACCCCCGCTTTTTTTTGTTCTCCATTTGCTTGGTAAATCTTCCTCCATCCCTTTATTTTGAGCCTATGTATGTCTCTGCGTGTGAGATGGGTCTCCTGAATACAGCAGACTGATGGGTCTTGACTCTTTATCCAGTTTGCCAATCTGTGTCTTTTAATTGGACCATTTAGTCCATTTACATTTAAGGTTAAGATTGTTATGTGTGAACTTGATCCTGCCATTATGATATTAACTGGTTATTTTGCTCGTTAGTTGATGCAGTTTCTTCCTAGCCTTGATGGTCTTTACATTTTGGCATGTTTTTGCAATGGCTGGTACCGGTTGTTCCTTTCCATGTTTAGTGCTTCCTTCAGGGTCTCTTGTAAGGCAGGCCTAGTGGTGACAAAATCTCTAAGCATTTGCTTATCTGTAAAGGATTTTATTTCTCCTTCACTTATGAAACTTAGTTTGGCTGGATATAAAATTCTGGGTTTAAAATTCTTTTCTTTAAGAATGTTGAATATTGGCCCCCACTCTCTTCTGGCTTGAAGAGTTTCTGCCGAGAGATCTGCTGTTAGTCTGATGGGCTTCCCTTTGTGGGTAACCCGACCTTTCTCTCTGGCTGCCCTTAAGATTTTTTCCTTCATGTCAACTTTGGTGAATCTGGCAATTATGTGTCTTGGAGTTGCTCTTCTCGAGGAGTATCTTTGTGGCGTTCTCTGTATTTCCTGGATCTGAATGTTGGCCTGCCCTACTATGTTGGGGAAGTTCTCCTGGATGATATCCTGAAGAGTGTTTTCCAACTTGGTTCCATTTTCCCCCTCACTTTCAGGCACCCCAATCAGACGTAGATTTGGTCTTTTTACATAATCCCATACTTCTTGCAGGCTTTGTTCATTTCTTTTTCTTCTTTTTTCTTTTGGTTTCTCTTCTCGCTTCATTTCATTTATTTGATCCTCAATCGCTGACATTCTTTCTTCCAGTTGATCGAGTCGGTTACTGAAGCTTGTGCATTTGTCACGTATTTCTCGTGTCATGGTTTTCGTCTCTTTCATTTCGTTTATGAGCTTCTCTGCATTAATTACTCTAGCCATCAATTCTTCCACTTTTTTTCAAGATTTTTAGTTTCTTTGTGCTGGGTACGTAATTCTTCCTTTAGCTCTGAGAAATTTGATGGACTGAAGCCTTCTTCTCTCATCTCATCAGAGTCATTCTCCGTCCAGCTTTGATCCGTTGCTGGCGATGAGCTGCGCTCCTTTGCCGGGGGAGATGCGCTCTTATTTTTTGAATTACCAGCTTTTCTGCCCTGCTTTTTCCCCATCTTTGTGGTTTTATCTGCCTCTGGTCTTTGATGATGGTGATGTACTGATGGGGTTTTGGTGTAGGTGTCCTTCCTGTTTGATAGTTTTCCTTCTAACAGTCAGGACCCTCAGCTGTAGGTCTGTTGGAGATTGCTTGAGGTCCACTCCAGACCCTGTTTGCCTGGATATCAGCAGCAGAGGTTGCAGAAGATAGAATATTGCTGAACAGCGAGTGTACCTGTCTGATTCTTGCTTTGGAAGCTTCCTCTCAGGGGTGTACTCCACCCTGTGAGGTGTGGGGTGTCAGACTGCCCCTAGTGGGTGATGTCTCCCAGTTAGGCTACTCAGGGGTCAGGGACCCACTTGAGCAGGGAGTCTGTCCCTTCTCAGATCTCAACCTCCGTGTTGGGAGATCCACTGCTCTCTTCAAAGCTGTCAGACAGAGTCATTTGCATCTGCAGAGCTTTCTGTTGTTATTGTTTACTGTGCCCTGTCCCCAGAAGTGGAGTCTACAGAGACAGGCAGGTTTCCTTGAGCTGCTGTGAGCTCCACCCAGTTCAAGCTTCCCAGCGGCTTTGTTTACCTACTTAAGCCTCAGCAATGGCGGGCGCCCCTCCCCCAGCCTCGCTGCTGCCTTGCCAGTAGATCACAGACTGCTGTGCTAGCAATGAGGGAGGCTCCGTGGGTGTGGGACCCTCCCGTCCAGGTGTGGGATATGATCTCCTGGTGTGCCTGTTTGCTTAAAGCGCAGTATTGGGGTGGGAGTTACCCGATTTTCCAGGTGTTGTGTGTCTCAATTCCCCTGGTTAGTAAAAGGGATTCCCATCCCCCTTGCGCTTTCCAGGTGAGGCAATGCCTCGCCCTGCTTCAGCTCTCGCTGGTCGGGCTGCAGCAGCTGACCAGCACCGATCGTCTAGCACTCCCCAGTGAGATGAACCCAGTACCTCAATTGAAAATGCAGAAATCACCGGTCTTCTGTGTCGCTCGCGCTGGGAGTTGGAGACTGGAGCTGTTCCTATTCGGCCATCTTGCTCCGCCCCTCCCTGGCTTGTCGACAAGCATTCTTATACACCGGTAACAGACAAACAGAGAGCCAAATCATGAGTGAACTTCCATTCATAATTGCTTCAAAGAAAATAAAATACCTAGGAATCCAACTTACAAAGGATGTAAAGGACCTCTTCAAGGAGAACTACAAACCACTGCTCAGTGAAATAAAAGAGGACACAAACAAATGGAAGAACATACCATGCTCGTGGATAGGAAGAATCAATATCATGAAAATGGCCATACTGCCCAAGGTTATTTATAGATTCAATGCCATCCCCATCAAGCTACCAATGAGTTTCTTCACAGAATTGGAAAAAACTGCTTTAAAGTTCATATGGAACCAAAAAAGAGTCCGCATCTCCAAGACAATCCTAAGTCAAAAGAACAAAGCCGGAGGCATCACGCTACCTGACTTCAAACTATACTTCAATGCTACAGTAACCAAAACAGCATGGTACTGGTACCAAAACAGAGATATAGACCAATGCAACAGAACCGAGTCCTCAGAAATAATACCACACATCTACAGCCATCTGATCTTTGACAAACCCGAGAGAAACAAGAAATGGGGAAAGGATTCCCTGTTTAATAAATGGTGCTGGGAAAATTGGCTAGCCATAAGTAGAAAGCTGAAACTGGATCCTTTCCTTACTCCTTATACGAAAATTAATTCAAGGTAGATTAGAGACTTAAATGTTAGACCTAATACCATAAAAACCCTAGAAGAAAACCTAGGCAATATCATTCAGGACATAGGCATGGGCAAGGACTTCTTGTCTAAAACACCAAAAGCAACAGCAGCAAAAGCCAAAATTGACAAATGGGATCTAATTAAACTAAAGAGCTTCTGCACAGCAAAAGAAACTACCATCAGAGTGAACAGGCAACCTACAGAATGGGAGAACATTTTTGCAATCTACTCATCTGACAAAGGGCTAATATCCAGAACCTACAAAGAACTCAAACAAATTTACAAGAAAAAAACAAACAACCCCATCCAAAAGTGGGCAAAGGATATGAACAGACATTTCTCAAAAGAAGACATTCATACAGCCAACAGACACATGAAAAAATGCTCATCATCACTGGCCATCAGAGAAATGCAAATCAAAACCACAATGAGATACCATCTCATACCAGTTAGAATGGCGATCATTAAAAAGTCAGGAAACAGGAGCTGGAGAGGATGTGGAGAAATAGGAACACTTTTACACTGTTGGTGGGATTGTAAACTAGTTCAACCATTATGGAAAACAGTATGGCGATTCCTCAAGGATCTAGAACTAGATGTACCATATGATCCAGCCATCCCATTACTGGGTATATACCCAAAGGATTATAAATCATGCTGCTATAAAGACACATGCACACGTATGTTTATTGTGGCACTATTCACAATAGCAAAGACTTGGAATCAACCCAAATGTCCATCAGTGACAGACTGGATTAAGAAAATGTGGCACATATACACCATGGAATACTATGCAGCCATTAAATAGGATGAGTTTGTGTCCTTTGTAGGGACATGGATGCAGCTGGAAACCATCATTCTTAGCAAACTATCCCAAGAACAGAAAACCAAACACCGCATGTTCTCACTCGTAGGTGGGAACTGAACAATGAGATTACTTGGACTCGGGAAGGGGAATATCACACACAGGGGCCTATCATGGGGAGGGGGTAGGGTGGAGGGATTGTATTGGGAGTTATACCTGATGTAAATGACGAGTCGATGGGTGCTGACGAGTTGATGGGTGCAGCACACCAACATGGCACAAGTATACATATGTAAGAAACCTGCACGTTATTCACATGTACCCTAGAACTTAAAGTACAATAATAATAAAAAATAAATAAAAAATAAAAAATGAATAAAATAAAAAAAAAAAAGAAAGTTAAAACTATATGTAGCAATTTAACAATCAATGGGAAGAAGTGCGATTACTTCATGACCTTTAAAACTTTTGTCAAAGCAATAAAAGTAATACTGTCAGTTAAAAATGTACAGGGACATGGAAAAATGCAAAAGTAATATTTTTATAGTATACTATATAACAGAGACATTCAGAATTAAAATGTATTATTTATTTTTAAAAACTTATCAAGAGTAGTTTGGGCAGTTCCTGCTTTCTTCCTCTTCTACACAATATCAAGCAAACCACCTTTTTATTTGTTGGAGAATTTTAATATTCCTTTCTAAATTTGGAACCACTTCCAAATTTATACTTTGTGCATTCACTGTCTTAAAATATGTCTGAAAATTCCTTTAATGCAAACTTTTAATGGACATCATTTCTTCTGGAATATCTTCATCCCTTTTATTACATTTTTCTCTTATCTATCCATAAGTCCACCTTCACTAAGAGTCTGTAACTCTTAGTCAGAGACTGGTGCAACATCAACGTTTCCATTGTGAACAAGTACTGCATAACTTCCTTTACATTGGATTTGATTTGACTTTAAGTGGTATTATTTTTAAAAACTTGTGCTGAATGTTCATCTTTGTTGATCAATTCTCTCTTTAGAGTATTCTTTGTTTTAATTTTCATGAAGGTTTATCACTGGGAATCAAGGAGGCAACACAGCATGCTTTTTTGCCTGCATTTGGCCTGAGTAACAGATAGGCAGTGACCAATCAGCAATAGACTTTGAAAGAAATGGCAGGTCAGTCACTGATATTGAAATGCAGCTGTTATTTACATTTTTTTTTTGGACTAAATAGATACCAGCAAAATGTGTTATTGATTTAATTTTCATAGTTCATACAAGGTAATAACTAAAATTTAAACTGCCTTTTTAAGGGACAGGTATTATTTGGCTAGAATGTGATAAGTAAAATTTATAATTGTTGGATCCATGCATAGGAGAACCTCCTTACATGATTGAATTAGAGGAGTAAGGAAGAAGATGGAATATAGAAAAATGTCAAATGTATTTGCTGATGGATGGTGTCTTTTGCTGAGATGTGAAATGCAAGGGAAATTATATGATTTTAATTTTTGAAAATGTTACATTTATTGTATCTATCTTCAGCCAGATTAGAAATGTCCAGGATCAATAGGTCTGGAGATGAAGAGAACAATCTGTGATGAAAATAGGAATTGTTAAGTTATCTATTTATAGATGATACATATTAGTATAAGAAGAAAGTATATTAACAAAAGTCTGGAAAGTATATTAATAAAAGTTGCCAGATAATTAAAGGAAACTTGAGTATCTTATAAATCTAAGTAAGAGCTTACAACAAACAAACAAACAATAGAATGTAGCATCACATGGTGCTAAGGGTAAAGACAGAGGTACATACCCTGCTTGATTTAACAACAAGGAGATCATTATTGATAGTGAAGAGAAAAATTTCAGAAAATTTGTGAAGAAAATGTCAGATAATGCAATGATAAGGAGAGTGAATATAAAGTGTGAGAGTGAGGATAATAATTGAATTCTGAATTCTGAAAAATAAAACATTCTAATTTAATTAGATACAACAGTATTATATACAATACTAGCTAATTAAATAAATTTAATGATAGAAGTTCAATAAAACACAAATTAATAAATTTAGATTTTAGTAATATAAGTAATTTTCTTTTCCTAGAGTGTGTTCCGTATGCAGATGAGAAGTATGTATATTCTGTGGTTGATAAGTAGAGTGTTCTATAGATTTTTATTAGGTCCTATGGTTTTAAGTGTCAAATTTAAGTCAAGGATTTCTATGTTAGTTTTCTACCCTGATAATCTAACACTGTCAGTGCGGTGTTGAAGTGCCACACAATTATTGTGTGGCTAAACCTTTTCATAGGTCTAAAAGTGCTTTTTTTTATGAATCCAGGTACTCCAATGTTGGGTGTGTATGTATTTAGAATAGTTAACTCATCTTGTTATATTGAACCCATTATCATCATGTAGTACACTTCTTTATCCTTTTTTTTAATGTTGTTGATTTAAAGTCTATTTATCTGATATAATAACACTGACCTCTGATCGTTTTTGTTTTCCATTTGTGTGATAGATCTTTCTTCAACTCTTTGACTTGTGTCTATGGGTGTTGCTACATGTGAGATTGGTCTCTCAAAGAGCGCAGATGGATGGGTCTTGTTTTTTCATCCAATGTGCCATTCATTCTGTGACTTTTAAGTGGGGTGTTAAGACCACTCACACTCAAAGTTAATATGAAAGTGAGGTTTTGATCCGACCGTGAAGTTGTTAGTTGGTGGTTTTATAGTTTCTATCCTGTAATTTCTTTAAAGGGTCTCTGTGTTATGTATGTAGGTGTGGCTTTGTGTTAGCAGATTTTATTCTTTCATCTCCATGTATAAAACTTCCTTAAAGGATCTTTTGTAAGGCTAGTCTGGTGATAATTTTCTTAGTGATTCTTTGTCTGGAAATGATTTTTTCTCTCCTTTGGTGCTTGTGAAGCTTAATTTGGCAGAGTATGAAATTCTTGGTTAAGTTTCTCTACTTTGAGAATGTTGAAAACATGCCCCCAGTCTCTTCTGGCTTGTAGGGTTTCTGCTGAGAAGTCTTCTGTTAGCTTGTTGGGGTTCCTTTTACATGTGATCTGACATTTTCCTCTAGCTGCCTTTAAGATTTTTCTTTTAGTGTTGACCTTACATAGTCTTGTAACTGCATGCCTTAGTAATGTTTCATTTTGTGTAGTTTCTGGCAGATGTTCTCTGGATTTCTTGTATCTAGATGTCTACCTCTCTAGAAAAGTTAAGTAAATTTTTACGAATTATTGCCTTGAATGTGTTTTATAGGTTGTTATTTTTTTTTTCCTCTCTCTAAGGAATACCAAGAATTCATAGGTTTGGTTATTTTGCATAATCCCAAATTTCTCATTGACTTCATTTGATGATGTGGTTTTGGTCTTTAATCCTGTTTATGTGATGTATTACATTTATTGACTTGCATATGTTAAACCATCCTGCATTTCTTAGATGAAACCCACTTGATCACGATGTATTATCTTTTTGATGTGCTGTTAGATTCAGTTAGCTGGGATGAAGGGCTGCTTCAACATACGAATATCAATAAATGTGATTCATCACAGAAACAGAATTGAAAACAAACAAGAAAATCCACACATGATCATCTCAAAAGATTTAAAAAAAAAAAAAGCCTTTGATAAAATCCAATAATAAAACCCTCCACAAAATAGGCATCAAAGAAACATATCTCAAAATAGAAAGAGGCATCTATGACAGCCCACAGCCAACATTATCCTGAATGGGCAAAAGCTAAAAGCATCTCTCTTAAGACCTGAAAGAAGACAGCTGGGCATGGTGACTCATGCCTGTAATCTCAGCACTTTGGGAGACAGAGGTGGGTAGATCACCTGAGGTCGGGAGTTTGAGACCAGCCTTAACAATGTGGCGAAATCCTGTTTCTACTAAATTACAAAAAAAAAAAATTAGTCGGGCGTGTTGGCAAGCACCTGGAATCCCAGCTACTTGGGAGGCTGAGGCAGGAGAATCACTTGAACGCAAAAGGCGGAGGTTGCAGTAAGCCAAGATCACCTGCTGCACTCCAGCCTGGGTGACAAGATCAAAACTCCATCTAGATAAAAAAATAAAATAAAATAAAATAAAATAAAATAAAATAAAATAACTGGAAGACGACAAAGAGGTCTACTCTCACCACTCCTATTCAGCATAGTACTAGAAGTCCTATTCAAAGTAATCAGGCAAGAGAGAAAAATAAAAGGCATCCAAATAGTATAATAAGAAATCAAATTATCTTTCTTTTCTGATGATAGAATTCTATACCTAGGAAACCCCAAAGACTACACCAAAAGACTAGTAATAGAGCTGATAAGCAACTTCAGTAAAGTTTCAGGATTCAAAATGAATGTGAAAAAAATCAGTAGCATTTATATACACCAATAATATTCAAACTGAAAACAAAATTGACAACATAATCCCGTTTACAATAGCCATAAAAATTATAAAATACCTTGTAATTTATTTAACCAAAGAAAAGAAAGATCTCTACAAGAACAACTACAATATCTTGCTGAAAGAAATAATAGGTGATCCCAAAAAAGGAAAAATATATCATACTTAAGAAACAGAAGAATCAATATCAGTAAAATTGCTATGCTGCCCAAAGCAGTGTACAGATTTGAGCCATTTCTCTCAAACTACCAACATCATTTTTCACCAAATTAGAATATATTCTAAAACATATGCAAGCACAAAAGAGATTGAGTATTTGAAGCAATCTTAAGCAAAATGTACAAAGACGGAACTATCACACTACCTGACTTCCAACTGTACTACAAGGCTACAGTAAACAAAACAGCATAGTACTGTTACAAAAACAGACACATAAATCAATGGAACAGAATATAGAATCCAGAAATAAAGCCGCACACCTACAACCATCCAATCTTCAACAAAGTTGACAATAACAAGCAATGAGGAAAGGACACCCTATTTAATAAATGGTTTGGGGATAAATGACTAGCAATGTGCAGAAGAATGAATCTGGCCCCTACTTTTCACAATATACAAAAATTCAAGATGGATTAAAAAGACATAAATGTAACATTTAATACTATACAAAATCTAGAAGAAAACAGGAAATACCATTCTGAGCATTGGTGTTGGCAAAGAATTTATGGCTAAGCCCTCAAAAGCAATTGCAGCAATAACAAAAATTGCCGATTGGGAACTAATTAAACTAAAAAGCTTCATATCTGACAAAGCTCTCATATCCAGAATCTATAAGGAACTTAAACAATTCAACAAACAAAAAGGAAATAATCCAATTTAAAAAGATGGGCAAAGGCTATGAATAAACACTTCTCAAAAGATAGCATTTGTGTGATCAATTAATATATGAAAAAAATGCTCAACATCACTAATAATTTGAGAAATGCAAATCAAAGTCACAGAGATACCATCTAACATCTGTTGGAATATTTATTATTAAAAAGACAAAAAAATAACAGATGTTGGCAAGGTTGCTGAGAATAGGAAACACATATACACTCTTTGTGGGAATGTAAATTATTTCAGCAACTGTGAAAAATGGTTTGGAGATTTCTCAATGAAATTAAACAGAACTACCATTCAAGCCAGAAATCCCATTACTAGGTGTATACCAAAGGAAAATAAATTATTCTACCCAAAAGTCACATGTACTTGCATGTTTGTTGCAGCATTATTCACAGTTGCAACGACATGGAATATCAACCCTGGTGTCCATCAATTGTGGGTTGAATAAAGAAAATGTGGTACCATGGTACAGCATATCATGGAATACAGGAAATCCATAAAACGAATGAAATTATGTCCTTTGCAGCAATATAAATATAGCTAGAGGCCATTGTTCTACACAAATTAGTGTAAGAACTGAAAACCAAAGACTACATATTTTCAGTTACAAGTGAGAGCAAAATATGGAGTATACGTGGACATAAAGATCAGAGCAATAGACACTGGGGAGTACTAGAGGTGAGAGGTGGTAGAGGGGTGAGGGTTGACAAACTACCTATTATGTATTATGCTCACTGCCTAGGTGACAGGATCCTTTGTACACCAAACCTCAGTGACAACTTTTACCCATCAAACAAACCTGCACATACACCTGTTGAACCTAAAATAAAAGTTGAAAAATTATTTTTCTAAATGAATCTCTTTTGTGTTTTATAATTAGATTTTTGTTTTGCAATGGATTATAATATCAAGATGATTGGGGAGAAATAACATAGTGAAGCAAGTATATTAAAATTTTAAAATTTATAAAACAACCTTGACAAATAATTCTGAAAAGTAGAAATAATAGCATTTTATAGTTAAAAATAGTTTAAAACAAAAATAAGAGAAAAAATTATTTTCAATAACATATACCTGTTTATTAAAAACGATTAGAGATTCACATTATCACCAGTATAATTTAAAAATGTTTGGAAAGATATAGCCAACACAATAGGAAAGGACAAATAAAATACAAAGTTATAAGGCAAAAGATAATTTCTTATTAGTTTCTGTGTAACACTTTTTAAGGTACAAGTCAAATGAAATTTATTAAAATGTCAATTCAGCAATGTGGTTATATAATTTATAGATTAACTTTCCTCTATTTTGTTGTAAATGTAGAATTAAAATTTAGAAGATATGATGAGACTTCATTCATATCAAAAAATTTAAAATATGAAAACTTGTAAATAGCCTTAACCAAAAATATAAAAGTCAGTGTGGACCGCTATACAAGTTGTGCTCATTGTCTGAACAGGTGATGAACTTTTTTTCTAATTTATCTCTTAGAGATGATTTGGTATTCTCACAACTAAATTGATAAGTCACGTAATTATATAAACATGTAAAAACATGTTTTTATTGACTGCTACATGTTATTGCATAGAAGAATTTGGTCATCAGCCTGACATTTTTTTTTTTTTTTCCAGAAAGCTTTTTTTGTTTATGTCTTTCCTTGCTTGGGATGTTGATGACTTCTATAGCTGTTAAAAAGTTATGCTAATAATTTGGATTCTTTAATTTTTCTTTAGAATGGAATTATATTCATCTGAATCTGTGTCAACATGTATTTATTTATGTCAGAGAAGATAGCTCTTCCCATCTATGAATAATTGCCTTTTCATGTTTTCTGTACCTCTTCAGGGAACATTATATACCTGTATGTTAACCTTTTCTTATTTGTTCACTCTGTCTTTCAGTATTTAATTCATAAACAGGTTTAGTATCTCTTATCCAAAACGTTTAGGCCCAAAAGTGTTTTGGATTTCAAATTTTGGAATATTTGCATATACATAATAAAAAATTGGGGAAATGGGACCCAAGTTGAAAATCAACATTTATTTATATTTTATATCTCCTGAAAGGAATTATAAACAACATTTTAAATAATTTTGTTCACAGAACGTTTTGACTGCTACCTGTCATATAAAGTCAGGATTGGAATTCTTCACATATGGTATCACTCAGAAACGTTCAGATTTTGAAGCACTTTGGATTTCAATTTTTTGGATTAGGGCTGTATTTAATCTTATATTTTACTTTGTCAGTTTTTTTTTTTTTTGGGGGGGTGGCTATCTATTAAGTTCACTTTCCACAATTATGACTCAATTATCTATGACCATGGTACTGAAACTGCTGCCAAACTGAATTTTAATTCCTCTATTAACTCCTTACTTTAATTTCATTCTACTATTTTGTTCAATTTTATTTCAAATCCATTCAAACCTTGTATTTTTTTCTTTTTCTTTATATATAAAAAGTGTCAAAAATTTTTCTGACACTTTTTATTTATTTCATTCCTTGTTGTCAAAAGATATGTGCTTATCATCTGAGTTTCTCAAACATAATTACAATTCACTTATGGTTTCAAGCTATACATATATTTGCAGAAAGATTTTCTTCTCTAAATTTCAAACCAATTTTATGGTGATTTAAAATTCTTCTCAAATCTATATTCAAATTTTAATTTCAAACATACCCCTCTCCTATTGAGCATATATTCCATTTTACCAGACTGACTGGCTCTCTGTTGTTAAGCATATACTTATTAATAATAATTCCCAGACATAATGCAACTAGGTTCATTTCTTTTGCTATTTGTGTCTAAAATGACATATATGAGCAACTGCTTTCATAATAGAACTATAACTTTTGAAAGCCAGAATTTCTTAATATAATTAGTGAGTTCAACTACTGGTATGTGAGGGAAGCTACAGCCAGGCTACTTTCTTTTAGAAAACATGAATCTTTGTTGTATATTTGACAAAAACAGGTTTTGGGTTCTAGAAACATGATTTCTGCCAACATGACTTTTTGGAGTTTGTAAACTGGCTTCATATCTAAACGTATTGGGTGAGGTGATAACCTGTCTGTCCTATTAACACTACAGACACTGGTACATGATATAGCATAGTGGTTAATGATATCTTTGGAGCTAAAAGATCATGTTTCAAACCGTAGCTCTACTACCAAGTATATGATGATAAGCATATCTGTTTTGATGTTATGGCGGAGGTAAATGTAATCCTGTCTTAATATGATAGCTTTCACCAGTTTCATTTTAGAATTAGCAAGCATACACTATGAGGAGAAGAATTATTTCCATTAATTATTGAAAGTTGAGAGGAACAGTTTTATTACTTTGAAATGAGCAGTGATCTGTCCTATCTCTATATAAAGTACCTCCATTTGATTATTTCAAACAATTAAACCTGAGGTGATGAAGTAGATAAAAATATAAGATGTAGTAGACTGGAATTCTCTGGCCCTTTTAAAACTAAATAATAATGGCATTTTGTTTTTTATGTATACATTTTAAAAATATACCCATTAAGAACTGTGCACAAAAACGAATTTTGTATAGAAAGCTCTTACACTACTATTGAAGCTAGAGAATGACTGCAGAAGAGATCATGGTAATACAAGCGCAAATTCGCTAAGACATTGCTTTAAATACAAGATTTGGGTCTCATCTCAAATAATATTATTTTGTCATGTAGATCACATCAGAAAAACACAGATACAAAAGATCAATTATATTCCATGGTATATTCAGTTTAATTTTCTGTTCACTTGAAACTACCCAACATCTTGTTACAGATCATTTTCCTTTGCAATATACTCTAAGTTGAACATACAATTAATTTTGATATAAATTATAATTTATATGAAACTAGAAAATATTGCAAATTGCCAACATATGGCTCTTAGAGCACAAATAATATAAAAAGCTTATATAAATAGCAAGATAAATACCCTCTCTTAACACTTGAGTAAAATTTAACACTAGGTAAGAAAAATGAGTATGAACAATTTTATCTAGCATTCTAATATTCATACAGCATTACTGTATGTGAAATAGATATTTTTTCTAGATTTAAGATAGCACAGCAGAAATCAATGAGAGATATTTATTTATTTTTGCATTTTTGAAGTAGTCTTGTTAATAAACAATTTTGTTAGAGAAACTATTCTCTGTTATTTTATTGACTTTAAAGGATTTACTCTGAAGATTTACTCTAGATTTTTTTCTCCATATTTAGTGAAGAATGAATACTCCGATGGGTATGACTGAAAAAGAAAAAAAAAAAAAAGAGAGAGAGTATGTGGTCCAAATCTGTTTCCTCTGTATTTTAAATGTCTTTAATTGGAGATTGACTGTGTGCCATACTCAGACCAAGGGCCTAGATTACCTGCTGAGGCAGGTGTGGGTTCCCATCTTCCTCTGTACTTAACAATGAGGCTCAATTGCTCTGTGGCAGTAAGTAAGGGTTAATATGACTCCTTCACAGAACCAAACTTCTCCTCATTGGATCTTTCAAGATGAAGAATGGGTGAAAGAGCTAGGAGGTTTAGTTGTGTTCATAAACTTAAGTTATCTTATCTAATCTGACTTAATAAGAAAGAATGCTAATATTTTAGTTATAACATATCTGAAAATGTTGTCAACTAATCAGTTGGTTCAGGTATTAAAGGTATAATCCCTAGCGAGGAATTTGTACTATACTAGTAATGTTCAAAATTCCCCTTGAGGCTCTTCCTACTAGCTTATCTATATTGTTTACAGAGGTATAGATAGATGGTTTAAGCACAGTGTAACAAGTTATACAGACTGGCGTTAAGCAATGTGACTAGTGAGATATAATAACACCACTCAGTAAACTTGTGCCTGGACTCCCCTGAAACTAAGACATATAGCACATATTCTAGTGCTTAATTGTCCAAAAGACAAAGTAATTTCTTTGCCACTGTACAAGAACCCTGGGGCTATGCTTGGAAATTTTTACATCTCTGTAATGTATTTTGTCTCATTGACTGTACCTATTACATTTACTGAAGTTATACTTGAGTACATACTATGATGTCCTAAGTATTCTTTTTAAAATTCAACCTGTGTAATCAATACAAAATTGTATCCTAAAGTTTGAGATAATAGTTCATGTAAAATTGAGCAAAATATTCCTTTATGTTGGTAGATCAATAATTAACTAAAAAGTGGTATCTGTTAAAAATAGAAAAGCAATTACTACCAAAAGCTCATTTTATTGATTACAAATGGTTATTTTAATACTATGTGTAAATTTCTATGTAAAGAATCTTTGTGCTAGACAGATACTATTTTTGCAAAGTGAAAAATATTATTTTAAAACATGCAATAAAAATAACATGTAAAAATATCTTTTTTATAAAGAACAAAATTTGTAGCTTTCAAAATGTATACTTAGGTAGAGCTAAGCTTAAGTTTAGTAAGTAATTTTATCTGCAATATACCTTCATAGTCTAATAATATACCATATAAAGCAAACAAAAAATTTGTGAGGTAATCCCTGACCTTGTAGGAGATTAAACTCATTATAGGTCTCACGAATGATCTATACTTTCCTATTATTTATTTATTTATTTTTTAATATTTACTTTTTAATTTTTTTTTTTTTTTTTTTGACATGGGGTTTCACTTTGTCACCAAAGGTTGGAGTGCAGTAGCAAAATCTTGTCTCACTGCAGCCTCAACCTCCTGGGCTCAGATGATACTCTCACCTCAGCCTCCCGAGTAGCTGGGACAACAGGGGTTTGCCACCACCCCTGGCAAATTTTTTGTATTTTTGGTAGAGATGGGGTTTTGCAGTGTTGCCCAGGTTGGTCTCCAACTCCTGAGCTCAGGGGATCCATGATATCCAGCCTGCTCTCCTATTATATTCCGGTATTGATATACACTGAGGATTCAATGATGTGAAAGAAAGACACAATCTCTTTCATGTGAAATATTTTGCAGTAACCCAATTAATTGATACAATATCATAGTAAGAACATATATTATTGGTTTTCTGCAAGTATCATTACTTATTATAGAAGTATATGCACACACATATCTGTCCTAATTTTGTGATATAAAATTGATAGAAGATTTCTAAACCATTCAGCCTTCAGGTGCTCATAGTTTTACTTCATTCTATTTATAAAAAGAAAATAACTAGAGGGGTAAGTAAGGATGTATGAATAAGGATATTCAGCACAGCTTTACTAAAGTAAAAGCATCTACGCACAGAATGAAAATCAACTTGTTGATTTCCACAGTGTATTTCTATAAAATAATAATCAGCTACTTAAAATAATGACATAGAAAATTAATGATATAGAGTTTCTGTAAGAGATGAAACAGTGAAACAAGCAAATTGAAGAAATACAAATAATTTCAGACATTTAAAAATGTAAATATATTCCATTTTAAAAGCCTAAATAATCATATGAAAATATTTATAATTGTATATATTGCTGGGATTATGTTATTTTAATACTATATGTGAATTTCTGAGTAAGAATCTCATGTACTAGTGACATATTACTATTATTTTTTCAAATTGAAAAATAGGATTTTAAAATATACAATAAAAATAACACGTAAGATATTTTTGGTAAAGAACAAAATTTGTAGCTTTCAAAATGTATACTCAGGGAGAACTAAGCTTAGGTTTCGCAGGTAATTTTATCTGCAATATACTTTCCAGATATTAAAAAAAAAATTTTCTTTAAAGATTTTTCAATATTTAAAAGTTTAATTATAATAAACTTATAATAGGAAATTTTGGGGAAAAAAGGAGAACTACATTATTATTTTACTTGATATTTAAGATCATATTGTAGTTTATGTAAAATATTGATTAGATGGCCATATTTTTGCATGAGTGATTATCTCTTTAGTGTGTGGAATGGAACATGTTGTGACTCACTACGTTTGTCAGAACTACAGTACAGATACATAGATGCTTAATGGCTCTACTGACTCATGATTCCTCTTCTCTTAGCCTTATGGAGAGATATTTTTGCTACTTAAAAAATTAATCACTCCAAGTAACTCAAAAATTATTCAGGAAATATTTGAAAACCTTTAAAATATAAAGGTGAAATTGTTAGTCGTGTATAGTCTCTGCACTTGATCTCCTGTCTACATCAACACTTACACATTAAATGTTTTCTCCTACTCTGTGTTCACTCAGAGGGAAAAAACTAGTTCTTCCAAGAAACAAAAACCACTTTCTTTGGACCCTTTTTATTTCTCGTATGTCAGTGAAATATCTTCTGAAAATCTAAAACAGTGTTTTATTTAAAAATGAAATACAAATGTTATTTTGATTGCTTAATGTGATGACTCGAGAGAGAGATCACTAAACTATCAATAACACTCCGTATTAGGAGATTCAAGGATAAACTAGAAATACACATTTTGTATACTTTTTGCCTTTTTGAGGCTAAAAAATGTGTTTATCCTATTAACTCAAAACAAGATTTTTCTTTGCCAATATTTATTCTTTTAGAAATACTTTTAATGTTACCTTTTCAGGGTTTGTAATTTTTCAACCTAATAATTATTAAGTATACTGCATTAAGTATTAAATGAGAATGTGTAATATTGCCTCCTGTAGTCTGCTAACAAAATAGTCTATTACTTTTTCCCAAACCAAGATGTGATTTTCAACAATATAATTGGAAGGAATAGAATACAATTAAATTATAAATGTAATAAATTAACATTGTAAAAGTGTATAATTAGTAATTATTTTGGAAGAAAATTTTTACTTGTTCAATCAGTCAAATTATTGGAAAAACAAAAGCAATAAGCGCATTTGGATTTATGTATGCTCAGTTTGTTACATGAAACTTTTCAAAAGCTGAAAAGCTTTTCCAGGTAGATTTATACAAGATATATTTCTAAAGTATGGATGCATACACATACACACACACATACACACACACACCGCACACACGTTTAAGGCTATAAATTATACAATATTAATGATTTCTGATTGAATTATATCAATCAATAGCAAGTACTTGCAATTTGTATTTTTATTTTTTATTTTTTATTTTTTAAATTTATTTATTATTATTATACTTTAAGTTGTAGGGTACATGTGCACAACGTGCAGGTTTGTTACATATGTATACTTGTGCCATGTTGGTGTGCTGCACCCATCAACTCGTCATTTACATCAGGTATAACTCCCAAATCCCTCCCCCCTCCCCCCTCCCCATGATAGGCCCCGGTGTGATATATATATTAGGCCTTTATTTTATTTCTTTTTTTTTTTTTTTTTTTTTTTTTTTTTTGAGACTGAGCTTGCTCTATCACCCAGGCTGGAGTCTAGTGGCACAATCTCAACTCACTGCAACTTCCGCTTCCCGGGTTCAAGTGATTCTCCTGCCTCAGCCTCCCAAGTAGCTGGGATTAATGCATCTGCCACCAGACTCAGCTAATTTGTGCGTTTTTAGTGGAGATGGGGTTTCACTATGTTGGCCAGGCTGGTCTCGAACTCCTGACCTCAAGTGATCCACCGCCTCAACCTTCCAAAGTGCTGGGATTACAGGCGTGAACCACCACTCCTGACCTAGATTAGGCCTTTAAATCAATAAATTACAAAATGTATGGCTTAAAATTTATGTAGTCTTAGTGTACACACTATTTTTCAATATAAAAACCTTGACATGTCTTTAAAGCTTAAACACCAGCAAATATAACTGTCACGAATTAATGGTATATATAAATGAGCCATTTATGTATTTATGTAGATGGCATATATAAATCCAAATACACACACACACACACACACACATACATACATGTGATTTTCATAAATTCAAGATGAGCCCCTAGGTGGCCTTGATGACCCATCTCTTCCTCCCTTTCTCACTTGTAATTTCAGAATAACGGTAGAATATGCTGAGAATGAAACCTCCTGAGATAAGGGGGAACTGATAAGAACATCTCAAAGTCCTCATCCTTCTTAAAACAGGATGTCCTGCAGTGCTTTAGCCCAGCTTGCCCAATGGACCCCTGAGTATAAAACCCCGAGTGGAGTGCTTTTGGAGTCCCTCAGCTGCAGGATGTTGTGGGGTACTTACAGATGAGACTCCATCCTCCCTTGTCAGCTTTTCTCAGCCTCAAAAGACTGTTTATCATCATGAATTCTATAATTCTATTGCCCCTTGTTTCCTATCTGTGAGTAATAAAATTTATTATTTTAATTCGCATGTGTTCTGTTTAAACGAATTTGTGCAAGTCAGTTGATAGTGATGCATGTTATTGGAGAGATGTTTAGAGTCTTTCCCTGGGGTGGATACCTGTGCCTGGTGAACCTACTTCACAATATGTTTGTGCTATTAAGGTAATTACATGTATATATTTTAAAATATCTTTGTTATAAACATAGAGTTAGAAAGCACTGCAAGACTGACAGTAGGAAAATAAAGCTTACTTCCTAATTGAATATAGTGAAACTTTTAGAGCAACAGCACCCAAAGTATGTTTGGCAAAACACAAATTCCCCGAGATGGTCTAGGAAAAATAGACATGTAACATCAAGTTCTTTGGGGACATGTGGCATGGAGTATAAGTGGAGACCATCACATTAAAAATATATCAGATATTTAGGAGATGTGATCTTTGTGATTTTGGGTCTGATTGGTTGTCGATGGCAGTTCCCAGATGACTGGCTTATGTAAGAAAACCTTGACTTTGAGTAGAGAAGAGTTCAGTGCTAGAGTGGAAGTAGGGTGGATAGCTCGGAGGATAGTATAAAATGAATTATCTAGAAAATGCATATTGTTAAAATTTACTTCATATCAAATCAAGGAGTAAGTAACCATACCAGACATTTTGGCATTATTCACATCATTAAATCTCAAACATTGATCGAATACTAGATATTAATATTAATATTAAGAATTTACATTATAACAGCTCCTAATCTAGAATAGTAAAACTGAAATTTATATTATCAAACTAAATTTACTTTGCGATTAAATCATTAGCCACAAAAATAATGGATGAAACAGGGAGGCTTACTGTATCTAGACTTTATTCAATTTACTCTGTTTAAATATTTATGACAGCAATAATTATTTTAGCAAGTTTTATTCGATTATAATACACATACACCAATACTTCCCAAGTCTACATTTTCTACCCCATTTGTGCTTCTCATCACATTTTTCCTGGTCTACTTGTATGAACCTTAACTTTCCTCTATTTTGGATTCGTTTTGTTTTGCCTTCCCTTTGCTTTTGTTTTTCTATTTTGTTTAAAACAGTGTCTTTCTATAATTTGCATTAGATTTCATTTCACATCAGTTTTGAACTCCTTTATCTATGTACCTTGTTAAGGAATTATTTCTCCCAAGTTTGTTTACATTCAAATATTGCTGAACTAAACAATGTTTTAACAACTGCAAAACCTGTGCATACTTTAGGTTTTCGATGGAATGAAATATTTACTACATTTCAGTTATAATAGTGCATTATTTTCAAACCCTTTTATTTTAATCAATATGTTGAGTACTCCTTTAAAAATGTAAAAAAAAAATACTATGAGAAAGGTGGGTTGGTGTTTGAACATAAGAATTTATTCTCTAATGCTGTGTGATATTTTTAATACAATTAAATAGGCCTGATGTAAAATATTATTCAACAGAGAAAATGCAAATAAAATTGTTTCACTGCAAATTTGGCTCAATTATTTTAAAGGTGGGAAGTATTTTATTCAGTTTTGGGTTTTAAGCCTTTTGTTTAAACTTTGAAACATTTCTATATAGTTTCAAGAAAATCAATAAGTGAAAACAACATTTAGCAGAAAACATAAAAGCAGGTAACAAAAATACTGATATAAGCATTTTACATGTATTAAATATAGTATTTTTAACATAGATACAAATTAAAATGTTTTGAGTAAGAAAAATCGCTGATTAGTAAGCTCATTAATAATTAACATTAATTCAAAAATTCTTTTACTTAATTATTTCATATAAAGTGTCTTTTAAAAAGTACCTAAAACTAATTTTTTCATTGGTAAACAATGATAACATAGTCTGAGGACACCAATGTGCACATTTTTGATATACATAAAAACTTGCAGAGCTGGAACCAAGAAACAAGATATAACTAAACTTTTATTTTGATAATTAAATCTAATCATTATTTTTACAAACAGGACATACACTTCACACTATATAATTTAAGGAAATGATGCATTAATTTTGATGTATAGTCATTAGGATAACTTTGGAAAAGCACATAATAAGACAGTGATAAATTGTGTTTTTAGGAATATCACTTAAATTTTCTTCATTCAGGAAATTTACTATTCATAGAACATGATTTGGAGCTTCTGTGATATTTATAAAATAGTTGGCATATATTTGAAGTAAGTTGCCAAATTTCTTACTCTAATTCTGATAAACAAGGCTGATGGAAATAAACATACACACACAATGTGTGTGTTACATGAACTTCCCCATAGCATTCTGCTAATCAGAAATTAATTTATGCTAATTAGATATTCTAAGACAACTGAATGCAGTCAGAGGGGAGATTAGGTCTATCAATCATTGAAATGATGATGTGAAAGCAATTAATTAATAAAAAAATTCTTATCTCCTGGGTGCCAAAAGTTCTAAATAGTGATGCCTGTTCATCATAGGAGGCATAGTAAGTAATTCCCAGGAATATTTCCTTTTCTCCATTTATGTTAAACAATTGTTTTATCAATGAAAAGCTTCTTCAAGTTGCTTTCTACAGTGGAATAATTAAGGACAGGATAAATTGGTACTCAACATCCATTTCAAATATGGTATAATGAACATCCCACAGTCATTGAAGACTCATAGGCTTTGGATACAAATTCAATTTTGCCAAAAAGACACACCTGCAAATGTTTTGAAGGTGTAATGAGTCATTGGCATCCTCCTTTGGTTTTGGTTGTTTCTTGCTGGCAAGCCAGGTTCTAGAGTTATTGGGGTTTTCTGCAGTGGTGTTTTTGTGTGCTGTTATTAGTTTTGAGGTTCTAAAAGCCAGTTCAGTACACAGCAGCTTCTAGATCTTGGGATCACGGCTGCTGTAACAGGCTCTCCAAGTCAGCAGTTCCAGGCTTGCACGTCCCCTGTGGAGCTGGCTCCCCTGGACAGATAGTTTGTTAGTGCAGTTGTGGGAACAGCTGTTGAGATCCACCAAATTTCCATCTCTTCTGATGATTTTGTACAATCCTAAATGCATTTGCGTTTCAAATAGTTAGAGTTGTTTTTGTTTCCTGAAAATAATTACTGATGGTTCAGAGTTATGTTTTAGTTGATAGGCGGAGCTAGAGTGTAAGTTGGCGTGACATTGCAACAAAAGTGTTGAAGCAGTGAGCAGAGTTTAATCAATGTGTGGAAGATTTTTGTGCTTTCTCTGTCCCACCTATTTCTGTATATCCTACCTTGGATCATCCTGGCTTCATTATTATTCTATCGTATATTTCAGTGTCCTCACACTTGTATTATAACAGAAGCAAACAATAAAACTATACTTTGTAGAGCTAAATCATCATCGTAATAATGATGGCTAAATTATTATTTTAATTAGATTGAATTTTTAATTTATTTTTAATAAGGTGTAACTGGCACAATTGAAACAACCATAGAGTCAGTCACTTGCTACGTTATTGAGGTAGGTTGGGCATTTCAGACATTCAGATACACTCTAAAACAAATCAGCTTAAATGATGGATAAAACACATATATTAGAATGTGAATTCCCTCAGTGAAGAGCATCTTTTTCCTTCTTTTGTTCACTTTTCTGTACTTAGGGCCCAGAATTGAGTGTGGCACAAAATAAGTACTCAGATATTAGCTGAGCAAAAGAATATATGAATGACAATTTGGTATATTCTCTTTGAGAGCTTTTATTCACTAGAACGATGTCTAAGTGTGTCAGTAGCTGGAGGATACATACAGCTGTTGATGCTGGACAATAGAGAATTCTAGTTGCTGCTTGAGATCCTATGAAATCAGAATGCTTGCATGTAGGCCTTACAAATATACATTTTAACAACAATAAAGTCTGAATGTTAATTATTGTAGTAAAGCTTAAGACATGCTGGCCCTTTCATCACCTGTCTCTGCTTTTGCATTCTTTAAAAAATAAAATTTTGAAATAATCCATTTTC
Source organism: Chlorocebus sabaeus (assembly GCF_047675955.1). Taxonomy (NCBI): domain Eukaryota; kingdom Metazoa; phylum Chordata; class Mammalia; order Primates; family Cercopithecidae; genus Chlorocebus; species Chlorocebus sabaeus. Next base: position 87,042,224 of record NC_132910.1, on the reverse strand, counting down.
TCTGTTTCCCAATGATTTTGTATAAACCTAAATTCATTGGTGTTTCAAGTAGCTAGAGTGAGAGAGTTGGCATTCTTATTTTCTCTATTAATAGACCACTTCAGACTTGGCTTTAGATTCTTCTTTTCCCATGAAATTTTTAACTTTATAGCCATCTGTGGGACAAATATATCATTGGTTCTCATCTTCCTAGGCTTATGCCAGCATATTCTCATTTTTTTTGTCACCTGTAATTTCTTCCTCCTGTTTAAAAATTACCTATTCTGCTTAGTTATGGACTGTAATATTCATAAAAGCACTATAACTATCAGCAGATTTGGTCAAAAATACATGCTTCAAATCTGTAGCACTTTTACATTTTATGTATCTTCTAGAAGACTACCTCTCCCCATGTAGGGATACTTAATCTAACATAAAGGAAAAACACTACTTAATACAAACTCCTATTATTTCCAGAGATTGAGAGCTAACCTGTTTATGACACCTGGTCAGTTCCTATTCTTGACATTTTCTTCTTCAGGTAAAAATACAAACAAACTGCACTGAAGAAATGGCACTAAAGTCAATCACCATGTAACCTTGATTTACTCACAATAAAATGTAGTTTCTGACAGGGCGCGGTTGGTTGCTCATGCCTGTAATCCCACCACTTTGGGAGACCGAGGCGGGCGGATCACGAGGTCAGGAAATCTAGACCATCCTGGCTAACACGGTGAAACCCCGTCTCTACCAAAAAATAGAAAAAATTACCCGGGCGTGGTGGCGAGCGCCTCACAGTCCCAGCTACTACTCGAGAGGCTGAGGCAGGAGAATGGCCTGAACCCGGGGTGGGGGGAGCTTGCAGTGAGCTGAGATCGCGCCACTGCACTCCAGCCTGGGTGACAGAGTAGGACTCCGTCTCAAAAAAAAAAAAAAAAAAAAAAAAAAAAGTAGTTTCATTTCTCTACATTACCCTTTGTAAAACGTTTCGTAATTGATCGTTAAATCAGCTTCTAACTCTGGGTCTAAGTCATGATACAAAATTCCAGGATTCCAGTTCTAGTCTCTTTTTTTACCAGCTGTGTCACCTCGGAGTGGCTAATTTTTTTCTGTGTACCTCAGTTTTGTCATGGTAAATGGGGCAAACCTACCTGATAGGACTGTAAGGACTTTGAGTTAGTAAATGAAAGCTGGTTAGGAGGGTGCTTAACATACAGTAAGAATTCTTCAGATATCTTTATGTTAATAAGCACACTATCACCCAATGTCACCTATACCATATAGCTATTTATTTACTTTCTCTGATAAAAATTCTGGTTATATTCACTTCATCAGCCTTTACCTCAAAACATCACACACTTTCTCTCATCTCTCTAAGCCATTTCAATGTCAAATTGAATCCTGTGTTCTTTGTGATTAAGATCATAATTGATTTTTCTGAATTAAAAGGTAATTTATTATATAGTAAAACTTACATTTAAAATCGAATTTGACACGTATTTTCAAGAATGTGCAATTCTTGAAATTTGGGGGTTCAGAGGTCTATAACTACACTTGTTTATTATGTTCTTCATATACAGTTGTTCTCATTTATTTATGGTTTGCTTTCAAGGTTTCAGTTACCCATAGTCAACTGCAGACCAAAAATGTGACATAAAATAAAATATTTGAAAGAAAGGGAGAGAGACCACATTCACATAACTTTTATTGCAATATATATATAGTTTGTTGGTTGGTTTGTTTGTGTATTAGTCCATTCTCATCCTGCTGTAAAGAATTGCCCAAGACTGGGTTTAATTGCCTCACAGTTCTGCATTGCTAGGTAGGCTACAGCAAACCTACAATAATGGTGGAAAGCAATGGAGCAGCAGTCACCTTCTTCACAGGGCAGCAGGACAGAGTGAGTGCAAGCAGGGGAAATGTCAGATGATTATGAAACCATCAGACCTCATGAGACTCACTCATTATCATGAGAGCAGCATGGGGGAAACCGCCCCCATGATCCAATTGCCTCCCCCTGGTACAGCCATTGACACATAGGGATTACGGGAATTACAATTCAAGGTGAGATTTGGAAGGGAACACAGAGCCAAACATATCAGCTCATTTGTTTTTTGAGACAGGGTCTTTCTCAGACTGAAGTGCAGTGATATGATCAAAACTCACTGCAGCCTGGATCTCCTAGCTCAAGCAATCCTGCCACCTCAGCCTGCCTACTATCTGAGAATACAGGCAAGCACAGCTGTGCCTGGTTAATTTATTAACTTTTTGTTGTTGTTGTTGTTGTTAGAGTCTGGGATTTCTATATGTTGCCCAGGCTGGTTTTGAACTCCTGGACTCAAGGCATCCTCCTGCCTTGGCCTCCCAAAATGCTGAGATTACAGGCCTGCCCTGGCCAATATATTGCTATAAATTGTTCTAGTTTGCTATTAGTTTTTGTTGTTAATCTTATACTATGCCTAACTTATAAATGAAATTTTATCATAGTTAATGTATATACAGGCAAAAACGTAGTATATATAGCACTAGGTACTGTCCATGGATTTAAGTATCCACCAGAAGTCTTGCAATGCATCTCTTGTGGATAACAAAGGGACTAATGTATTCTATGTACTCAATTTTTTTGTGTTTGCCTGTTTTGTATATAGGTTTCTGACAAAAATAGTTTCTAGTGCAGTTGTAGATCTGTCCCCTTTCTTTGTAATTCTGTTCATTTTTACTTCATGTTGTAACTTTCTGTTGGAATATTCCTTTTAATGTAATTTCAGAGCACCATTTATCTCCAATATCTATTTATTTTTAGTCTATTATCATACTATTAAAGCTATACTGGCTTCCTTTTTGTTAATATTTTGTCTTTCTTGGTTAATCATTTTAAATTATATTTTTAATTTACTGTCAAGTTTGTGTCATTAAAAAGTAGGAATTCTAAAAATTATCATCTGAAAATTCCTCTTTTAATCAACTAGTTAAATCTGTATTTATTCATAGTGATTACTGAACATTTAGATTTGTTATCGTTGGCTTTTTTTATACTTATCATGTCATTTTGTGTGTGGTGTGGAATAGTCTCTTATTTCCTTCTTTCCTGCTTCTTGTTACTTTGATAACTTTTTAATTTTTACTGTCAGATAATATTTCCTGTGTTTTATAACTCTGGAAGTTAACTACTTTAATATAATACTTAATCTTCTTTCTTATATTTTTAATATGTATGTTTAACTAAAAATATCATGAAGTCAATCAACCTGTCTATGCTCCTCCAGTACTTTGAAATTCTACTATAATTTATAATTCTCATATCCCCTTTCAGTCTGTCATGTTATTTCTAATATATTAGCTATTTCTTTTAAGATAACAACCTTTTAACTGATTTTTATTTGTTTATCTAAACATTTAGTTTTAGCCTTCCTCTTCTGTAGAATTTTTTGATATCTCAATTTTTCCTGGAGTTAGATTTCTGTATTGTGAAGCTCCTGCTTTAGTTTTTTCAGCAGTGATCTGGTAATGTTAAATTCTTTTTGCTGAGAATAAACTGCTTATTCTACAATGACAATTTAACTGGAACACTGGTTACATTTACATGTTTGTTTTTTATCTTTTCAAGTTCTGTACAATGTAACCAGCTGTGGATTCTGTTGTTTTTGTTTGTTTGCTAGTTTTTATTATTTTGCTCAAAAGTTATTTATCCTTCAACATAGGAGTAAAGATTTATCTATAACATTCCATTTATACAGCAATTCTGGAAATTTCTCATATACTATCTACTGTATTTAGCCTAAGAGCCTATAAAATCTCAATTATTGTTATCATAGTAAGTATATATTAGACCTTCACAATCTAGTCCACATTTTTATTAATATTTTTCTACATTTTATTTCTTTCACTTTGCAGCAATTTGATTAAGGACCTCAACTCCATTTTCTAGGTCACTATTTCTTTGGTGGTTAATCAATCTAATTTTAGTTTTGAAGACTAAGTTATTCCCGCCCTGAAGTTCTATATGTTTTTCCTTTTCAAGTCTGGCAGGTAGTTTTAACCAAACTTGGTATTTCTGGTTAGCCTGTATCACTTTCCATACTGTCTATCTTCATTATAATTTAGAACATTTTCATTTTAAATGTTACCTTCCATCTCTCTCCTTCCTTACCCTTTAAAGTCAATTTTAGAACTATCATTAGTCTTTACAAAAAAAACATATTTTGGTTTGATAACACTTTACATTGTAACTTTGTTGTATATATTTCTATGCTTACATACATTGTTTCATTCTCTATTCTTCAGAACTTCTTAACATAAATGTATGTCTTGTTAATTCTCAATATTCTTCTTTCAATATAAGCATTTCAGGTAATTGCAGGCTCTCTAATTTCTATTTTAGTGGTATTTTACTCATTTTTATATGTACCTTTTTCCATTTCAAGTAATATATATTTCATTTTTGTTATGACTTCTTTGTTAGGAGTTTTGTGATGTCTTTTTTAAGTGGTTTGAAAAATCATTTTTTTCTTATTTCAAGCTTAGACAATTGTATTTTGATAAGCCACTCTAGATACTAATTCTGTGAAATTTGTTGATATTTTATGGTCAGAATTTTTTTTTTTTTTTTTTTTTTTGAGACAAAATTTCTCTCTGTCGCTCAGGCTGGAGCGATCTCAGCTCACTGCAACTTCCACCTCTCAGGTTCAAGAGATTCTCCTGCTTCAGTCTCCTGGGTAGGTGGGATAACAGGTGCCCACCACCACACCTGGCTAATTTTTTGTATTTGTAGTAGAGATGAGTCTTCACCATGTTGGCCAGGCTGGTCTCGAACACCTGGCCTCAAATGATCTGCCCATCTAGGCCTCCCAAAGGGCTGGGATTACTAGGGCGAGCCACCGTGCCCAGCCTCCATATTTTTTGGTCAGATTTTCAAAATAAATCCCCCAAGATGACTTGGCATCACCTGCTGTTATGTGTAACCAGATGCAATTTGATATACAATTTGATAACAATTGCAAAAATAGCAAAAAATGTATAACCTGCTTTTATCAAATTGATTAGCTCAATAGTGTTAACTAATGTTGTTCAAAGTTTAATACATCATTGTTTTTGTTTTGTTTTATTACCTGTCGATTCCTAAGAAGTATGTTAAAACTACTCTTTATGAAAATACATTGTATTTTCTATCCTATTTTCTAAGAGACTTTTATTTTAGCTTGAATTACTAGGTAGATATAGGTACACTTTTTATACATTCCTAGTAAATTGAAATTTTAATTGTTACTTCGTGGCACTCTCTCTAGATCTCACATAGTAATACTCTTTTGAAAAAGCTCTTGTTGATGTATAAAACAACACAGAAAATTGCACAAGTCAAAAATAAAGAGTTCAATAAATTTCTACAAAGTGAATGTATGATTGTAACCAATACTTAAATAAAAAGGTAGAAAAATACTAGACTCCCAGAGAACCCCTAGTGTACCACCCATCAGATAAGAACTGTGAAGAGTTTTAGATTTTACCTTTTTCGTAAGTTGACAAGTAAACATTTTTTCATGTTACTCGTGCTTTAAGATATATATTAATATCACATTCTCATTTAAATCTTCAATCTATAAGCAGCTATTGACAATGAGCACTTTTTCGTCTATTAATGGTTCTTTTACTTTTAAAGTTTTTCACATATCTGGTGCGAATGGCCTGTATTTATGGATCACCTTAGGAACCACTGACATTTTTATAATATTGACAATTTGCAATCCATAGGTATAATAATTCATTACTTTTTCCATTAATTTTTTAAACTTTCATTAATTTTTTTATCTTCCATTAATTTTTAATCTTTATATTATTTTCATTAATAATTTGTAATATTTTGTATAGGTCTTACAATTTTTTATTTAATTTATTTTTAGGTATTTGATGCTTTGATGTTATTAAAATATATTGACATTAAATAGTAGTTTATTTTTACTTGTTAATGGTATGGAAAAACACAACAAATTGTATAAGTAACCTTGAATCTATCAACCTTCCTAAAAGTACTTATCTATTCAAATAAGTCATTTGTAGATTAATTGGAATTTTACATACACAAGTATGTCATCTATAAAAGTTCTTTCTGTCAAATCTTACGTGTTTTGCTTCTTTTCCTTCCTTATTGTACTATCTAGAACCTCCATATACTATTGAATAGAAGTAGAAATACCACTTGTCAAGTTCACATCTAGTTCTTAGTGGTAAACATATTAATGAATTAGTAACATATTAATAAATCCTACAAATTATACTGTTCTCCCCAAAATTTTTGTAGACAATGTATTAGGTTAAGAGAATGATTTATTTCCAGTATGCTAGTAATAATGACATTGACCGGGTTCTTAAATTTTAGCAAATAATCATTCTGACTATCTTTTGTTATGGTAAATTAGGTTGATTGACTTTCCAAAGTTTACAGAACCTTGAGTTTCTTGAATAAATCCAAATTTTGTCCTGATGTTTAATCTTTGTTTTAATTCACAATTCTAATATTTTTTATAGATTTTTGCTTTTTGAAGGATTGCCTTGTTTTTTTTTTTTTCTTCCTTATAATATTCCTGTCAAGTTTTGGCTGCAATGTTATGCTGGCTTTACAAAACAAGTTGCAAAATTATCCCTACTGTTCTATTTTCTGGAAAGTGTTTATGACAATTACTTTTTAAATGCTTGGAGAAAATACGCTTTGTTATTTTCTCATTTCATTTTCCATATCCCTGTTTTTCTCAGAGATTATGTTTATGAAATCAAATTACTCCATTTAGTATTCATTTTTAAACAAATCTGGCTATACATTGTCTGTTTTCAGTTGTCCAAAATTATTTGCTGTTATTTATAAAGGCTAAGTTTTGCTTGGGTATAAACTTACTTCAAGACATTAAAAAGATCATCCCATTGAAGTCTGGCTTCTATGCTTATTTTGAAAACCCATTGCAAGTGCTACTGTTGTTCTGTTGTTCATTTAATGGCAATGTGCCATTTCTTTCCCTATGGATATTTTTAATATTCACTCTTATCTTTGCTTTTGATCTGTTTTACTATAATAAGGCTAGATTTGGTTGTATTTAAACCTACTCTTCTTAGGGTTTATCATCCTGAATATGTGGCTTGACTTTTTCTCATAAGTTTGTGATGATTATTTCTTTGAGTATTGTTCCTTTCCCACAGTCTATTCTCTTTTCCTACAATTCCACTAATACCAACATGAGAACATTTGAGCATGCTCCAAATCTGTTTCTTTTTCATTTATTTATCTCAGTACTTGAGGTTCTGCTTTTTCTAATTTCTTATCTTCCTCTGTCTGATTCCATGTCCAATTTCCAATATTTAAATGAACTTATCCATTAAGTTCTAAGTATTACCTAGTATGTTTTAAGAGTCTTTTAATATATTCATATTCTGTTGTGAAACTCCCAATAGTGCCAACTATTTTTTAATTATTTTTAAAGACTTTCATCAGACTTACTTGAATTCCACATACTTTTCTTGTATTTGCTAGCCATCTGGATCATTCCTAACACTTTATATTATGATTTTTTCTGCATTTTATTTGTAATATGTTAGATATGAGATATATGTTCTTGCTTAAGTAAATATCTAATATTTCTTTCTTTTCTTTTTATTTTGTCCTCAGAGTTGTGTACATAAAAATAATGGAAGTTCTAGACAATTGTTTCTTTTCTCCATAAAGGACCTATTTTCTTCACTTCCATCTGCAATTGAGCTAGGCTGGGGATGTTTTGACATTTGAGTAGACTAAAGTGATCTCTGCTTTGCTTCTGATTCTCAAGTAAGCATCTGAAAAATAGGGGAAAATCCAATTTTGCCATCAAAATATTCCACCTTAGCTCTTAAACATTCAGCCCCATTCAGGTTCAAAATCTTACAAGTATCTTAAGGGGGAAAGTCATGAGTCTGCCTCAGGTATTAAAAATGTTTATTACATAAACAATAAAAGTTTTTACGTGTGTGTGTACATGTTACAATTGCTGACATTAGCCTATGCTCTGTGCTTATACTGCATCCTTTTCTCACACTTTCAGCAATATATAGCTAAATTACACTAGTTCTGGAAAAAGAGAGACTGTGAAAAATTATGTCCTAAAAAATTAAGAAATGTTGTTTATGAACAACAATCTTCTACCTAGAAATAGAAAATTAAACTAAAATCTTGGTTTTAAAATAATACGTGTGAAAATTCCATATTTCTGTCTTCCTTAGCCCAACATCAGATACTTTGACCCCCCGAATGTACCCTACATTTTGTGCTGTAATGTTGCACTTACGAACAAGTCTAAGGATATGTATACCCTCAAATTTTCTAGCTAATTTGACGAAACTTATTTCAACATAATTTTTCAAACAAAGTGTTATTTTTAAAGTGACATTATTATTTGCCTCCCTAGAGTAAGCAACAATTTAATAGTTTGGTATTACATCCATAATATTTAATCCTAACATATTAGATGAAAGATACAACTCGTTAATATAAACTACAAACTCAGTGGTGGATTTGAATGTGAATTCAGTATCTGACTTTATACTCAAAATCATTGTGAAACGCTGCTTTGGTTTAAAATCCTACTGCATTTTTATTACCCCCTTTCTCATTCTCAGTATGGAACCTAATGCTGTATCATGGTGACACTTCCTTTTTTTTTTTTTTTTTTTTTCTTGAGACGGAGTCTCGCTCTGTCGCCCAGGCTGGAGTACAGTGGTGCGATCTCAACTCGTTGCAACCTCCTCCTCCCGTGTTCAAGCGATTCTCCTGCCACAGCCTGCCGGGTAGTTGGGACTACAGGCACGCGCCACCACGCCCGGCTAATTTTTTTGTAATTTTAGTAGAGATGGGATTTCACTGTGTTAACCAGGATGGTCTTGATCTCCTGATCTCGTGACCCGCCTCCCTCGGTCTCCCAAAGTGCTGGGATTACGGGCGTGAGCCACGGTGCACGGCGGACACTTCCGTTCTTTAATAATAATAAAGGATATGTGAACACATACAAACACTGACTTTGACATATTAAGTAATACACCTAATGTATTCCATGTGTTTTATAAACAAATTAAGAATTAAACAAAGAAAAGTAAGGTATTCTTTTACCTGCATGTTTATAGTTTAAAGATTTTGTATATATCATTTCAAGTACTATTAATATTTGCTAAATACAAATTTCTCTAATACATAAGTACTGTTAGTAGAGTTTTAGTTACCAGATAAATGAGAAAATTAAACTATTTACATTATATAACAGTTAAATTTAGAACAACCAGTTCATTATTATATCTAGCTGAATTTATATTTGGAATAAACCATCAACAGAATCTTTAAATAATAATAAAAATGAGGTGGATCTGATTAGGTGACAGCCCAGTAGAGAAATAATAAAATTATCTGTTACATGCTTGAAAAAAATCAAATCTTAAGCACCTTTCTCATTTTGTGGCTAAACCTATGAATATGTTTATAGAGAAAAAATGTATTATTTTGTTTAATTCTTAAAATACAGAATATGATTCTGTAAGTTCTTTTAAAAATGTTTAACTATACTAGAAATGCATAATATATTTTCATTCAAAATAATTCAAACTCTCATTCAAAATATATTATTTACATCCCAGCGTTCTTTAAAAAGTAATTATCGATGTTCTGTGTATTTTTACAAAAAATACCTGAAAAAAAGTATTTCACATAAATTGCAATATAACATACCTATAATTCTGCAAGATTTCTCTTTACACTAATCGGTTATTTGTTAATTTCTCTAGTTAGCTTATTATCTTATCTCTTACATATTACTCCATAGTATTTCTATAGTGTGATTATCATTGTTATTTCCCACTCTCCAGATATTTAGAGAGGCTCTAGTTTTTTGTTACTATAAATAATCTTAAATTAACATCCTAGAATATACACTTCTGTGTTAATACAATTACACTTACCTAGAATAGATTCTAAAACATTTATTAATATATCAATGTATTTATTTATTTTAATGTGTATTGGCAGGTTTCCCTTCAAACTAAATGCTCCAGTGTAAAGCATTACCTAAGAAATTATCTCACACGAGTCAGAATGGCTATTATTAAAAAGTCAAAAAATAACAGATGCTGGCAAAGTTGTGGAGGAAAAGGAACACTTTTACGCTGCTGGTGGGAGTGTAAATTAATTCAACCATTGTGGAAGACAATGTGGTAATTCTCCAAAGGCCTAGAAACAAAAATACCATTTAACACAGCAATCCCATTACTGGGTATATATCCAAGGGAATATAAATCATTCTATTATAAAGACACATGGATGCATATATTCATTGCAGCACTGTTCACAATAGAAAAGACATAGAACCAACCCAAATGCCCATCAATGATAGACTGGATAAAGAAAATATGCTGCATATACACCATGGAATACTATGCAGCCATAAAAATGTATGATATGATATTGTTTACAGGAACATGGATGGAGCTGGAGGTCATTATCCTTAGCAAACTTGCACAGGAACACAAACCCAAATACTACATATTCTCACTTATAAGGAAGCTAAATAATGAGAATACCTGGGCATACTGAGGGAAACAACACACATTGGGGTTTACTGGAGGGTGGAAAGTGGAGGGTGGGAGAAGGGAGAGGATATGGAAAAATAATGAGTACTAGGCTTCAAACCTGTGTGACGAGATAATCTGTACAACAAACCTCCATGACACTAGTTTGTGTGTAAAAAAAAAAGCCTGCATATGTAACCCTGGACTTCAAAGTTAAATTAAAAAAATGAAATTAAAAAAACAAAAAACAAAAAAAAACATTTACCAGTGTTCAAAACCACATTTGAATGGTCCTTGTCTTAAAATAATATGTTAATGCTTAGATAAGCCATTGAGTCCAAATCAGTAATGAACAGGTAGTAATAATAGTAACCAGAGATTATGTATTAAAATGTTCTTTTTTTAAAGACTATGTATCTTTTTCAAAATACCTGAAGAAAAATAGTAAAGAGATATACTGTTTAAACACAGATTCAATCTCTCCTAATAAAACATAAAAATAAAGACATAAGATTTGACTGTTTCCAAAGAACTTAACAGCATTTTACATGTAGTATTTTTTCACACATAAAGCTATCTTGCATCTAACAAGGTAAAATTTACAGTTAGTAGCATCTAATAAAAAATCACCTCATAATAAAAAGTGAATCAATAAAAACTATTTGAAGAAATTGTTTAGATGAAAGTATTCCTAGACATTAAAATATATGACTGTATTATATATATTCAGAAACTAGATGAATCATTGAACTTATTAAGTAGAAGCATAGAAGATATAAAATAAAAATATGAAGAATATACAATGCCTGAAAAAATCCACCTGGTGGGATTTATGGAAGAGTAGACATTGTAGAAAAATAGGTAAGTAAACTTGAGGACATAGAAATAGAAACAATGCAAATAAAAGAGATAAAACAATTAAAAATAACAAAACATCAGTGAACGGCAGGATAATTGCAACCAGTCAATATCACATTGTTTTCTCAAAAAAAATGAGTAAAGGAGAGAAGAAATATTGCAACCAGTCAATATCACATTGTTTTCTCAAAAAAAAAAAATGAGTAAAGGAGAGAAGAAATATTGAAGATATAATAACCAACATTTCTCAAATTTGATAAGTGTAAACTCACATTTTCAAGTAGCTCCCCAATACCCTAGAATCCTCCATTCAAAAAAAATGGATAAAATGATACTATGTCACATCATGATCAAATTGCTTTCAACAAACCATGAAAACAGAAAATTTAAAAATTAAAAAGAGAAAATAACACATTATACATTCAGAAAGCAGATTTCTCATCAGAAATAACACAAGTTGTAACACAATGGAGCAACATATTAAAACACTGAAAAAAAATAGTACCTAACCCAGAAAAATATTTTTCAAACATAAAGTTAAAATACATTTTTTCAGAAATGCTAAATTTGAAATCATTCATTGCTAGTAGATCTCCACTGAAAAAATAATAAAGAATTGGCTAAAAAAAAATAGAAATAATGAATAAGACGTACTACTTGATAGCAGAACAGGGTAAATATAGTTGATAATTACTTAATTGTACATTTTAAAATAACTTTAAAAAGTGTAATTGAATTGTTTGTAACTCAAAGGACAAATACTTCAGGGGATAGATACCCTATTCTCTATGTTGTGTTTATTTCACATTACATACCTGTATCAAAATATCTCATGTACCCCATAAATATATGCACCTACTATGTAACTGCAGAAGTTAAAAATAGAAAAATAAAAATAAAAAATAAATAAACTCTTGCAAACAAAAGAAAAACACCAGATGGAAACCTGTATCTAAAATAAGAAGTGACAAATTCTTGAAATGGTAAGCACCATACAAAGTATGAAGATTTGTTTTCTTAATTCTTGTTTTCTTATTTTTTTAATATCAGCTTTTTAAAGCAAAACAATATATGGCAAGGCATTTTTTCATATTATTTAAACTGGTTTAAAAGTAATAACAAAGGTGTGGAGGGAAAACAACTGAGCACAGTTGTATGTATAGGGTGTGTTTTAAGGTTCTTACACAAAATCTCTGTCTTGTTTCATCCTTTCTTTCCTGTTTGGACTCTAAATTTTGAAATACAAACGTAATATATGTACAAAGATGGCATTAATTACCTACTTTATGAAGTATTTCATATATAGAAAATTTATATAACATAAAAGATTCACTCTTATAACAGTATACATCTGAATAAAATTTCTGTTAAGTTTATAAAGAAAATTCTAGGCCACCATCCTAATACAGTTTTGTTTTAAGGATTAACTGAAAGAGAAGCTTATCCTAATTTAGGTTAGAGAAAATTCATATTTTCTATGTGAATAAGAATAGACCATTAGAAAAATAAAATTCAAAAGTTACATATAAGTGGTTTCAAGGACAACTGCTACCATGGGCTGAAAATCTTATTACTTATACCACATAAAAAGGTTTTAATGAAAAACAGTAACCTATCATCGTGCCAAAATTGATATCAAAATTTGCATAATCAAATTCCTCAAAATCAAGGCAGAATATCTATGAAAAATAGAAAATGTTTGCCATACTTATTCATTCAGATTTCCTTTGATTTTAATTCTAATCATTTATCTGGTAATGATAGTCCATTTGATGTCTAAAATCCATGGGTAAAATTAAGAAAATTTTAAACTGAGAAAAGTGGCATAAGCTAAAAACCCTATGGTGTAATGTAAAGTTAAGTAGATTTGAAGCTAGACGGACTTTGGTTCAGATCTTAACTTTTTAAAATCATAGTCATCACGTCCAGATACGTCCCAAAACCATTTTGACTTTAAAAGTTCCTAACTAGAAACTGACATATAAATTTAGTTTGATTATTACATTAATGAATATAGGTGAGATATCTAATACATAACCTTCCTTGTAAATAAATCAATCTGTATTTATTTTCAATTTACTACAGAGTTTCAAAGCATCTTTGATATAAAAATAAATATTGTTATTGCTGTATGAAGTACAGAATAGTGAGTTAGTGAATATAAAATTAAACAAGGAGCATGATAAGAAATTAAGTAAGTAGCATCTCTTTTATTGCTTTTGCAATTTTTTATAAGGATGTACACTTAGAGAGACCCAAGTTTAACAATTTTGAAAAGCAGAGAAAGTTCAAGATTTTTATTATAATATGGGGAAGGCAAAGTTAATATTGATAAATACAGAATTTTAAAAATTATTTTCTACAGTGTTATGTCCACAGATAGTATTTTAAAATGATTTTGTAAATGAGCAAGCATTGTCTTTTGTGTAACTTTCAGCTAACTATAAAAACATGGTTACCTACTGACTTTGACTTCCAGAAAAAGGCAAATATGGTAAAACAGACTTGATTTATTGCAAGAAGAATTAAATTTGAAGTGAGGGTTTTGAATAATAGCTACAGCTAAAATATTACTAAAGGATATTACTTACATGAGTACAGATGGGTAAAACTTTTTCCATGGAGATCCTAACCACTTAGATGGAATGTTAAAACACATGGTTAATGGAGAAACTGGAATAGTTGCCTTGCCTTACTAGATTCAGTTTTTCTAAGACACTCTCCCTGTTCACTTGGACTGTGAGATGAAAAGGGAGAAAGTAGTTAGTAAGGAAGGTCAGTTATCTAAAGATTCACTTGATTATGTACATAATTCTCAGAAAAAATTCTCAGAATCATAAATTGTCTACCTGAAGTTTTGTCTATAATTCTAAGGTTGAATTTCTAAATTCTGTAGCTTCCCTTTCTACTTGGAAAGATTAAAGAAGCTGTATATTGGAGAATTTTCACATTTCCTGATTTATCACAACTTATTTATAAAATTTGTGAATTTCTTAAACTCAAATATGTGACCATAATGCTAGTACATTGCAATTTGAAACTTATAGTAAAATGTAAGTTATCCTTATTTTTCAATTTTAATTGTAGAAATATATTAGGTGTAAAGGTCACTGGAACAGAATACAATAACTCTGAAAATCGAAAGCATATTGATTTATTCAAAAAAAATTAAGAGCCTTTAAAATAGGGGAGAAAGTGGTTAATCATCCAATAACTAGATACTGAACCAATGATTACAAAAATTATTTTAATATTTGGAAAACATGCATCATTTAATTTGACACCATAAATCAAAATGGTTTTATTATAGAATAAATAATTAAAATGAAAAATAAGAAGAGAAAAGTAAGAGAATAATATACTTGAATAATTTTATATTCTCAGAACGGCAAGGTAATTCTAAAATTCTAAAAATTAGTAAAAGTGAATATTACTAATAATATTATTAAGTTTGGCTCTGCAAGTTCCAAAACTGTCTAAATGCAAATATATATAGAGAGAGAAATTTAAATAAAATATAAAAGAATATAAACCAAATTTAAAGAGAACAACCTCCTTGAGAAATATTCACATTATATAACAAAAAAATTAGATAAGGAGATCTTCTGAATTAATTCAAGCCAATGATTTATTCTATAATATCTATTAAACTATCAATGAGCGGAATGCACTTAAAAAAAAACACTGTAGTGAGAGCCAGATTTCTGGTTATAATGCTAATGCTCATTATTTTTGCATTAGTGATGTGTCTTGAATCAGTCACTTAATAGCTATGTTCTTAATTTCATTATTTGCAAAATGAAATTTTAGACTGAATGATGACAACCTTTTTTTTTTTTTTTTTTTTTGAGGCGGAGTCTCCCTCTGTTGCCCAGGCAGGAGTGCAGCAGGGCAATCTCCGCCCACTGCAAGCTCTGCCTCCCGAGTTCAGGCCATTGTCCTGCCTCAGCCTCTGGAGTAGCTGGGACTACAGGTGCCCTGCTAATTTTCTGTATTTTTAGTAGAGACGGGGTTTCACCGTGTTAGCCAGGATGGTCTTGATCTCCTGACCTCGTGATCTACCCACCTCCGCCTCCCAGCCTCTGCCTCCCAAAGTGCTGAGATTACAGGCATGAGTCACTGTGCCAGGCAGACAGTCTTTTTCTTGTGATAATACTATATAATTCGTAGTAGTGGATAACTCCATAGGTGTTGAAATAGAAGCCGTGCTTCTCATCCTTAGGACTTTATATTTCAGCTGAGGTTATATAATAATATATGTGCACACTATTACTGCTAGTTGTAAATAAATTCCAAATATGTGTAATTGTTAACATCAGCTCTAAGAATTCAGAAAGAATAAATATATTGGCTTTGTTATTTGTTTAAGAAGATCAGGAAAGGATTTACAAAAGTTCCGATAAGTGAGGAAGGCTTTCAGGGTATTGCATAATCAAAGAGATCTTGAGGAGGCAAGCTGAGTCGTGTTCCAGGACACAGAGTGGATGTGGTTGACTGAGGGTGGCCTCAGATCTCCTTCCCAATCCTAAAGTCACATTGTTTATAGCCATAATGTACTAGCATTACTCAGAAAAAATAGCTTAGTTACCATGGAAAAAGATGAGGTAGAAAGCAACTCATATTCTAAGGAATCAAGACATTGCTGGTCATTAATACACTGTCATTTAAATGCCTTTGACATATCAAAATGTTAACCTGTGTGTGTGTGTGTGTGTGTGTATTATATATAATATATATGAAAAAAGATGAGGTAGAAACCAACTCATAGTCTAAGGTATCATGACATGGCTGGTTGTTAATACACTTTCATTAAATGTCTTTATATATCAAAATTTTAACCTGTGTGTATATATATGCATGGCTAATATGTGAAAGCTGTTGAGAGCAAATTCTAATGTTTTTGAGAAATACAAACAAGATCACATTAATTATACTACATTTCATAGGTTTCTTCACCTGTCTTATTCAATTAGTAAAATGATTTTGCTTTCTAGTCTATGTCTGATGTCATGGAGCTCGATAATCTCATGTAGATTTACATGGCTTCAAAATACAGAGTCAAGTCAAATAGTAATATTCTGTTCTGTCTCTACTTAAAAAAGCAAAAGATATGACAAAAATAAAATAATGTATCATAGGTAACTGTTTTTAATTAAAATCATTTGGAATATTACATATTTTTATTTTAAGGTTTTATTACAAGCACAGATAAAATGTTACCATTTAAAACAAAGAAAACCAAGATTTTCTCTCAAATATTGCAATTTTGAAAGTAATTGATAAAAGATTATAAATGCTCGGTGGCTCAAGCCTGTAATCCCAACACTTTGGGAGGCCGAGACGGGCGGATCACGAGGTCAGGAGATCGAGACCATCCTGGCTAACACAGTGAAACCCCGTCTCTACTAAAAAATACAAAAAACTAGGCGGGCGAGGTGGCGGGCGCCTGTAGTCCCAGCTACTCAGGAGGCTGAGGCAGGAGAATGGCGTAAACCCGGAAGGCGGAGCTTGCAGTGAGCCGAGATCCGGCCACTGCACTCCAGCCTGGGCGACAGAGCGAGACTCTGCCTCAAAAAAAAAAAAAAAAGATTATAAATGCTAATTTTTATTTAAAGTAACTGGAATTTCAAAGAATATTAGTTATATTTAATTCTCTTTACATATCTGAAAAGAAAAATTTGGCACTAAAGAATGTCAAACAATTGAAATGTATCCTTTTATGTTTCAATAAGATAAAACTCAAGACTACTTGCCATGGTCCTCTAATTGCATTTCAGTTTATATATAGGGTGTGTTTTAGTCTATTCTCATACTGGTAATAAAGACGTACCTGAGACTGGGTAATTTATAGAGGAAAGAGGTTTAATGGACCCACAGTTCAGCATGGCTGGGGAGGCCTCATAATCATGGTGGAAGAGAAACAAGAAGCAAAGGCACATTTTGCATGGTGGCAGGCAACAGAGCTTGTGTAGGGGAACTCCACTTTATAAAACTCTCAGATCTCATGAGACTTATTTCCTATCACAAACGCAGCACAGGAACGACGTGCCCCCATGATTCAATTACTCCCCACCAGTTTCCTCCCATGACACATGGGAATTATGGGAGTTGTAATTCAAGATGAGATTTGGGTGGGGACACAGCCAAACAATATGAGGGTGGCAGTAAAACATGGAAAAAATGATATTACTTTTCCATATAAAATAATACCAATAAGCTATTATGTGTTTGCGTATGTTTTCAGATTGAATGTCATGTAATACCAAACATAGTGCCTGAAAATATGATCATTAGTTGAGAGCTGATTAAGGAAAACATATGCAGCATTAGTGCTCATATAACTTTTATAAAATTATACAGAGGACATTATAATGATTACCAACAGTGAAGTTTCATCTTCCTGCTTGGATTTATGTATACGTGTAGCTCTGATTATCTAAAAATGTATACAGTTAATGCAAGGGTTATGCTTAAT
Organism: Chlorocebus sabaeus; assembly: GCF_047675955.1. NCBI lineage: Eukaryota > Metazoa > Chordata > Mammalia > Primates > Cercopithecidae > Chlorocebus > Chlorocebus sabaeus. Next base: position 87,024,346 of record NC_132910.1, on the reverse strand, counting down.
ATAATGGAAAATGTGACTTTCTCTTTTAAATGCATCTGTCTCATTTTTTAGACTTGAAAATATGTGTAAATCTTGGCTTTAATTTTAGAAATTTCAACAAAATTTGCATCACAAATATAGAGAAAACTAAAATACTGTGCAGTTAATTCTGAATATGTGAGATCATGGAGTAGGTGAAAATATGTTGGTCTTCCAGAAGGTCAGAACAAAAGTTATATATCATCTAAATATTTTATCTGCGATCTTTTAATGTTTCATCCTTTCAAAAAAATGCATGACTATTGTTTAACAAAAGTAAAAGTACCTTCCATACATCAGATTTCTAATTTGGTTCTAAATCAAAATAAATTTTAACTTGGGCATTTAAAAAAAATGTTACTTCCACCAAAACTGCTAACTTCCTCTAGTTTATCAAGTTTTCCATTCAGATGTCTCTTATATCTCTTACAATTCTGGGATTGAAGATTTTAACAACAAGGTTGATTGTCTTCCCTTCCCACTGATGATGTTACGTGATTAGTACCATTAATGGCACCTTCAATTTAATGCTAACGTGAATAGACTGTATCTGTAATTTTTCATATAATAATTTATATGTTATCAAATTAAAAACAGATAATCAAGAAAGTATGTCAATTTTTTTCAAAGAGGAAAACTAGTTCATAAAATTATAGTTAAAATGAAAACACATTCAAAGGTTGAATGAAGTATGATCGGATCCTAGGTTGAGAAATGTAGCTTATTTAACATGCCAAGTAATCAACATTTTTATGTTTTTAAGGCAGTTCCCTATGTTTCCACATTTTATACTCTTAAATAGTGAAACAGAATACATTTAAAAAGTATTAATTGTTTTCCTTTACTTTTGAAAGGGATTATTCACACTGATTTGCCTACGTTTTGGCTCCTTAGGTTGGAACTGGGTCTAAAACGAAAAAAAAAGCCAGGGGTATGGCAATTTGAGCAATCTGGCATAAAATAATAGCCGTTGACACTGAAGAATCAGTTGAGATTCTATTACCTGAAAGCAGACATTGCAGTAATCTGGTGTTTCTTTTGTTCTGGACAACAGCATTTAGTCTAGAGCCAAATGAAATGCTTTCTACTGCTCTCTTAGAAATGTGCAACAGAGTTCTTTGGGTAAATTTATCTTTAAAGTCTTGAGAACAGCTAACTCCAGCAGTCAATTCCCGACTAAAGTGGCATAATCTCTGGCAGCGTCCACATGAGCATATAAAGATTGTTCTAATAGTTTATGGTATGCAAATATAACTCAACACTCGATAATAGAGAAATTTTAATGTTTTATATTAATTTTAATATTTCAAAAGAAAAAATAAATACCCAATTAAACATAACGTATATTTCATCTTTTTAATCTTTGTTGAAAAATTATACTTCATATAATCTTTAAATTTTAAAAATTTGCAAATAATTACTTTCTGTGAAAATAATTTTTGTTGGCCAAATTATGTTTGTAATAGCCACTATTAGAGAAATTAGTTTTAAAATATAAAAATAAATGCTTTCGGGAGATTCAACATGTAATTATAGTCCCACTACTTGTTATATCCTACTTAATGTGCAAATAAAATTGTCTGTATGTTAGGAAACTAACTTTAATATTTGTCTACCCAAAAATCCTCCAAAGTTTCCACTTTTTCTTGGAAATCCAGGTTCAGAAGAATGGAGATAGGAGTGAAGAAAAGACATATAATTTTATGGGATAAGAAAAAAGAGGTAAGGATAGGTTGTTTGATATTAACATTCTATGCTCGATTATAAGAGAGAAAACCTGAAAAATCAGGGGAAACAACACAAAACACTCATATCTTAAGCCACATGCTATCAAAACACAAAAATGCTCAGTGTCCCAAGCCTTAAAAATAGAATCGCACCATGGAAATTTTAAAGTTAAAAATAATATGCCTCTTAAATTGAGGTCAACTTATAACTGACAACTGGTGTTCACACATTGTTTCCAAATATATTCATGTTCAACTCACAACAATATCTGTAAAAAATGTAAAATTAGAAGCAGTAAATAACATACCATGAATTCATAAAGGGGTAATGTTTTTGGAAAAGGAAAATGCTACCAAAAAGTAAAAATAAAAGACAGTAGGGGCCTTGTATTTATTATCAACACCTTTTGTACTTCTGGAAAATACCATTTTAAAATGTATACCATAAAAGACACTATTCCCCAGACACTGATAATGGACATTCATACAAACGGCAGAGTGCATTGATTGCTTATCTGTTTATCAGTGTATTTATGGATGCATTTATCTATCTATCTCTTCTTTGGAAAACAGATCAGAAAACAGGATAAACAAGTAATAAACTATGTTAATTTTTTAAAATTTGAACTAATATTCAAAATTAAAAAAGAAAATCTCCTAGGCAAATGCCAAATTAACTGAATGAAATGTGATCACATACTCATTGGTGATTGAAATTGCCGTTGGTCTTTCAATATTGAACACTTGAAAAAATGTTCAAAAAATGCTATCTTTCTTTCAAAGCAAATATTGCACTGAATAATGTTAAATAGGCAAGGGAAACTTTACTAAGGCTATTGCAACAAAAATGAGAGGCAAGAAGTGAGTCTGAACTCAACTCTGACTCAACAAAAGGCAGTAGAGATTTTAAAGGCTGCTGTGAAAGGGAGATCATTGGCCATCTCTGTTTGCTTATTGGCTTTACCCAATACAAAAGTAAACTTTCTCATTATCTGCATGACAGGAGGTAGTTTTCCAACTTGAATCCAGGTGCCTACTGATATTAGGCCTCTACCCTCCTACAGAAACTGAGATAGAGGCTCTATTATTTTTGTTGTTTAAAGTTCAAAGGGTCCTTGAAAAGTACATTCCTAGATTGTGAAACTGGCAAAAAGCTGGGATATTTATATTTCTGAAAGACAGAAAGAATTTACAATGACAAGATTTCTAAAGTAAATCCCCTAAGAAAAGGGTGGTCAGGCACCTAGTGTGAAGAAACTTGTCTGAAGTTTACGCACACCGAGGGGATAAGAGTAAGGCCTTCTTGGTCATTTTAAATAAGCTTCAGGGTTTATTTTACAACATCTTTCTGTTTAATTAAACTTATCTCAGTATATTTTTTAAAAAGATTTACAAGCTTATAAAGATTTTTTTTACAGTGTTATGTAAAATTTTATATTTAACTTATTGTGAGAATAATGTAAGCTCTGAATCAATTTAAGGATACTTTAGTCCACCAGAAAAAAATAAAATAACAAATGAATGTAAATATTTTTCAACACCTAATATGTTTATATAGTATTAATCATTTTAATTTGCTGTTACAGCACCACTTGTTTTTTCTTCCTCCAATTCGTTCAGCTACCTACCTCCTAAACATAGGGCTGTCCCTAGGATATGCTAAGCCAGGGAAATTTTTTTCTTTCTTTTTTTTTTCTTTTTTTGTGAGACAGAATTTTGCTCTTGTTGCCCAGGCTGGTGTTCAGTGGTGTGATATCAACTCACTGCAACCTCTGCTTCCTAGGTTCAAGTGATTCTCCTGCCTCAGCCTCCTGAAAAACTGAGATTACAGGCACACACCAGCACACCCAGCTAATTTTTTGTATTTTTAGTAGAGACAGGGTTTTTTCATGTTGGCCAGGCTGGTCTCGAACTCCTGACCTCAAGTGATCCACACACCTTGGCCTCCGAAAGTGCAGGGATTACAGGCGTGAGCCACTGTTCCCAGCCAGAAATATTTTTTATGATACTTTTGTCTATGTACATTATTTGAGGTACCTCATGTCAGCTGATCAACATCATTCTCTTGCTTATTGGCACACATCCTGTGAAAGAAATTCTGTACAGGCCAACAGGAATAACTTCCTCACAAGGTTGCTGTCATCCTGGAACCTAGAGAAGCCACATACCACTGGGTCTCCCATAGGAGAAAGATCCAGAGCTCCTTATGACATCTAGTTGACCCACGGCCAAGAAGGTCAGTGCGAATTCCAAGAAAAGAGGTTCACAGAGGGGCTCATATCTACCACCACTGGAGAGACCCTGTAGTTCCCCAGGTATCCCCAAGAATTCAGATAACTTTCAGAAAGGACCTCTAAAGCTTGTGGAATTGCAATCTAAAGGTTAGTGTTGTCTCCGTGTGTTGTTTTCACTACCTACAGGCCATTCTCTCCTTTCACCTAGCCAGTGCTCATCAGCCTTAAAATCTCAACTTAAGCTGCACTAGGAAAGATTTCCAGGCCTCCTCTGACTAGACTCAACCATCTATTTTTCATCTATTGTAAAGTCGTACCCTTCTCATCGTATCATTAAACATAGTTATATTAAATAACAATCTGGACAATTATTTAATGGCTATCTTGGAAAGACTGTTACCTTAATGAGTTCAATGATTCTTTCCCACCCCTACCCCCACCCCATTCTCTATTATATAATACAGATCTTGTTAACATGATCCATATTTGATGCACATTGATGAATAAGTACAACTATTTTTGAAATCATTTTATTTTAATAATTTCAACTTTTATTTTATACTCAGGGGTTACATGTTGTAAAATTCTTATGTTTTTTCCATACCTGTATTGAAAAATACTGCATAATTCCCATATAGATTCCTATCTTATCTGTATTAATTCAGTTTAGATTGGATGTAAATATTTCGAATTTTCTCCCAGGTTGTAGTTATAAGTTTGTTACACTGGATAGCCATTTTACTTGTACTATTCCTTAGTCTTATCAAAATTGGGGTAAACATAATAACTTTCATATTGAAGATGATAATAAAAATAACAAAGCTTTATATATTTTGCCAAGTGAACACACTTTGTAAGTAGCAGAGCCAGACTTCTGCCACAAGCTAACTTACTCCAGAGCTCGTATCTTTGTATTATCTTAGTTCATCAAGAATATATTGTTTTTACTTTGCTATGGAGACACAAGAAATTTTCACGGATTACTATATTTGGCACACATTTGTTTAATGCATATGGATTAGTAGGCTCAACACAACAAAAACAACAAAAAATAGTACCATGTACCCAGTGGTTAGAAAATTCATTCTGGTGGGGAAGATAAACCAGTAAATAGACTATTATAAAACATTATAAAAGCAACAAGAGAAATATCCAGAGAATGATTTGCAATTACAAGGAGAAGTCACCTAACTTAACCTTACCTTGTGAGAAATTAAAGGCAGTATGTAATCTATGCCTTGAAAGATGAGCAAGATCTAGACTTGTGGACCAAAATTATACCAGGAAAAATGCCGAAGGGCAAAATAAAAATGCATATAATTAAAGAAAGAACAGAATACCAATATGCAAATATGATTATATGTTCTTCTAATAGAAACAAATGACTGCCATGCTTATAAAAGACCTGATTAATGGAAAGCATGAATGTTAACTTGAACCTTGAAGTTTAAGATGAGTTTACTTAAAAGGATGAGCAGGTATAGAGAGATGTGCTTATAGAGAGCATACAGAAAACCTATGTAGAAAAGTTTTGACAAAAGTCAACATGGATGAGTTGAATTGCTTCAAAATGATTTAATGAAAGAAATGCATTCGAAATATTATTTACACTTACATTGTACTAAATAGTTTTGGTGAAATAAATTGGTTAATGATACTGTGAAAATTATTAGTTAATTGGACTTGAAAACAAGTAAGGTTGAGACAAACAAATGTTATTCAGTGCAGAGTCTTCAATTCATACGTAAATAAATACTGAGAACTATAGCAGCTGACTTGGAAATGTGGAGAGAATAGTCGATGTTAAATTCCAGAGTTAATCAGCTGATAGGAATAGAAATATGGAAATCATCTTCTTTCAAATAAATTAAGGTTATAACTTCTCTTTGTATAATTGTTGACAATTTATGTGAAACAATTTATACAATGATTATATCCCACACATTAAATTTTTGAAATCTTATATAAAGATTAAATCAAATTTAAATATACATATATGCATTAGTGTGAAAGTGGTTTTGGAGTTCTATAGAAACTAACTACCAAAAGACATTTCCCATAGTAATTTGGTTCTAAAGTAGAAGATGACTAAATATTCATAAATCAGGTTCTTCAGATATTAGAAAAAATAAGCTTGAGAAATTATAGTATTTGCTATACAAAAGCAGAAGAACTCCTCATTTCATTCAAAATTAAATTTAGGATAGGCGCAGTGGCTCATGCTTGTAATTTCAGCACTTTGGGGGGCCAAGGTGGGCGGATCACTTGAGTCCAGGAGTTTGAGAGCAGCCTGGCCAACACTGAGAAACCCCTTTTCTACTAAAAATATAGAAATTAGCTGGACATGGTGGTTTGTGCCTTTCTCCATTTTATGCTTTTGTTTGTTTTGTCAAAAATCAGTTAGTGGTAATTATTTGGCTTTATGTCTGAGTTCTCTATTCTGTTCCATTGGTCTATATGCCTATTTTTATAATAGTACCATGCAGTTTTGGTAAACACAACCTGGTAGTATAGTTTGAAGTCAAGAAAAGTATTAGATCATTCCCACACTCCCATAAAGACATATCTGTGCCTGGGTAATTTATAAAGAAGAGAGGTTTAATTTATGTGGAGTTCCCTATGATCAGTTGACAGAGAAGGAGAAGAGAGAGTTAAGGGAGAAGTGCTTTCAAACAACACACTTTCAGACAACCAAATCTCATGAGAACTTATTCATGAGAACAGTAACAAGTAGAGTCTGCTCACGTGATTCAATCACCTCCCACCACATCCCTCCTCCAACACTGGGAATTACAATTCAACATGAGATTTGGGTGGGAACACAGAACCAAACCATATTATTTTGTACCTGGAACCTCCAGAATCTCGTATCTTCTCACATTTCAAAGCACAATCATGCCTTACCAATAGTCTCCCAAAGTGTTAACTCATTCAAGCATTAATTCAAAAATCCAAGCCCAAAGTCTCATCTGAGAAAAGTAAAACCCACTGTCTATGAACCTGTAAAATCAAAAACAAGTTAGTTATTTCTTAGATACAATGAGAGTAGAGGCCCTATTGGGTAAATAGACCCATGTCAAAAGAGAGAAACCAGCCAAAACGAAGGAGCTACAGGCCTCATGCAAGTCCAAAACCCAGCAGAGCAGCCATTAAATCTTAAAACTCCAAAATAAAAACCTTGGACTACATGTCTCACATCCAAGACACACTGATGCAAGGGGTGAGCTCCCAAGTCCTTGGGCTGCTCTACCCCTGTGGCTCTGCAGGGTACAGCCCCCACAGCTACCTACATGGCCTGGTATTGAGTGCCTGCAGTTTTTCCTGAGACATGGTGAAAGCTGTCTGTGGATCTACCATCCTTGGGTCTGAAAGATTGTGGCCCTCTTCTCACAGCTTCACTAGACAGGACCCCAACAGGGACTCTGTGTGTGGGCTCCAACCCCACATTTCCCATCTCCACTGACCTAGTAGAAACGGTCCATGAGGGACAACTGTATCAGACTTCTGTCTGGACCACCAAGCATTTACATACATCTTCTGAAATCTAGACAGATTCTCCTAAACCTCAACTCTTACATTCTGTGCACCTGCAGACTGAAAGCCATGTGGAAGCTACTAAGGCTTTTGATGGCTTGCACCCTCTGGAACAGTGGCCTAAGATATATCTTGGCCTCTTTCAGCCACAGTTGGAGCTTGAGTACCTGAGATGCAGGGTGCCATGTCCCAAGGCTGCACAGAGCAGCGAAGCCCTGGGCCTGGCCCCCCAAACTAATTTTCCCTCCTAGACCTCAAGGCCTGTGAAGGAAGGGCCTGCTGCAAAGGTCTCTTTAATGATCAGGAGGCATTTTCCTCATTGTCTTGGCTATTAACATTCCATTCTTCTTTACTTATGCAAATTTCTACAGCCTTGAATTCCTCTCAGAGAATGAGATTTTCTTCTCTTCCATATGGTCAAGTTGCAAATTTTCCAAACTGTTATGTTCTACTTCCCTTTAAAATATAATTTCTAGTTTCAGGTCATTTCTTTGTTTATGAAAATGAGCATAGGCATTTAGAAGCAGACAGGCTACTTCTTGAATGCTTTGCTGCTTAGAATTTTTTTTTTTCCATATATCATAAATCATCCCCCTCACGTTCAAAGTTACAGATCTCTAGAGCAGGGGCACCATGCCGCTGTCTCTTTGCTAAGGCATAGCAAGTCTGACCTTTGCTCCAGCTTCTAATAAGTTCTTCATCTTCATCTGAGACTACCTCAGCCTGGAATTCAGTGTCCATATCACTATCAGCATTTTGGTCACAACCATTCAACAAGTCTCTAGGAAATTCCAAACTTTTTCTCATCTTTCTCTTTTCTTTTTAGCCCTGGTAGAACTGTTCCAACCTCTGTGTATTTCCCAGTTCCAAATTCATTTCCACATGTTCAGGTGTCTTTATAGTAATGCCCCTCTTCCTGGTACCAATTTTCTGTATTAGATTGTTCTCACACTGCTATAAAGACATACATGAAACTGAGTAATTTATGAAGAAAAGAGGTTTAATTGTCTCATGGTTCCAAAAGTGATACAGGAAGCATGGCTGCAGAGGCGTTAGGAAACTTGCAATTGTAGCCAAAGTTGTAGGGGAAGAAAGCACCATTGAAACATGGTGAAGCAGAAGAGAGAGTGAAGCAGGAGGTTTGCACACTTTCAAAGAACCAGATCTCATAAGAACTATATTACAAGAACACCAAGGAGGAAGTTTGTCCCCATGTTTCAATGACTTCCCACTAGGCCCCACCTCCAACACTGGGAAGTACAATTTGACATGAGATTTAGGTGGGGACAGAGTCAAAGTATTTCAGGAAATGAGATGCCTCCAGATTTATTATTTTTACTTATTTGTGCTTTGGCAATGTGGGATCATTTTTGGTTCCATAAGAATTTTGAGATTTTTTTTCTAGTTCTGTGAAGAATGATGTTGGTATTTTGATGAAAATTACATTGAATCTGTAGATTGCTTTTGGCAGTATGGTCATTTTCACAATATTTATTCTATCCCTCCATAAGCTGAGAATGTGTTTCCATTTGTGTGTGTTACCTATGATTTAATTCATCAGTGTTTTGTAGTTTTCTTTGTAGAGATCTCACACTTCCTTTGTTGGGTATATTCCTAAGTATTTTATTTTTGGCAGCTGTAGTAAAAGTGATTGAGTTCTGAATTTATTCTCAGCTTTTTCGTTATTGGACTATATCAGTGCTTCTGATTTGTGTACATTAATTTTGTGTACCAAGATTTCAATGAATTCATTTGTTAGATCTAGAAGCTTTTTGGATGAGTCTTTAGGGGTTTCTCGATATACAGTCATTGGTGAACAGTGACAGGTTGACCTCCACTTTATCAATTCGGATGCCTTTTTTTTTTCTCTTGTCTGATTTCTCTGACTAAGACTTCCAGTACTATGTTGAATAGAAGTGGTGAAAGCGGGAATCCTTATCTTGTCCCAGTTCTCCAGGGGAATGCTTTCAACTTTTTCCCATTCAGTATAATTTTGGCTGTGGTTTTGTCAGAGATACCTTGAGATCTGTCTCTTCTGTGCCAATTTTGCTGAGGGTTTTATTACAAAGAGATGCTGGATTTTGTCAAATGCTTTTTTTTTTGCATCATTTGAGATGATCATGTGATTTTTGTTTTTAATTCTGTTTATGTGATGTATCACATTTATTGTCTTGTGTATATTAAAAGATCCCTGCATCCTTGGTGTGAAACCCACTCTCTCACTATTATTGTGTTGCCGTCTATCTCATTTTTGTCAGATAATCTGAATATTTATTACTTAAAATATTCAGCTTTAAAAACATATATTACAGTCTGTAAAACCACTGAAAAGAAAATATTGCTAATAGTTTAGTCTGAATGCTGCAGGAATAGTCCAAGTCATTGAAGTGATGAGGGTTTTGACTAGGGTTGTAGCTTCTCAACAAGGAAGTTTTGCTAGGGGCCAAGGGGCTCTGGGAGGTGTTAGAGGGATGGTTAGAGATCATCAGTCTTACATACTTCTACAATCCTTTACTTACGCTCTATAGTTAATATTTTCTATTCCACATTAATCATCCTCTATTGATAGGCAGAGCTTACAACATAAATTTCTGTCTTCATTTATTCAATACTGTTTTTTTAAAAAATAGCAGTTTCTGGACAACAACTGATGGATGTAAATGAGAGAATGACTCTTATGAAAGGTAGGTACAGGGGACAAGAAAAAAAAGAAATATATTCCCAAAAATATAATTGTAAGGCCAGGCGTGGTGGCTCATGCTTGTAATCTCAGCACTTTGGGAGGTCGAGGCGGGCAGATCATGAGGTCAGGAGATCGAGACCATCCTGGCTAACACAGGGAAACACCATCTCTACTAAAAATACAAAAAAAATGAGCCGGGCTTGGTGGCAGGTGCCTGTGGTCCCAGCTATTTGGGAGGCTGAGGCAGGAGAATGGCATGAACTTGCAAGGCGGAGCTTGCAGTGAGCCGAGATTGCACCAATGCACTCCAGCCTGGGTGACAGAGTGAGACCCCATCACACACACACACAAAAAAAAAAAAAGAAAAAAAGGAAAAAAAAATATATGTATAAAATTGTAAAAAAAACATCCAAATTTTATGAGGTTTCCATGAGATGATTAATGTACTGCCCAGTATATCAATCAGTAGTTTCATGTCCAAAAGCAAGCAGAGAAATACAGATGCATTTTGAAATTTAAGAAAATGTAGCATTTTCCACACTTTTGTCAGTTCAGTTTAGATTCATGATGTAGTGTTAAATATGATTTATACTCAATAAAATACAAAGACAAATAGTGGATGCTTCTTTTTCACAAAACTTTACTGTACTCTCTAATGAAAATTTTACTTGTAAAATGGTGCTAAATTCACCATTCTTTCTTTTTCTGCTCTCTTTCCAATATACAGAGCTAATAACCTTTTCCAAGACTTTCAACTTATTGCTTTGTTTGAAAGTATTTTAACTTCTGTTTGCCACTCTGAAATTGTAATAAATGATCTATGAACTGTCATCTCTTCTGAGAACCAAGTAGTTCATTTGGTTCACGTTTAAATGCTTAGATAGGTACAGTCACATAAGGGAATATAATTTCAGTATAACTATTAAAAATGATAATACAGCTCTTCTATAAATCTCATTACTTCAATATATACCACATTAAATTGAAACTCACTTAAATCTATAAGACTAAAACTGAGATAAATTTAAAAGGAAATTAAAACTTTAATGATTTGCAAACTTTTGCTCATTTTCCTTTCAATTGTGAATTTAAACTCTTCTGCCTTAATTTTCTACCGTGACTTCAACATTGTAGTCTATTATTAGTAGTATTAAATTGCTATTCAGCAGTATTGATATAGTGTTAAAATTGACTTAATGAATACAAATAAAACAAACTTGTTTATTTGATTTTATATTGCAATTACAAATCCAAGAATAAATCATTGATCGTTGGCTCAAAAGATATTCAAGGTAGATAAAATCTAGTAAAAAGACAACAAATTTTAATATTTTCTTAAAATTGATTTTTCTTATTAACAAAGATTATACTTACACTCTTTTGAAGGTAAACTATTTTTTCAAGTCACAAGGTTATTGATTAATGATAAACTCTTAGTTGCTCACCTTAGCAATACTCTTTTCTTTGTGTAACTAATAATATTCATTATAAGCATCAAAGATCAATTTTACTAAAAATATTTCTAGCAGTATATAATATGTTGTATATGAATTTTATTAGATATGCTATTGGGTCTTGTAATATGGTGCAGGGAAATATAATTCACAGGGGCTATTCATAGAGGCTATTTACTGAATCTATTGATAATAACTTCCTAGTCAAATGAAAAAGTTAACTGAAATCTAGGAATTATTATTTGTTAAACTCAAAATACTTAACTCTTAGTAATTGCAAGGAATGATTACAGTATCATCTTACATTTCTGTGCCAGGTCATTGCTGTAGCAAACTTTATTCTATTTGTCTGTGTCCATAGTATTACTGCTAAAGCGGGTATTATATTTCCAAAATGCAATGCTCTACTGTCTAATTAAAGATGTTTCCCTAATTCAGGATTTAATCATGAAGTACTTGTTGTTTATCCTTTCCTTCATCCTCATTTTTTCCTAAAACATGGGCCTGGCTCTAGAATTTCTCCTATTTATTGTGGTTGTCCAAGTTGATTCTTTCTGAATTTGGGTGAGAAGCAATGTGGACTTTCATTCATTGCTAGTGGGAATGCAAAGTTGAACAACAACTTTGGAAGACTGGCAGTTTCGTTTCTCTCTCTCTCTCTCTCTCTCTCTCTCTGTCTGTCTGTCTCTCTCTCTCTTTCTCTCTCCCTCTCTCCTTTCTTTCTTTCTTTTCTTTTCTTTTTTTTTTTTTTTTTTTTCCCTGGAGTCTTGCACTGCTGCCCAGGCTGGAGTGGAATGTCACGATCTCAGCTTACTGCAAGCTCCCCCTCCTGGGTTCATGCCATTCTCCTGTTTCAGCGTCCTGAGTAGCCGGGACTACAGGCACCTGCTAACTTTTTTATACTTTTAGTATAGATGGGGTTTCACCGTGTTAGCTAGGATGGTCTCGATCTCCTGACCTCGTGATCGGCCCGCCTCAGCCTCCCAAAGTGCTGGATTACAGGCATGAGCCACCTCGCCCAGCCGACAGTTTCTTACAAAGCTGAACACAAGCTTTCAATACAGCATTCACATTTCTGGTATTTACACAAATAAGTTGAAAATTAGTATCTGTACAAAAACCTGCAAGTTAATGTTTATAGCAGTTCATATTCATAATTGTCAAAACAGAAAGTAACCAAAATATTCTTCAATAGGGAGTAGATAAATATTTCCAAAATGGAGTATTGTTCACAGTTAAACAGAAATAAACTGTCAGGCCATGAGAAGAAATGGAGGAACCTTAAGTACACGTTGCTAAGTGAAAGAAGCCACTCTAAAAAAGCTCCATACTCTATGATTAAAGCTATATGACATCCTTAAAAAGGATAACACTATAGAGAAAGTACAATATGTATCAATGGTTACCAGGGTTTAAGGGGTAGGAGAGAGCAATATGTAGGGGGAGCACAGGTTTTTTTGGGCAGTGAAACTAGTCAGTATGATACTGTTACGGTCTTTTCATGATGTTATACATTTGTCAAAACGCATAGAATTGTACAGCATAGAGAATAAACCCTAATGTAAGGTATGGACTTTAATTAATGTTAATATATTAATAGTGGTACAAATTATCACACTAATGTATCACACTAACACAAAATGTTAATAATAATGGTAACTGTGTGAGTAGAAGAGGATGCATATGGGAATATAGTACCATATGTACATTTTTTCTGTATTTCTGAAATTGCTGTAAAAATATAATCCTCATAAAATTGTTATTGTGTTGTATTTAATATGTTAAACATAGATGTATCCACCAAGTAATATTGTGTCATCTTAGAGAACAAAACCATAGGAATAGATACATCTTAATATAGGACTTACTTTTAGGGAATAGATGGATTAGTGGTTTTGTGAATGCCTTTTAGTTAATACTCATAAAGAGTCTTGGCCCTAGCTTTTGCCTGCACAGAGTATATCCTGTACAAATTTGGAGATATAGTTACTACTGTTTGCAAAAAGTCTTATGTACAGTTGAGGATAAAAATGTTCCTGGAGATACTCAAGGAAGGGACCTCCACACAGGAAAAACATTGGACCAGGATCTTTGAGATTTTTCTTTATCAGAAGTTGAATGGGTATTGACATGTAGCTTTGGCTGTAAGACATGTAGTAGATAACTTGCTCCCAAACGGTGAGCATCCTGTTATTTGTCCAGGGAGATATCTGAATCTATCCTTTCAAAATTTAATATTGCAGTCAATATCACCTCTAAGAATTAAGCATTAATAAATGAAATCAGTAGTCTGATTCATAGAGGCGTAGTGCCTGAACTTAGTGGTGTGTCTGACTTATGACATTAGCTATAGTGGGTAGTCTTCTAGTGACAGAAATTGTCATCTTTATTCATTGCTGTTAGGAGAAGAGTGAACAGCAATGGCCATAAGGAAATTTAGTGAGTCATCCAACACACTTAAACCTTCAGATTAAAGATTTGTATATAAAATATGAGCAATTTAATTGCTTAAGTCATTTAATTACATGACTTCATGACTTTCCCCTTCCTCCTCTCTCTTATGTATAATCTGCAGTACCTCTAGTTATAGAGACTGATATTTCTGCCCATGATTCAAGAAGATTTTATTAGTTTCTTTGTATAGAGTAATTCACTTCATCTTAAAGTTATTATAATTATATTTCTGCTACTGTTATTAATAGAATAATTGATATCACTTCCTTTTATAGGTTCCTACAAATAGAATTGAGAGCATCTATTAATATTTTTAAATTTAAATTTTACATATCAAACACAGTCAATTTTCTTATTAGTTCTAAAAGTTATATTTTTTAATTTGAGCCTCTTGGTTTCCTGAATATATGGATTATACTATCTGCAGCATAGCTTTTCTGTTTTCCCCAAGCAACAATTTATGTTTTTAGAAATTTCAAAACAATTTCAAATACAAATTGTAGTAGTAGGCAGCCCTGCCTAGTTTCTGATTTGCTGGAAATTGTTTTATTATTTCAATATTCAGAATATTACATGCAGTTATTTAGTAGTACAGAATCATTCAATTATGTTCCATCTATTCCATTTTACTTAGAGTTTATGTAAGAATACAGTCTATATTTATAAAAATATGCGTTACTATCTATTGGTGGTATCAATAATTCTGTCTATGAATCTATTGAGATAAAATATTATATTGATAGTATTTCTACCTCTTGATATTTGATAGTGAACACATTTGGTGTATACATACACACACGCACACACACACACACACATATATATGATTTAGCTAAAATTTGCCATTAATATATTTAACAATTTTTTTTGCATGTATCTTCTTAAGTGAGATTAGTCTGTACTAATTATGTTACATGCACTATTTCTTGGAGTTAGGTTTTAGACTCATCTCAACTCCATGAAATGTTGGTGAGAATTCCATCACTTACTTTGGTGTGAAGTGACATTTGAATTATTAATTAATCTGGTTTAAAATAGCTTGACTAATTTTATCCAAGTTGATTTTTTAGAGTAGATATTTCATCACCATTCAATATCTTCTCTTCTAATTAGTGTTTTCAACATACTATTCCTGTATGAGTCAATTTTTAGAATGAAGTCTTCACTAGGCTTCCTAATTTGAAGGTTTCTGTATCTTCTTATTAAAATAAAAAATAATATTTAATGTTTCTTGTTAAAATAAGAAAAGTATTAAATAATAATTCTTACAGCTTTTATTCTCACAAAATTTAGATGTTTGGTTTCTCTTCCAGTTTCATCTGAAGTAAGCTCTTGAACAGTTTATCTTTTAAAAATTATTTTCAAAGAGCAAACAAATTTAAATTGCTTTCCTGCTATTGTTTTATTATGCACCCTTTTGTTATTTTTAACTTTATTCATTTTATATTACATTACTCTTACTGTTACATTTGTCTCTCTTACTAGATTATTCAGTTATTTTCCTGTGGCTTTTTAAATTTTTTGGGACTAATTTATTTTATTTATGTATTTATTATTAAATAGAGAAGTTATAAAAATATTATACATATTTTATGAAGTTACAAATTTTTTATGATGGGATTTTTCTGTACACCATGTTTTTTTATGTATTGTTCTATTTATTATTGGTTCTAGAAAGCTTATTATTTCCTTTTTAATTTTCACTTCTATACAAAATATGTTTTGGAATATATCTTACTTTTAGAAAGAGTTTAAAAATTTTGGCCAATTTAGAATTATGTAATTTTATTTGTAAACAATAATAATCTGAATTAGTTTCCATATAAAAATCTCTATTTAAAAGTAGTGTTAAAGTTTCTTTTTTACTGTAAGTATATAATAAATTTTGTTTATATATCATGATCATTTAGAAAGATGCATTTGCATATATAAATTTTAGGATGTAGTATTTACCACCTCTAAATCTTTTTCTTCTTTTATCTTCAAGATCTCTCCAATATTTGAAGAGAAATAATAAATTTTAGCACATAACTGTACTTTTTTAACTTCTTCACGCTTTTCTAATATGTTAGCTTTGCACATTTAATTGAAAGTACGTTGATGTAGAATAATTAAAAACTAAAACTAATTTTGTAGGAAAAACACCTACGTTTCTCAACTGGAAAAATAATCAAATACAAAACCTGAAAAGCATGTTTAATATACACTAAACTCTCTTATTTATTTCAGGTTTTGTTTTAATTATTTGTACTATGATGTACAATTGTATTATTATGTACAATACTTCAAGTAACTTGTAAATTGCGGTACACTATCTCAAGTTACTTTGTCTAAACATGTGAATTACTTGTTAGACATCATGGTACAATATCTTTAAAAAATCAAGATTATAGCTTGGAATAAATAAAACTTGGAAGATAGGAGACCTATGTGTTCCAAAAATTGGAAAAAAGAACAGATGAGAAGAATTTAAGTAGTTCAGTTGAATATGCCTAATGAGTCACAGACATGATTATTAAGAACGCATACATTAAGAAAACTTAAAAAAATAACTGTGAAATTTGGTTTTACTAAAGTTTCTATCAAAATCCCATCGAGATTTTTTTGTAGATACAAAGAAGATTATTCTGAAGTGTAAATGAAAAATACAAAGAAACTAAAACACATAAAACAATTTTGGAAAATAATAAAAAAGTGGAAAAAATCAGTTCACCCAGTTTTAAAATTCATAGTACATCTACATTACTCAAGATGCTGTAGTATTATCAGAGGTATATACACAAAGATCAATGTAACACAGTGGAGAATCCAGAAGTAGATGCACAGGAATATGCTTAACTAAATTTTTGACAAAGTTGCAAACGCAACTCAATGAAAGAAAGGTATACTTTCCAATAAAAGGTGTTAGAGAAATTGTACATCCTTAAGTCAAAATAACAACAATGACAAGAGAACGCCAAAAAAAGAGAAGAAAAACTGATAACTAGAAAAAAATAAACAGAAAAACCCTCAACTTAAATCAACTATAACAAAACCAATTCAAAATGGATTATTTGTAAAAAATACAAAACGTAGATATCAAACTTTATTAATGAATTGAAAAAAAATACTCAGAACACAGGACTATTTGACAAGTTCTTAACAGCAAAACCATAACCTATAAAAGAAAAAAAAAACGTACATTTCAATGTATCAACATTGAAATAATTTTGGTTCATAAAAACCCTGTTAAGGTGAAAGAAATACAGCCTACAGAGTGATGGAAAATATTTTCAGACCACATATCTGATACATAGTTATATCTAGAATATATAAAGGAGTCTCAAACTTTAGAGTCAAACATGTAATTAGATAATGAGTACATGAAATGAAAAGATATTTCGCTGAAGAGTACATACAGATGGCAATTTACCACATGAAAAAATGTTGAACGTAATTAGACATTAGAGAAACACAAATTACAAACACAATGAGATTTCACCTTTTAACATACCTATTAGAAAGCCTAAAAATAGAAAACACAGATAACCAATGAGGTTATCCATGATAACTAATGATAACCAAATTATATCTTATGAAGATATGGAGAAACTGATTATTCATGTTGGTGACGGGAATGTAACGTGACTAAAAATTTTTACCAGTTTCTTGTAAAATTAAAATGCAACTATCATATAACCCAGGAATTGCACTCCTGCATCTTCATGCCAGAGAAATGAAAATTTATATTAACACAAAATCTATACAGATATATTCATAGCAGTTTTATTCATAACACACTAAAATAGAAAATAATGTGACTAGCCTCCAAAACTGTGGTAGACCCACACCATGAAATACTACTCAGCAGTACATGGTGCCAACTATTTATACACAGAACTACTTGTTTAAGTGCCCATATAATTATGCTGCATGAAAAAAGTCAATTATAAAAGACTGGATTCTGTATGATTTCATTATGTAACATTCTTGAAATGACAAAATTTTAAAAATGGAGAAGAGGTTGGTGGTTGTTAAAAGTCAGCACCGAGGTTAAAAGAGGGAGGTGTATGTGGCTCTAAAAGGGCTACACAAAGGATTCTTGTAATGATGGAAATGTTCTCTATTTTGCCTGCATCATTGTGGATATACTGGTTGTAATAGTGCTACAGTTTTACCAGTTTGTTACCACTGGAGGAAACTGAGTTGAGTATACGTGAGATCTCTGTATTGTTATAATTGTATGTGAATATGTCTTTATCTGTATATAAAATTTAATTAAATAAAGCAAAAAGAAATTTCAATATTTAGTGTCTTAATAGAAAAATCATTTATTTGCTTGAAATTTGAAAGCTGGTAGGGCTCAAAAGGGACAGCTTTTCTATGCTCCAAGTGTTGTTAGCTGGAACAGTCAAACTGGTATCAGTAATACTGTGCAGAAGCCACTCCAAGTGGCTTATTCACAGGCTAACAAGAGAGTGTTGGCTGCATCTACATATTGTCTGAGAGCTTAGTTGAGGCTGCATACCTCAGTTCTCTTTCATATAAATAGATTTCTGTAGCTGATCAGGTGACATAACTTAAAATTAGTATGCACCTGCAAATGCTGTGGTGTGCATTACTTACCTGGCACCCATGATTAAGTGCCCAGGACGTTTTGAGCAAGCAGGAAACACACTCATTAACAGCAAACAACCCAGCCCAGTCACTTTTACCAACTTCCACCTTCCTAAAGTAAGCATGGCAGTCATGTACTGTATTTGCCTTGACCTACTTATTTGTCAGTGTAGCTACACAAACTGCTCAATATAGGGAAACATATAAGCCATGCAATCTGGAGCACTCAAGGATGTGCAGGGACATGCAGGCCCTTTGCAGATTTTCTCCCCCAGCAAGTTCATGTCTATTAATTTCATATTTGTTTGATTTATGGCTATGTTTCTGGTGAACAGCCTTCAAACAGGTTTTAGACTTGCTCAAATCCAAAGAAGTTTTGCTTCAAAAACATTTTGCATTTTTCTGTGAAAAGCCAATCATTTATATTAATATTGGGATACATTCATCGAAGATTTTGTTAAACACTTTTAGTGATTAGAGTTATTGCAAGGGTAATACCAATGAGTTAAAACAATACTCTGCAAGTTACTTGGTGCTGAACATGTAGATTCAGGTTACTTGGTCTGAAAATCTGGATTCAGGGTTAACAGACTGGAGTCGGAGCATTGGAGTGAATGGCTGCCTTGGAATCACAGTGCTGAATGATTTACTACCCCTTCCCTTTGGAAAGCTTTACATGTCTAACATTGAGCACCCACAAAGTTAAGAATTCTTGACAATGAATTGAGAAATAGCTCAATAGATCAGACAGCTGTTCTTAATCTAGTGCTTCTCCTACACATGAAGAAAATAAGAACTTTACCCACTTTTAAGCACAAAGATTTAGCAAAGGGCACTCACTAATTCCATTTATGAGGGCTCTACCCTCATGACCTAATTTCCTCCCCAAAGCCCCACCTCAACATATCATGGAATTAAGGTTTCAACACATATATTCAGTCTGTTGCACTATCCTAAATCAGAGATGATAGATTAAGATTATCAAAAATACATCATAGCATATATAAAACAACATCAAAAATAACTGAAATGTAAAATTTAAAATCATTTTAAATAAAAAGAATAGTATGTAAGGGAGAAAGAAAAAACAGTTCAGATGCCTTATTAAAAAAATGAGGGAATTGAAAAGCATCAGAGAAAAGATCACAGCTGGTGGATACATTATCATCAATCCTGGAAGACTAGAGGCTGATTGAAAAAGTATTTTCTCTCTCATAAAAGAAGTGCTGCATGAAATAATATCCCTTCGCTGCTTTCTTTCTTCCGTCTTCGGATCTCTTTTGTAACAATAAATTGTCTTGCTTTCTCAGGACCAGAACATGAAGACTGATGGAATTATAGACCAATTAAGTGTTTTTATTTAAACAAGCAAAATTATGTTTTAAATATATTATTTTATCTTATTTTATGACAAATTCTTTATAGTTCATGGATTTGTATTTCAAAAGCATATCTTGGAACATGGCTAATTTTGTAAAAATAATTGTAGATATAAATAGAAAGTGATGAATCAAAAAATATTTTCTCATATTTAAATAATATTAACATATCATCTTTTAATATTTTATTCCTTAATTTCATTTTGTAGTCACATAAAAGAATCAATTGATTTTATGGTTTTATGAAACTATGGTTAAGCACCATATGTGGATTGAGGTATATTAGCTCCAACTCTGTAACTGTCAAGCTGTTCAGCCTTGAGAAAGACAATTAACCTGATTTTCTTCAAAAGCACAGTGTTTAGTGTGGGGTGCTTTGCATCCAAATATGAAGAGTTTGGAATCTTTGATTCATGCCCTACCATTGAACTAGCATCAAAAAGAATAAAAACTCTTTGAAGCAGTGTTTTCTACCCTTAAAATGTAAAAAAAAAAAAAAAAAAAAGTATATAACTGATTTGTTGTAAGGATATTGTATAATAATACAAAAGTACTTAGTGAAGTCTAACAGAGTAAGTAATCAGTAAATAGTAGTTGAGATACACAATTTTAATATTATAATTATCATTATCTAACAGAGATTTTGAAAGAGCAGATTAAATATATTATTTAAAGTATGTTTCATTTTTCCTAGAAAAGTTTAGTTCTCCTTCCTTCTGTTGTCTCATTTGGCTAAATTTATCAGCAAGGATGCATCACCCTCTTCATTGAGCAAAAAGCTGTTTTGACTTATATTAGATAGAAAACATTTAAATGAATGTAGTTGATTTGTTTTCAGACTGAATTTTAAATTATTGCATTAGGACTTACTTTATTGGTCCATTTTATGAGGCACAGAAAATCTAGGTAACTTGTATATAAGCACACACTTAATATGTGAAAGATGTGGAATATAAACCTGGGAGGTCTTCTTAGAGAGCTTGTGCTATTAAACAAAATATTTCAGCACCCTTGGCGTAAGAGAATCCAAATTGAGGATTCGGATTAAAATAACATCTCTAGAAATCGGGACACAGTCATTAGTATGTTCATGTTAATCTGGCTTAAAAGAACCCCAGATTTTTCTAATTTATTTGCACAGCCTTGCTTGGTCCAGAAATTTGCCAGTTCTTTTAATTATTCCTGTATAAATTGTTTATATGGAAAAGCTAATTTGTGTTGTTTTAATGTCATATTTTTAAAGCATGATTTTACAAAATATATATTTCTCAATTCCTTGAGATGCAATGCATAGTTGTTATTACAAGATAATTCCAGGTGAGATATTTAGAATCATATCATTAATTGTTTTCTACATCACTTATGGAAAATAATTCAATATACCATTCATTCATCAAATGGTTAAGTTGCTTTTGGTATAGAGACCACAAAGAAAATTGCTTTTCTGTGAATAGCATCTTCGGGAGCTATTATTTAAAAGAAAAAAACTAATAGCTATTACATATACAATATATATAAATAAAACATTCATTATTCATTAAGTAATATTAATATGATTACATTTTAGAAATATGTTTATCAAAAATTAATAGAAACTAATTCTTGATAGGTTATTTTATTTTTAGCTTCTTTGTTATTATGTATAATCTTAATTTTACTGCTTGATCATTATTGTTGAGTTTTTCAAAGTAAATTTAAACCGGTATTATTTTCAGGGTTTTGAAAGCAATTCAGTAGGCCATGGTATGCTAAGATTAGTGTACTGGCCATTAAAAAAAAAAAGAGCAGTACTTACTGCATGAAACTTTGTGGTGTTCTCTTATCACCAACATGTAGGAGATCCTTATATACTACATCAATGATACTGATGAGTTGGGGATCCAAGGGTAGTAAGGGTAAGTTTAAGATTTCAGGAAAATACAGTATTGTGTGGGAAAAATCCCACTAACTTACCATTCTTTCCAGCATTCCAGTAGCTAATTTGTTTTTCATATAAAGTATCTTGTGACATTTACTTTTAACAGACAGTTGCTAACTATTTGAATCATTCTGTCTTGGGATTCTTGGGATGATGCTTTTCTGACTGGAAATCTCTGTGGCCAGTGGTGCCTTTGCCTGAGTTATACTTGGGCCCCTTGGGCTCATTGGGTCCACTCAGCCTGGCAGGCTACATTTGGCCCATGCTACCAGCCTGGATCTCATGCCTGCCATGGGTGAGAAGAGCAGCAAGGGATTTGTGAAAAAGCAAGCAAGGTGTCTGGCCACTGTGCACAGCCAGACACTCTGGTGGTGGTGTCGTGGGCAGCCAGCATGGGTGCTGGCTACCTGTGAGGCCGCAGTTGGACAAGGCATACCACAAGAAGCTTCCACGGCCAGTACTGGAGAACATGGTGATGCCCGGAAACTTGGAGACACCAGGAACCCAAAAGAGGGTGTCACAGCCTGGCTTGGGGAACTTCTAGTTTTGGGCTTGCCCAGAAGCTTAAACACACCAGAGCCCAAAAGAGGGTACTACAGTATTACAGTACTACCTCAGGGAGCTTCTAGGTTTGGGATCCTACTACTACAGTACTACCTCAGGGAGCTCCTAGATTTGGGATCCTAGTACTACAGTACTCCCTCAGGGAGCATCTAGGTTTGGGATACCTGAAGGGCTGCAGCTCTTTTCTCCTCCTTTTTTCTCTCCTTCTTCTCACCTTCAATGTGGCGAGCAAGGGGCATATTTCAGCCCCATCTGTGCTATCACTCTTTTAGCTCCACCATTCAGCAGGTCTCAAGTTCTTGTCCTGTGTCAAGGAAGAATGAGGTATGCAGACAATTGGATGGTGAGCAAGGTGAAGAGCAGCTTTACTGAGTGACAGAACAGCTCAGAGGAGACCCATACTGAGTAGCTCCTCTCCACAAGCAGGGTGTCCTGACAAGTGTTCAGCATTCAGCAGAGAGAAGACCCTGGGGTGGGTAGCTCCTCTCTGCAAACATTTCATCCTGTCATGTCCTCGAGTCTGGCAGACTCGGGGGTTTTTATGGTCTTCAGAGGGGAGGAAGTGTGTTCTGATTGGTCCATGGGTGGCTATGGGCAGGCTGGGAAAAAGCACCAAGTTCCCACTCAGGTCAGAGGGACTGGCAGCCTGGGTGCCAGGCCTCAGGACTTTCCCAGCTTGAAAGAGGGGCTTCACTGGAGATCCACCACTTTCCATTGCAAAGCCTGTCCTCCTCCTGTTCATGGCACCTAGACTGTTTATGCTGAGGAGCACCTGCAGGCCAGTGCTGGGCTGCCCCCAGCATCCCATTTGCCTGCCTCCTGTACTTGTTGGTGCCCAGAGTCCAGATGGGGTCGAGACAGCAGGGGGCTGGCGTGTCAGTGCTGCTTTGAGCATGTGCACACCAAGCTGGGCTGCGACAGTACCCATGCTTGCCCTCAACCTTGCTCCAAAATTGGAACAGGCACTGGAACTAAAGAGAGGTCAGGAAGTGGGAGTAGACACCTCCAAGCCTGTGGGGGCAGGGGGACATTCCCAGGCCCCCAGTGGTTCAGAGATGCACAGGTCTACAGACATGGCCGGGGGGCTGAAACTGCATCCGAGAGGGTTGGGGGCTCCTGCCTGCTCCTGGGTCTCATTTGGCTCTGTGGAGCACATACCAGCCGCACCTCCCTTGCTGCAGCAGGTGTCTTGGCAGTGGCTGCCCCAGGCAGGCTACCACTGCCATGAATTCCAGGATGGTCCTGATTAGATTCTATTTAGGAACACAAAATATCTCTAATCTCTTATTTTGATGTACATTCCAAAAACAAATGAGTATTTATTTGATTTTTGTTATTTAGCTTTTGAAAAATATTTATCTGAGATATTTGTGTACTTGTCCCATTTATTCTGAAAATTTTAGTTTTTGTATGCAAGCACTGAGATACCCCTTGGCAGTCAGAAATGTAATGTCTATGTTTGATAAGGTTGCTTCAGATTTTAAGCCAGGGGACTTGCTTCCTAATTTACTCAGAAAAGGAAATAAACAAAAATTTTCAAAGGATAATTCAGCCTGGAAGAAAAATACAAGTTTAGAAAAAATCTGGCAGGTAACACAAAGGAAATATCTTTTTGTTGAATCTACCTAGACAGTAGTTATTATGCTTGTGTGGAGTTTTCTCTAGATTTTTTCTTCTCTAAGGAGGTGATCTTTTTTTAAAAAATGCAAATTCGAGGAATTTCTAAGTTAATGGTAGGATATTACTCCAAATTTATAACATCCTCTAATATAAAGTTTTCAGGAATTACTTGATTTTTAAAATTAGTTTGAGTGAATGGTGATTAACATGTTTAATTTTATGCCATATAAACTAAGTAGAATATTATCAATAAAAATTAAATTCATTTTATCTTCATATACATCATATTCAAACAACACAAAATAACTCAGTTTATGCTATAGCTATAAAGCACATAGAGTTATTCTGGGATTAATTCTCTTGGGTGAAATAAATATAGAATGAATCTATAAAGAATACTTTAATGACTACAGACAGACTGTTTGGTTGAAGATACAAGTGAGTTAACTGTCAAGTTCTTTTTTGGTTCTCTCAGTTGCTGGGTAGCTATCAAAAGCACAGGAAATTTCCATCTGTGAATAGGTATAATTTATTGATATATGCACCCTCATCAGACAATTACAGAAGGGAAAACTGAGACATTACAGATTTAGATAGCCTCACCTTGAAGTGGAAGTATTAGTAAGTTACAAACTATCTGACAGTATACAGAAAAATACAATATTCTATATTTGATATTTTTTAAAAATAAGAAGTTACTTCATTCTAATATATAACATATGGCAACTTGATAAAGATATATATATATATATCTCACGCCTTTCTCCTGCCTCAGCCTCCCAAGTAGCTGGGACTACAGGCGCCTGCCACCACACCCGGCTACTTTTTGTGTGTTTAGTAGAGACGGGGTTTCACTGTGTTAGCCAGGATGGTCTTGATTTTCTGACCTCGTGATCCGCCCGCCTCGACCTCCCAAAGTGCTGGGATTACAGGCGTGAGCCACCGCAACTAGCTGATAAATATATTTTTAATGATATACTAATATTGGAAACATCTTTTAAAGTTTTCAAACACAGAAAATCCTAATTTTAGAAGATAACATGATTTTCTTTTTAAGTTAATTTGAATGAAACTCCTTTCAAACATTCTAAATTAATCTTGATTTCAATGACTACCCATTTGACTTACCAGGGAATCTAGAGAAGCAGAAGTATGGCTTCAGCTTTCAGAAGCAAAACATTTCTATATAAAAACTATAATAGCAAACAGAGTAAGAAAAAAGTCAGAAATAAAATATATGTTACTATGTATCTTTATTGTGATTTCAGTAAAAGGAGTATTTTTAGAACCAAATTTGATATCAAAATATTGCTATAACAACTCTAATTGCTTTAGAAAAAAAGAGAATTAAGTGGAGATGATCCCCAGAAAACCAATACTAAATCTTACATTTTGAGATGTATTATATTGACTGACAAATAATACTTAGGAACAAAATGTACAAAGCATCCCTACTCAAATTTTTTCTCTGTTCAAAGCTCAGTAATCAATTTGGTGGCATAGAATCAGGCAAAGGACAAAAATATGGTTACATCTATCTTTTATATGTAAATTTATTTTTTTAAATACATTTTTATACTCTAATTATAATCTCTTTTTGAAATAGCACATGCTTAATGCTTTGCCTATAAAACATATATTTTGTATGTAAAACATGATAAAAAACCATGTTTTCCATGTTTACCTATTATTTAAAAATGTATTAAGTGACAATTTTACTCTGTTGTTTCTAGGAACATAAATTTAACTTTGTAATATAGATTCATTGCATGCATTGTACTATAAATACAATTTTATTTGTTCATTGCTTAAGAATAAAGACCCAGATTAGTTAAGTTTTACAAGGCTTAACCAAAACATATGTACAGCAAATATATTGATCACAGGCTACATTTTGTAAATTAGTTGATTATATAACTCGGCAGGGTAGATGCATGTGGGGAGCAAGAGCATACGTGATGCAGCGGTAGCAAGAGCATACGTGATGCAGAGGGAACATGAATGGGTTACTGAAAACTACTATTTCAAAAAGTTATTGGAAATCTGTATTAAAATCTTATTTTAAAATCTAGCTGAGTTTTAAAATGTAGCTAGGTATGATATGGCACTCAAATATGTAACCTTTGCATGTCAAATTTTTAACCAGTAAACCAAAGGACTGTGCTGGTCCCATGCCTCAGAAAACCCTAATGCTTCCAAAAAATTCTAGTTGTAAGGGTAGTGAGAATAAACGTATGTTCCCTGAATGTTCCTATTTTCTTAAAAGAGTGCAATTCCTCTTTTGATTCTTCTTTTCAAGAAAGATTTAACTGGCTTAGACTCTTTGATATATTCTTCACTAGATGTGCTTGCTTATTTTTTGCAGTTTTCTAATTATATGTCTCTCAATATATGTTGTTTAATTAAGCAAGAATTAAAAAAAGAGAGTAGTTGAAATACGATAATATTAGTACTATTGACAGGAGTGTCAATATTGAGTACATTTCAATTAAAAACAATATTTGTTATGGCAAATTTTAAGTCTGTTAACTGTAGAATCATTCATGAAGAATTTATTACCATACTAAATGACCATTCTTCATCACTAGTTACTGCCAGATGTTGGTTTTCAAAGTTGTATTTATTATTCTGTAAGGGAGAAAAATAACAAAACATTTTTGAAACACTGTACTTAATTTTCTCAAGTAAGTTACAGAAATTATTAAAAATCATATCAAAACTTCTAAACACACTGACAAAGCTTTATTATGCAAATATTGTCTCATCAGAAAATATACAAAATACTTTCTTCTTATTTTAACCTCATAGTGAAGTGCTTTTTTAAAAAAAAATTATTATACTTTAAGTTCTGGGGTACATGTACAGAACGTGCAGTTTTGTTACACAGGCATATATGTGCCATTGTGGTTTGCTACACCCATCAACCCGTCATCTGAATTAGGTATTTCTCCTAATGCTCTTCCTCCCCCCATCCCCGCCACATCCCCTTTCAAGGGCTCTTTTAAAGTTGGAAATAAATTAGAAGATTAGAAACATAGGCTGTGTAGGTGGTGATAAACCAATACAAATCCAAATACAATGCTATAGGATCTTCATCTCCAATACAATAAAGAGGAAAAAAGTAATGTCTATTAAATCTCAGAATAAAAGAAGGATAAATTTCATTTCATGGTCAAAGGCAGGGCTTACAGTAGAAAAAAGAGGATGAATGAGAGCTTCCCCAAATAGAATGATTTGATACATATCATTAAGAAACTGGATCTAATTTAAAATTTTTATGGATAAGTTTAAAAGATGATTGTAGTTTGTGAATGGATTTGGACTAATTAGAGGGATATTGAAGTTCTGAGTGGATTAAGAGAGAATGGGATACCAAGGGAGAGATCAAAAATATTTTGACCTGGATGACTACTAGATAGTCAAACTGGGTCAGGTACAACACCCCTCATTACTCAAGCAGCAAACAAAGATAAAAAATCACAGTGGAATGAGAACAAATTTCTCACTTACACTTAGAACAATTCCCAGAAATAGATTAATCAGTACTGGCTATTGAAAACAAATACAAACATGACCAACTAAACCAATTTGATCAAAACATTCATTAGTTCACAATACTGTCAAAGCAATACCTAAAAATAAGTTTCTAAATACAATTATAGATCAATTAAATGGGTTCATTTTTACATGAGTGAAATTGACTGATCTTGTATTTGATCAAAGTGAACAAATAAACAAGCAAACATGTTTGATGTTTACACACAGACACCAAGGTTATCAGTTGTAAACCTTCAGCAGTTAATTGAATATAGATATTTTGTTCCTAATTTTGATTGGTGAAATATAAATTGCACTATTTTACAACGACCTATTTTGTGACAATACCAGATATGATGGCAAAAAAAACCAAACCAAAACAAAACAAACAAACAAACAAAAAACAAAAAAAAAAACCACATACGGTGAATTTGGGGGAGGTGAATGTCAGGGAGAAAAATCTATCCTCGAAATTGCAACTTAGAGATTTACATTCTGTCAAATAGCGTTTTAGCACATCTAGAGAGATTTATATGATTTTAATTCTAGATGAATACATATAATAAATTATACAAATGTGCTCTATAGTTGTTAATTTCCAGTAAGAAAACTGGTGTTAATGATATGTCATTCATAGCAATTATTTTTGGATACTATTTGCTATTATTTTATTTAAAATTTTGTCTGGTCATAATTGATATTGGTCTGTAAATTTTTGGTGCAATTTTTGTCACACTTTTGGCATCAATGTTTTATAGAGTTATTAAGTAATATTTGAAAAATTGTCCATTTTGCTGTATGCTTTGAAATGGCTTAAGTAGTGTTGGAATTTTCTGTTCCTAATGATTCTGTTAGAATACTTTTACAAAGCTGTCTGAGGCTGACTAGCATTTTGTAAGGGAATAATTCACAATCGTGTTTTTCTGGTTCTTCTGTGTACACCAACATGTATATTATTTCTCAACTCCAGGATAGATTTTAGGCAATTATATTTTCATGGAAAATAATGTGTTTGATTGCATTTTAAAAATATATTTGTATATAATTAGAAAAATCAGTTTATTAAAGATTTTCTTGTAGTTCTTTTCCTGCATTTCATTTTCTGACCTTATTATATTTTCTTTCTTGCATCATAATGAGAAAATAGTATATGAATCATTTCTACTTTTTTATCGTGTGTTTTAAAATTTCTTTTTGGCCAAATTTTAACTCTGTTTCATAGATCCTAAACAGAAAGTTATCCTTTAACTTCAGGATCCAAAATTCATATGGGAGTAATAAGCTCTATGTTATTATTTTTATGGCTCTTCTCTATTTTCTTTTTGTCATTGTTTTTCTGGTGACCTTTTCATTATCTGAGAGAAGTGAATTAAAATATTCTACCATTATTATGTGTGTATTTATTTCTTTTTGTATTTTGTCAGATAATTATGCTTTTTTACCATAGGTACTTGGATATTTGGTTGATAGATATTCACAATCTAATATCTGCTTACAAAATACTTATTAGCCTTGTTGCTTTTTTAATCCTAAATTTCACCTCATTTAATAAACTGTAGATTAGCTAATAGAGTTGTATAAATATTAATTTGCTGATTTTAATTGTTCTGTGTTTACATTTATGAATATCTTTGAAAATACACCTTGAAGTATTTCACATTAAACAGTCATGTTACCTTCACCTTACTCAATGTTCATAAATAATAATTTTTTAATAGTTCAGATAAATGTAAATATTGATAAATACATAAGATAGAATGATAAAGCAACTGAGTTAAAATGTAAATAATCTGTGAATCTGGATAAAGGGCGTAGGAAAACTTTTTGTAATACAGTCATGCAGTGCACAACGATGTTTCAGTCAATGACTAACCACATATATGAGGCTGGTCTCATGAAAGAGAATGGAGCTGAAAAGTTCCTATTACCTAGTGATGTTATAGCTGTCACAAATTGTCACATAATTTTATGGCACTACTCACATGTTTGTGATGAAGCTGGGGTAAACAATCTTTGGTGCTGTGAGTCATATACAAGTATACAGTGTATCATACATGATGATGAGAATTAACAGTTATGTTACTGGTTTATTGTTTACTATGAAATACTTTGTGTTGTTATTTTAGAGTGTACACCTTCCACTAATACAAAAAATGTTTACTCTGCAAGGGTGTGGCTGGCAGCAGCCTCATACATCTTGGGTTCCGCACATCTCTTGACTGCAGCACTTTATCTTGTGCTTGATTTAGTCTCTTGTTTTGTTCATCATGGACCCAAAGCAATTATGATACCTAACCATGGTCTTGCAATTATTCTGTAACTTTGAAATTATATCGGAATAAAACATGATGAAAAAAACAGAAACAAACACACACAAGTCTCTGAGCCACCAGATAGAGTTTGGCATTTGCTGTGGTTTACTTATGCCCTCAAATAAACTCAAGCTTTGTTGATGTTGCTGAAATTTGATGCTTTTCTTTTCTTACCAGCTCTCTGAATATCTGTCTGGTCATACTCCTAGAATATAAAATTAAAAGTTTTATTTATAATAGTGACAGCAGAAACTAGTACCTAATAGAAGTGTTGAAAATATAATTTAATAATTAAATAATAGTCAATACCCAGTCTTTACATATTAGTCAACACAGATCATTTCATTTTACATTGAGCGAACTTTTTCATTAACCTCATTATGAGCTAAAGTACCCTTTATGAGTTTTTTACCATAAAAACTATGCATGTTGGTATGAAACTAGGCTATCTTATAGAAAAGTAAGATTTGCAGATTAATGTGCTATTATTTTCATTTCTTACTGAGTGGCAAGATATGATTTATTATTTTTATCATACCATTTGAAACTCTATTTTATTTCCATATAAACATTTTGATTATTACTTTCCCTTAGTGATCTTCACTGTAAGCAAGCAAAATTAGCTGGGTTTACTAAATACTGACCTAATGCCCTCTGGATTGATCTATGTTGTCACAAATGACAGAAGTTCTATCGTTTTATGCCTGAATAGCATTACATTGTGCATATATTTCAGGGCTGTTTTCTCAACCTGAGCCTCTAGATCTTCTCTGGCACCAGTGGGATCACACAGCTCCAAGCTTTAGGCTTGTGTGACAGACTGGATCTCAGGCCCAGGCCACCATGGGGCCGATTTCAGTGGCCCTGGACTATGTAAATAATGTGTTTTTGAAATTCATTTTTAATCAATGTTTTTACTGACAGGTAAAATTATATGTATTTACTGTGTATATTGTGATGTTATGAAGTGCATATAGGTGCCAGTTTCTTTCTCCATCCATCTCTATTGATGGACTCTGAGGCTGCTTCCGAATCTTTGCTATTGTGAATGGCACTGCAATAAACACAGGGGTGCAGACATCCCTTTCATATACTCATTTTATTTTCTTTGGATAGGTACTCAGTAGTGGGGGCATCGGGTGTTGTCCTGGTGCTGGATTTGACTGTGGCGGGCCCAGTGTTGGGGTTCACACGGGCCCAGTGTTGGGGTTCACAACAAAGTATTGTGCTCATTTCCCTCTCCTCCCCGCAAATAGATAGTATCTCTCTCTCTGCTGTACATCCTGACATTAAGGGAGTGGTGACGTGGAAAATTTAAAACTGTCCTTCCTACCATATCCAATGTGTCGTTTCTTATTGTTGTGCAACACTCAGGTACTGTGATCTCTCACCTGGTTTCCGTAGGTCTTGTGAAGGTATTTTGGTGAGTGACTAGTTATTCAAATTGATGTTTCTCCGGAGAAATGGTCACTGGATTGTTCTACTCCATCATCTTGCTTTCCCTGATTGGGGAAAAAAAGAAACTTGAATAAAGAATAAAGATTTTAAAAGTCTAAAAATACTTCTATAAAAATAAAATTATTGCAATATTTAAAACACTTCACTGCCAAAAAAAGGAAAGCCTTTGGAGCACTGAATTGAAAAAGCTATTTTGTTGCTTTTTTTTCTGATGACATTGTCAAATACATTTACATATATTGACTATGGCTAACTTGAATTCTTTGGAGAGCATTCTGAACTGAAATTTGAAGTGCATGTTTGTGAAGAAATAAAAGAAACATTGAAAAATATTTTTCCTTATCAAATAAGTTATTCGGGATACTCCTAAAGAACATGAGATGCAACTCTCTTGAGGAAAACTGCATTTAACATTCCATTTAAAGACTAAAGGAACATTCTCCCCAATAATATAAGTAGATAATAAAATACAAATAGAAAAATCTCTCCAGGCTTTAAAAGAATACACAAGCATGGACTTATGTTTTTCTTTCTACCTGTTCTTTATAAAAAGTCAAAATCCCACCTGTTTCAATGATAACAAAGAGTTACTAAAAATCAACAGGGTCTGTTTATTTCCTCTTCTGCATTACCTCTCATCATCTTCATACCCCTTAGTTTTCTAGATTCAACATTTGAAGAACAGAATGCTATACCATTTGCTTACATGTTTAGAAACAGATCAATTGACTCTGTTGAAAGGATCTTGTAATCTGTCCGTTTTCAGTCAGTCAGTTTATCTCTACATACAAATTTATGAAGTTATAAATTGTATGCAGAGGTAATGAATACATGTACTTAAACATATATGAGCATTTTAACCTTTATTATGCATTTTCTGCATATTGGAAACATGTTTGCCTACAAAGTATAATCTGTATTTCATATACATATAATATATAATAAATACCATAAATACATGCCTTACCAGATAATATGTCTACATAATCAAATAAATGCAGTCTTGAAAAGTCTCACACCTTAAAATCTTAGTCAAATCATCAAGAACAACAACAACAACAATAATAATGAAGGAGGAAACATAGTATGGCTAACTTTTTGTTAAAAAACCAACCTTATGCTAGAAATCCAGAACTCTCTACAAACAGGAAAGCTCATACAAAACTGAGAAGCATTCATTTTAAATCTCCTGCCTTCAAAGAAACAGCTGAAGTTAGAATAACCTCACTGATACCAGCTGGATTAGCATGTCAGGATGTATTCTATTAAGAAGTCAGAACTCAAACTGTTCACACGGGGACCAGAAAATACTATAGTGAAACGCAAATAGAGATTAGCATATAAGTAATACCAATGCATTACAAAATTGAAAAGGGATACAGAATAGAACCAATATCACATAAATTTCAGGGTTAATATTCAGAAAATAGGTGTTAGAATTTCAGTCAGAATTCACAAAAAATTATAAAACAAATGAAAACAAAATGAAAAAGACAGAAATCAAGTATGGATAACACAATTTCCATTTGTAGATAACTGAATTCCTGTATTTATAATTAAAATAAATGGATCATAAAAAAATTAAAAAGCCGGGCGCGGTGGCTCAAACCTGTAATCCCAGCACTTTGGGAGGCCGAGACGGGCGGATGACAAAGTCAGGAGATCGAGACCATCCTGGCTAACACAGTGAAACCCCATCTCTACTAAAAAAAAAAATACAAAAACCTAGCCGGGCGAGGTGGCGGGCATCTGTAGTCCCAGCTACTTGGGAGGCTGAGGCAGGAGAATGGCGTGAACCCGGGAGGCGGAGCTTGCAGTGAGCTGAGATCCGGCCACTGCACTCCAGTCTGGGCTACAAAGCGAGACTCTGTCTCAACAACAACAACAACAAAAAAAAAAAAAAAAAAAACAACTATAACATAAAAGTGAAGAGCCAGTGTGGAGGACTACGGGCTCGCAAACAAGATGTTCCCGATAAGTCCTGCTCTTGCAAAGGAAGCAGGGTGTTCCTTCCCTGCAAACAGGGAGGACAAAGGAGCCAGCTGCAAACAGCAGACCCTGGGGGCTGGTTTATGTGTAAACATCTTAAAAATCCAGAAAGTCAGGGAAAGGTCAGAAAAACAACAATGTGTCTTGTGACTTGGCAACATTCCACAAACGACAGTATAAAATAAAGCAGAGCATGTGGTTCGAGGTGGCCGCCATGTTTGTCTTGTCCTGTGTTGTCTTGTGTGTTCATTCCTTTGTTTAGGAAACATGTGGACCCCAACAGCCAGTAAAAGTTAATTCTGACACAAAGGTAAGTTATGAAATATCAAAATATCAAGATTTACAGATAATATTATTGTGGAATCAGAAAACTTAGAAATACTCTGAATGCCATTTATACTTAAGGATAAAGAAATAGTTGTTTCCGTATTCAGGATCAGGTGAAAATATTGAGTTATTCTTAAGTTAAAATGATCTGGATTGTATTTAAGCTATTTCATAACTATATATTAGTCCACAATAATACAATAGGATAACCACCATGAAACTTTGAAGAAAGTAGATCCAATAAGTTATATTTCAAATATAGAAGTCAAAATATATTTTTATATATCTATGGGCTCAGTAACTATAAAATTTATGTAAATCTTAAAACATGTATTCAACAATTTAACACAAGTAAGCAACATTTACCTGAATAATTCAAGAACAATGAATATATTAGGGGAAAAAAAAACATTTTTAATAGGCACTGGAGTAAACCTAGTGTAAAAGTTAGTTTACATGACTGATAATTTTGACTAAAATATAACTGTCACCCCTATATTAATGCAACTACATAATAAACATAAATCCTAGAACATTACTGTGAGTAGGGAAGAAAAACAAATTCCAAATATGTATGTTATGATATTGTTGAGGATTTATACATACCATTGAAAGTTTAACAATTTGGCATAAGCAGAAACAAAAATATATTATTTCAAAATTACTACTGAGGAATATGAATAAACAAAGCAAAACCGAATAAGACACACTTAGACAGGTACACAAATATATGCGGAGAATAGACAAAAAAGCAACAATACAAAAAACTTTAAAAATAGTAAAAATAATATTAGATGAAAATGTATTTACATGTGACTTTAACATATATTTAGGGAAAATATAAATTATATAATATAATTATTACAGAAAATGTTTAATATTTGTACATAGAATTTGAGTCTACAATTTCTCAAAAAAAATTTAATTAAGAAAATACAAACTAAATTGCTACAACTACTCATAAAACCAAACATTCAACTCCCATAAAAACCGGTAATTACACCCTTGGTCATTTATTCCAGAAAAATAAAACAGGTTTATGCTGAAAACCTCATATGAATGCTCACAGCAGGCTCCTATATAATAATCCCAAATTGGTTTTCCAGTCCAGGTATCTATCCTTCAACATGTGGATGGTGAAAGGGTGGTACATCCACACCATGGATTCCTACTTAGCAATAAATAGAAAAGCTATAGATAGATGAAACAACTTCAATGCATATATTGCTAAGGGGCAAAAGCTAAGTATCAAATGTTGCAAACTTTATCATTCTTTTTAAGCAATATTTTTGAAATGGTGAATTTTAGAAATGGAAAACAGATTAATGGCTGCTATTCATAGATGGGGATAGAATGGGTATGGTGAGAGACAGACAGATATGTTAATAAATGGACAACACAAGGGATTTTTGTGGTGGAGGGGTTGTTCAGCATTTTGATTTTAGTCTTAAGTATATGCATCTACACATGAGATAAAATTACATTGAGCAAAATATGCAAATAAATACATAAACACAAATAAGTAAACTAGAAAGTCTGAATACATTGTTGAATGTCATCAATATCAATTGTCTGGTTTGGTATTGTACTATAGTTTTCAAAGGTGTTCCATTGGGAGAAACTGGGTAAAGTATACATAGAATTTCTCTGTATGTTTTTCTCTAACTTTTATTTTAGATTCATGAACTATATGTTCAGGTTTGTTACAAGGATATATTATGTCATGCTGACGTCTGGAATACAAATGATCCAGTCACCTGGGTAGCAAGCACAGTACATGATAGGCAGGTTTTCACTTCTCACCCCTCTCCTACTCTCTCCCCTCCAGTAGTCATTACTGTTGACTGTTCCCATCCTTATGTTCATGTGTATTCAATGTTTAGCTCCCACCTATAAGTGATAATATGCTGCATTCTATTTTGTGTTCCTGTCATAATTTAGTTAGAATAATAGCCTCCAAGTGCATTCATGTGGCTGCAAACAACATGATTTTGTTCTTTTTTATGGCTGTCTAGTATTTAATGATGCATATGTATCACATTTTCTATATCCAGCTCATTGTTGATTGGCAACTAGATTGATTCCATGTCTTTGCTTTTGTGAATAGTGCTGCAATAAACATACTAGTGCATGTGTCTTTTTAGAAGAACAATTTATTTTCCTTCAGGTAGATACCCAGCAGTGGGGTTGTTGGGTCAAATGATAGTTCTGTTTTAATTTCTTAGAGACATCTCCAAACTGCTTTTCATAGTGGTGGCTGAACTAATTTGCCTTCTCACTAAAAGTGTATAAGTGCTCCCTTTCCTCTGCAATCTCCCAAATACCTGTTGTTTTTTGATTTTTTAATAATAATCCTTCTGACTGGTATGTATGAGCTGGTGTCTCATAGTAGCTTTGATTTGCATTTCTCTAAAGATTATTTATGTTGAGCATTTTTCCTATATTTGCTGGCTGTGTGTATGTCTTCTTTTGGGATGTGTCTGTTCATGTCCTTTTACCATTTTGTAATGGGATGATTTTATTTTATTTTAATTTTGTTTATTGAATTAAGTTCCTTATAGATTCTGGATATTAAATCTTTGTTGCAAGAAGAGTTTGTGAATATTTTCTCCCATTCTCTAGGTTTTCTGTCTACTCCACTGGCAGTTTTGTTTGCTCTACAGAAGCTCTTTAATTAGATCACACCAGTTTTTGTTTTTGTTGCAATTGCTTTAGGGGAATTCTCATGAAATTTTGTCAAATTCATGTCCAGAATCATAATTCCTAGGTATTTCTCAAGTATCTTCATAATTTTAGGACTTACATTAAAATCTTTTATCTATGTTCAGTTAACGTTTCTATATGGAAAAACTTAGAGGTCCAGTTTTATTTTTCTGCATATGGCTAGCTAGTTATCTCAACATCATTGTTTAGATCTGTGTATGAATCTACAAATATCTTAACTGTTGATTAAAAAAGAAATCTCTCAAATAAAGTTAATATAACAAAGATTAAAACACCAAAGAAAAACCAAATACAAGTTTTTGAAAAAATACCACACAAAAGTGTTTATATGGATCGGGCATGGTGACTCATGTCTGTAATCCCAGTAGTTTGGGAGGTCAAGGTGGGCAGATCATGAGGTGAAGAGATCGAGACCATCCTGGTCAACATGGTAAAACCCTGTCTCTACTAAAATACAAAAATTAGCTGGGCAAGGTGGCATGCACCTGTAGTCCCAGCCACTTGGGAGACTGAGGCAGGAGAATTGCTTGAAGCAGGGAGGCAGAGGTTGCAGTGAGTGGAGTTTGAGACAGAGCAAGACTCCGTCTCAAAAAAAAAAAAAAAAGTGTTTATATGTTCCTGAATGAGAGAGAGAGAGAGAGAGAGAGAGAGAGAGAGAGAGGAGGGAAAAAAAAGACAGAAAAAAATGAGAGGAAGGAAAGGAGAAAGGGAGGGATAAAGGAAGAAGAAAGGATGGAGATAAAGAAGAAAAGGAAAGATAAAGAAAGAAGAACACATTAAAAATGTGTTTGTACATTTTCTTTGCAAAACCCAAAATATGAAAGGCAGGTTTGCAATACCTAAATTAAAAAAAAAAAAAGAAAGAAAGAAAGAGAAGGAGAGACAGGGTTATGAGAGATATTAAGATTGCTTAAAAGAAAAATGTTCTATTAACCCCTTTTGATATATGAAACAAAAAAAGAGTAAAACTTAGTAAAGAAAGTGAAGAAAAATTATAATTTCTCAAAGTGCTAATTATAGGCACAATGACATGAAAAACCTACTGTATAAATTTAATTTTCATAAGTACAAAGAGCTGAATGCTGATCACCAAGACAATGGGAAAAATCTCGAGAGAGACCTTTGCAGCAGCCCCTCCCATTACAGGCCCAGAGGCCTCTGAGGAAAAAATGATTTCGTGGGACGGACCCAGGGCCCCCCTGCTGTATGCAGCCTAGGGACTTGGCGCCCTGCATGCCAGTCGCTCTAGCCATGTCTACAAGGGTCAACGTATAGCTCAGGTAATCGCTTCAAAGGGTACAAGAACTAGCCTTGGCAGTTTCCATGTAGCATTGAGCCTGCAGGTGTGCAGAAGTCAAGAATTGAGGTTTGGTAACCTCCATCTAGATTTCAGAGAATGTATGGAAATGCCTGGATATGCAGACAGAAGTTTGCTTCAGGGGCAGAACCCTCCTGGAAAACCTCTGCTAAAGCCGTGAAGAAGGGAAATGTAGGGTTGGAGCCCCTACAAAGAGTCCCCACCGAAGTACTGCATAGTGGAGCTGTGAGAAAGAAGAAGGCCATTGTCTTCCAGACCCCAGAATTGTAGATCCAATGACAGCTTGCACCATGCACCTGGAAAAGTTGCAGACACTCACCACCAGCCCATGAGTGCAGTTGGGAGGGGGGCTGTACCCTGCAAAGGAGCAGAGGTGCCCAAGGCAGTGGGAGTCCACCTCTTGCATCAGTGTGACGTGGATGTGAGACACGGAGTAAAAGGGGATCATTTTGGAACCTTAAGGTTTAATTACTGACCTTTTAAATTTCAGACATGTATGAGGCCTGTAGACAGTTTGTGTTGGCCAATTTCTCCCATTTGGAATGGGTGTTATTTACCCAATACCTATATCCCCATTGTATCTAAAAGAAACTAATTTACCTTTGATTTTACAGTCATAGGCAGAAGAAACTCGACTTGTCTCAGATGAGACTTTGGACTTGGAGTTTTGTGTTAAGGCTGGAATGAAATAAGGCTTTGGGGGACTGTTGGGAAGGCATAATTTTGTTTTGAAGTGTGAGGACATGAGATTTGGAAGGAGCCAGGGGTGGGATGATATGATTTGACTGTGTTTCCACCAAATCTCATCTTGAATTGTAGCTCCCATAATCCCCACGTGTTATGGGAGGTACTCAGTGGGAGGTCAATGAATAACGAGGACAGTTCCCTTCGTGTGGTTCTTGTAATAGTGAGTGAGTTCTCATGAGGTCTGATGGTTTTATAAGGGGCTTTTCCCACTGGTTGTCATGCACTTCTTCTTGCTGCCGTCATGTGAAGAAGGATATGTTTGCTTCCCCATTTGCTATGATTGTACGTTTCCTGTGGCCTCCCCAGCCCTGCTGAACTGTGATTCAATTAAAACTCTTTCCTTTGTAAATTACCCAGTCTTGGGTATTTCTTCATAGCGGTGTCAGAATGAACTAATACATTAGGGGTCCACTTTTATTCTTCTGCATATGGCTAGCCAGTAATCACAGCACCATCTTCTAGAACTGTTAGTGAATCCATAATTATTTTAAATTTTAATTTAAAAAGAAAACTCTAAAAGTTAATATAACGAAACGTTAAAATACTTAAGAAAAACTGAACACAAATTTTTGAAAATAAGTTCTATATAAAAGTGTTCATATGTTCTTGAATGAGAGAGAGATACAGGATGGAAAAAGAAAGAAAGAAAGAAAGTGGATGGAAAGGAGAAAGGATGGAAGGAAGGAAGGAAGGAAGGAAGAAAGGAAGGAAGGAAGGACAAGAAAAAGAAAGAAAGAAAAGAAAGAAAGAGAAAGAAAGAAAGAAAAAAAGAAAAGAAAAAAAAGAAAAGATGTTAAAAGTTTGTGTGCACATTATCTTTGCAAAACCTAAAATAACAAGGAAAGGTTTAAAATACCTAAAATAAGAAATAAAGAAGGAAAGAAAGAATGAGAGAGAGAAAGAAAGAAAGAAAGAAAGAAAGAAAGAAAGAAAGAAAGAAAGAGAGAAAGAGAGAAAGAGAGAAAGAAAGAGAGAAAGAGAGAAAGAAAGAGAGAAAGAAAGAGAGAAAGAAAGAGAGAAAGAAAGAAAGAAAGAAAGAAAGAAAGAAAGAAAGAAAGAAAGAAAGAAAGAAAAGAAAGAAAGAAAGAAAGAAAGAAAGGAAAGAGAAAGAAAGAGAGAAAGAAAGAAAGAAAGAAAGAAAGAAAGAAAGAAAGAAAGAAAGAAAGAAAGAAAGAGAGAAAGAGGAAAAGAAAGGGTTATGATAGATATTAAGATTGCCTAAAAGAAAAATGTTCCGTTAACCTCATTTGAAAATAAAACAGGAAAAGAAATAGGTAAAACATACAAGAAGTAAGGAAAAACTATAACTTCTTAAAGTGCTGATTGCAGGCGCAATGGGATGAAAAATGTAGTATAAGAATTTATAAATGGTCTTATGAAAAGTGGAAGAAATGAGGACCATAGCAGCTGTGCATATTTTTCTCAATTTGTTATAATTAACCAATTTCTACTTTTCTTCTTCATTTTTCTATACTATTATATTTTATGATGTAAGGTTTGAGTGGTTAATCTCATAATTTATTATTTATTACACAGGATATCACAGGTGTATCAGTACCAAATTGAAAAACAAGAATATATTTTAGAAATAAATAAAGAAATTTTGGATTTTTATTTGCAGATAGAAAGGGTGAGTACCTCAGTATTTTTACAGGAGATATTCCTGTTGTGTTAGGTAGAAGCATCTATTTGACTACTATTTCTGAAAAGTTTATAAATGTAAAAGGGCTATACAGATGCAGAGTAGGCAAAAGTTTGGACAGCGCTAGCCTCTGTCTTAGCAACTTGGCCTCTTTTCACCCTGTGTATCTTCCCTGTGTAACAGAGGCTGAGCCTGGAAATTACATGTTACAGGTTCGGTTCTCATTTTCACTTCTACTAATGGGACACACTTTGTGAAATGGGAATGGAGGAAGACAACATGGGGCCATTTTTATTTATTTCAGTCCTGGTGGTTTTCACAGGTGGTTAGTGACACATTGTC
The DNA here is from genome assembly GCF_047675955.1 of Chlorocebus sabaeus. Lineage (NCBI taxonomy): Eukaryota > Metazoa > Chordata > Mammalia > Primates > Cercopithecidae > Chlorocebus > Chlorocebus sabaeus. The sequence continues at coordinate 86,983,769 of NC_132910.1, read as the reverse complement.
CTAGTATCTTTTTACTTTCCTTCTGAGAGACAACCTTTGAGGTGCTGCAGAAAGTCGTTGGTATCATCACTAGTTTTTGTGATTCCTACTTACTGATTTATTAAACACTCATAACCACCTCTCTGTCTCCTGCTTCCCCAGTTCCCCCAATGGAGTTGTAAACCACCAATACTTAAAATAAAATTCCTTCTTTCTTGTGATTCCTGAAGTGTTTCCATTGTTCTGGCCAAACTCTAACTGGTATAGAAATTGTATTACAAGTGCTGACATTCTCATTGAACTTATTAGATTGGATCAATACACTTCACAGTTTCAAAAGCAGAGGTGAAGAATATTTGATGCCTTGTCAAATATTGTGGGTTTCCTGAAATAAAAACTTTTTGACAGATGAATTTAGTTGCAAATTTAATGACAAACAAAAAAGTATTCTCTTGTGTAAATATTTTCTTCATATTAGCAAAGAAACATTTCAAGTTCCTGTATCAATACATTTATATATGAAGTACTGGAACTATTAAAATGTGTTTGCACAAAACAGGAAAATACATGTATTTGACAAATTATTGTTTTTTTGCTTCAAGTGACTTAAAGTTACTTAATTATGAAAAGTCTTTCATTAACTATGTAATTGAATTTTGAAAACATCACCATGAAAAAAGGGGTTTAAATTTTTCATAGTAATGCCTGTACTTTGAACATGTTATCAATTTATTTTAAATGGAAAATTAAAAACAAAACATGTATAATTTGAAATACACTGTCAGTAAATAAACACTGCTCTTTTTTAGGCAAGCAATACTTTTTTTTTTTTAATTTCTAGAGAGAATACTGATGATGGAAAAATGTTTATTGTAGTGGATGATTTTTCACAGCAAAGAAACACTGCTCTTTTTTAGGCAAGCAATACTTTTTTAAAAAAAAATTCTGGAGAGAATACTAATGATGGAAAAATGTTTATTGTAGTGGATGATTTTTCACAATAAATCGAATTTTGAAAAAAAGGTATAAATTAAATAGGTATCATTTAATTATTCAAAAGCAAAAATTGAGTCCATTGAAAAATGATTAATAAGTATAGGTACATAATGTAATGAAAAGTAAAAATGTGTTTGTACTATACCTAACATATATATACACACACAAGTATACATACCATATATAATAGATGTATACTTTTGTCAAGGGGAAAGAATATGCATCAAATATATATCAGGCATGGGATTTTGAACCATTGAATTACTGAGCAATCCCAGTAGAAGTGGTTGATGTATTTCCAAGCCTTGGAAGGAGATATGCAATGAGGGATTATAAAGTTGAGTAAACAAGTCGTGAACATGGAAGATATGAGAATCATATTGCTGAACAAAAAGGGGAAGCAATATATGGACTACTGAAAAATAATACTCCAAATAATTTGGATAAAATAAAGTTATTCGGGGGATTGAACATCCAAAAGAAAAGAAGAACACTTTTGTACTCTGCAGGCTCTCTTTATAACCTTGTATTCATAGGTAATTGGGAATATTTGCACATCCACCTACATACACTGTGTACCTTCCAATCGTTGCTACAAGCATTAAAAATATAGAAATATACATATACATATATGAAGGTATATGTGAAACATAATTCTACTAATCAATATAAATGGTTTATTTAAATTTACAAATTCACTATTACTTTAGAAAGATTGAGAGAATATTCAATTAGGTTTAATTCCAATGTTAACTACTTTTTGATGTTTAGAATACCTGATGTTTCATCTGATATACATGACATTGCTCTTGGAGATGATTAAATTATATATTCAAAAGAAAGAAAATTAGGATATTGAAGAGATATCTGCATTCTCATGTTAGTTACGGCACTATTCAAAATAGCAAAGATTTGGAAGCAAACTAAGTGTCCATCAACATATTGAGGGATAAAGAAAATATGGTATTTATACACAATGAATTACTATTCAGCCATAAGAAAGAATGAGATCCTGTTACTTACAACAACATGAATGGAACTGGAGGTCATTATGTTAAGTGAAATAAGCCAGGCACGGAAAGACAAATGTCATATGTTCTCATATATTTGTGAGAACTCATAATTAAAATAATTGAACTCATAAAGATAGAGAGTGGAATATGGTTTCCAGAGTCTGGGAAGGGTAGTAGGGGGTAAGAAGGAAGTGGGGATGGTTAATTTGTACAAAAAAATAGAAACAATGATTAATATTGAGTATGTGATAGCACAACAGAATAACTATAGTCAATCAAATATATTTTAATTGCATATTTTTAAATAATCAAAAGAGTGTGATAGATTTGAAACACAAAGTATAAATGCTTGAGGTTATGGATACCCAATTTACCCTGATGTGATTATTACAAATTCTATGCCTATATCAAAATATTCAATATACCCCATAAATAAATACACCTACTATGTACCCACAAAACTTAAAAATAAACATGGATTTATCTAAATTTTCATATACATTTATGTTTTCCTTCCTTTTCCATAAACATTTAGTAAATTTCTGTAGGGTAAATCAATAGAAACATTTTAACCAATTAAGAAGTAAAATTTGAAATCTAAATTTGTTTACCTTTGATAAATTTATGGGCCAACTTTCTTAATAGCTCCCAAGAAATTTGAAAGTGTAAAATTTCTTAAGGCAAAATTTGCTTTATGGCAAAAAGAGTGAATGCATCTCAGATGAAGTTCTATAACAAGAAGTTATGCCAAAATATTATAGTTTCATGATTGATATCTTCCACAAAACATTACATGAATGTCTAATATTTTATTACAATTAGACTACAATGATCATTTTTTAATACAGAGTTGTGAAATGAAAACATTTATTGATGTTTAGTATTATATTACAAGTTAGCATATATATGTCTTTATGCTTTTTTATCTATAATTATAATTTAATATAAATATGATAAATAACTATATGCAATTATGATTTTTATATTCCCAATTACAGTATTTAAAATAGTGTAACTTTAATATATTATAGTACATCATTTACAAAAGTGCTTATAAATGTAAATAAATAGCAGTGGGTATATAAGTGCTCAAATAATATTATCTAACTCAAAAGATTGCTTTTACAGCAATATTATTTTTGAAATAGAGTAGAAAGATCTTTTAATATCTAAAATAGAAACAATATAGATGCTATTAATTATAATATTGCTCACATTTTACTTAGGTTATGCCCAAAATAAAATTACTATTAATTTAACCAGCATTATTAAAATTTGTCTACTTTCTCATAATACAAATATTGTATTAAGAATATACAATTAAGTCGTTCACTGTTGGGAATTATAGTAAGTGATATTCTACTAGGTGATTGTCTTTGAGTAAGGAAGGTACCATAATGAAAGTTTTTAAAGTAATAAAAATTTAAGCAGTAAGACAACTTGAAATGTCTGTCTGAGACAAATCAGATTTTGCCTCATGTAAGTGCTACTTAGCACTACATAGCAGTGGTTCCTTTGGCCTTATCATATAACTGATAGAAGAAGTTAAAAACATATGCTGTTGAATTACCTACCATGGTTTCCAAAGTGTGGCATCTTGACCAGCAGCGTATGTACCACCTGACCTAGGAACTTGTTAATAATTGAAAATTAGGGTCTTTCACAGACTACTGAATCAGAAGCTCTAAATGAGTTCCAGCAATCCGTTTTTGTTTGTTAGCTCTGTGAAAACATTCTTATATAATTTTTATTTATTTAATTATTTATTTTTTACAGCATCAAAGCTGTTTGTTTATTTTTTATTTGGTTTGTTTATTTTTTAACTTTAGCTTGGGTTACATAGGCAGGTTTGTTTTATAGGTAATTTACATGTGTCATGGTGATTTGGTGTACAGATTATTTTGTCACCTGGGTAATAAGCATAGTACCCAATTTGTTTTTTTTCAGTCCTCTCCGGTCTCCCACCCTCCACCCTCAAGTAGGCCCTAGTGTCTGTTGTTCTCCTCTTTGTGTCCATGTGTTCTCAATGTTTAACTCCTCCTTGTAAGTAAGCATATGTGGCATTTGGTTTTCTGTTTCTGTGTCAGTTTGTGTAGGATATGGCCTCTAACTCTACCTTTGTTGCTGCAAAGGACATGATCTCATTCTTTTTTTATGGCTGTGTAGTATTCCATGGTATATATGTACCACATTTTCTTTATCCAGTCTACTGTTCATGGGCACATGGCTTGATTCCATGAATAGTGCTGCGATGAAGATACACATGCATATTTCTTTATGTTAATGCATATTTCTTTATGTTAGAATAATTTATATTATTTTGGCTCTGTTTTAACCAAGTCCTCCTAGCGATTCTAATGTAGACTAAATTTTGAGACTTGGTGGTCTGGATTAAAGAAGGACCTAAGAGAATTTTATTCCTTTTTTCTCTAGGAAATTGTTCTCATGCCACAGCATGAAGCAGTAGAAGAAAGAAAGTCTCCAACAAACACAGGTGTACATCTATCCCACCCCCAGATGGTGCCAATTTACCCAGTATTGTGGACAGTAGAAGTGAGGGAAAATATTTTTGAATCCTAGTTGAGGAAAATGAAAATGAGTCTGATTCCTGGCCGGGTGCGGTGGCTCACGCCTGTAATCCCAGTACTTTGGGAAGCTGAGGCGGGCGGATCACGAGGTCAGGAGATCGAGACTATCTGGGCTAACATGGTGAAACCCCGTCTCTACTAAAAATACAAAAAAAAATTAGCCGGGCGTGGTGGTGGGCGCCTGTAGTCCCAGCTACTCGGGAGGGGGAGGCTGAGGTAGGAGAATGGCGTGAACCCGGGAGGCGGAGCTTGCAGTGAGATGAGATCGCGCCACTGCACTCCAGCCTGGGTGACAGAGCGAGACTCTGTCTCAAAAAAAAAAAAAAAAAAAAAAAAAATTCTGACTCCTAGGCTACTTTGGTATATCTGGAAGGATATTCTGAAAAAAGATCCTTACATTACATTAAATTTCAATATTTTATTACAATTATATACAAGATCCTAACTTCTCAAAAAAAAAAAAAAAGCCGGAATATTAGAATAAATGTAAATATCCTATTTGAGATGACAAAACTAAAATTTACTAGAGTAAGGAGTGGCATTGCATAATATTTAACCACTTTAGCCCCTTTAAGCCCCCCATATTTCTTTTCACAGCATTAGTATTCTAAGTGTGCAGATATTTCCCCTCGCTGGATCCGGCCTCCTGCTGTTCTTTAAAGGAGGGCAGGTGTGTCCTGGATGCCAAATAATAGGCTGAGTGGGTGGATTTCTTAGCATATGTTTGGCTCCAGATACCCAAATCCACGTAACTGTTATTCGCTAAAGCGATCTATTTTTTAACAGAACATTTCAGTTTTTATTTACATAATAATAAGATTCTGGGGGAGTCAGAACATAGAGATTACAGTATAAAAATAAATTAAAATGGAAGCAGAATATGAGATAAAGACATATCCTTACCACTTAGGATTCTTTAAGGGAAGGGTGGATAATTCTGTGGGAAAAGGGAAAAGGATTTCCTTTGGTATGCATGTCTTACTCATCTTTCAATCCAATATCTATTTATTGACAGCCTACTAAGTGATAGGTACTTTTTTAGAAGCCTAGGAACAGCACAAATAAAATCTCTGCTCTTCTGAAATTCACATGAAACTGTTGAAAGTCACATAATACCTAATAATCACAATAAATTATTGAATTGTATAGTGTTTTAGAAGGTGAAAAGTTTTATGAGAAGAACAATATCAGTTTGGTAGAAGACTCAACAGAGAGTCAAGCCTCTGTAAGCAGGGCATAGCAAGGGAAATTTTCAGTATATTTAAAAAACTCTGTAATAGTAGAGCAGAAGAATAACTAACGTAATATGCAGGTAGTACACTAACAAAAGATAAGAGAGAAACTAATTTGATGAGTCCAAGGGCAGTGTTATAAAACTCAGCATGGCATGAGATAAGCAGTCTAGAATCCACGATCCCCAACATGCTCCATTTTTAAGAAATACTGAGTGTTGTTGAATAGAGAAAGGTCTGCCATTGGAATGAAAAGATAGCAGCAGGTGTATGTCACAACTAGAGGTTAAAGCAGTGCCTATGGGCCTCTGCCAGGCACAGGTTTATATGGCTCCTTAAAACCAGGCAGGACAAGCACCGTGATTTGGATGTGTTCCCTAAAGTTTATGGGTTGGAAACTTAATCCCCAATATAACAGTGCTGAGAGGTAGGACCTTTAAAAGGTGATTAGGTCATGAGGGCTCCAGCCTCATAAATAGACTAATGCTGTTATCACCAGAGTGGCTAGAAGGTGGCAGAAGTGTGTATTTTGGTATTTTGTAGAAGGATTAGTCCAGCTGCCTTCTCCTCTTTCTCAAGCACTTGTGCTCTTGCTTTTCTGTCTGCATCCATGGAATGATGTTGCAAGAAAACCCTCACTAAAAGCAGGCTGTTAGATGTTGGACTCCGCAGCCTCCAGAACTGTAAGAAAAAAATCATGGTTCTGTAAAACCATGTATCCAGTCATTGTAATTCTATTATTTTAGCACAAAGTGGACTAAGATAACTAGTTCAACACACGACCGGAGGCTAAGAAGAAGTGACAGTCATCTGCTGATGCCACCTTATGTTTAAGCCACCCAGACCTTAGAAAAGAGTACAAGAAGAATAAAGAGGGATGAATACAAGCCTAATTTCAGCAAACATTTTAAAATAGTACTTTGTATACATAATTGGAAGAAAAATGTTATAAAGAGCAATGAAAATGTTTAAATGATCTGAGACAGAAGATAGACAAGAAAGGGCATATAAATTTCAGAAGATAAATTTTTTAACAGAGAGAATTATTTCTGCATTTTTTAAATATTTCAGTTCTACTTTTTATCTGCTTTGGTCTTTTAAAACCAAAATTCTCCATTTAAAGCAGCTTTTACAGCCATCAATCTAACTACTCAAGGAGATATTACATTACCATTTTAATCAAATATGTTTGATTTTTAGAATTGAAATAGAAATACTTTAATAGTGGTACACATGCATGTATGCCCTTAAAGAAGAGTATTATACTTATGAGATATTTGTGAATTTGTTAGCCAATGGAAATATAAGTGGTATATACATATTTATAAATTATACATATACATATGACTAGTGGGGGAATATATTTTTGGCATTTTGAATTATGATAGAAAAATGAAGAAAGTAGGGGTAGTGTTTTTCTCTCAACAGTGATAATTTCTCTTTGAAGGTCATTCTTGAAAGTTAAGTATATTGATAAAATTTTTCATTGTGATATAATTCTTCATCACAAATTGTATAAAATGAATTTATTTGCAATGTTCAGAAAATTTCAAAACACTTTCCAATATCTTTCCTTTGAGATATACTTCTTATTTTTCATGTGTATTTCTAGCATTGCTTGGATAATCCAATTCAGCATATTCTAAGCCTGGAGGGGTTGTCTTATTTTCATATTAGATTTGTTTAATCCATCACTGATATATGTATATAAAGGCTCACCCAAATGTCTTGCATTTTTATAGCAATTCATCTTACATTTATAGGACATCAAAAATGGAAATTAATTGAGAATATCCTGCAGGCAACTTTCTAGTGAACAGAGAGAAGAATTTATATCCATATATAAATTCCTTCAATACCTTTCTGAGCAAGTTGTTTAATGAAATATAAATTATCTATGAAAGTTCTTTTTACTTTTGTGCTCTAAATGACTTTATTCTCTGTGGCAAATATTTCTTTTAAAAGACTTTTGTTCATTTTTTAAGTTCTAATATGTGAAGTTTCAAATGTATTAAAAAGGTTTGACCTGCTTGTGAAACGCTCGTAATAAGAGGACTTGTTGAAGCACAACTTAAGTCTTGTGTTGTTACTTTAAACTTTAAAAAAAGGAATATGAACATGTTAAGTGCACAGCAGCTAGTGACTTTGGGAACAAATGTTTTAGCGGAAACATTAATATAATAGGCAGATTCCTCCTCCTCCTCCTCCTCTTCCTCCTCCTCCTCCTCCTTCTTAATCTGTTTTGTGGAAGAAAGGAAGTCTGCATTTAACAAGCAGTACATGAGAGCAAAAAATGTCCTTCTGCGAAATAGGTAAAATGCTAGGTAAGATGCATCATATATCAGCCATGTAATCCAAGCTACTTGGGAGGATCACTTGAGGACAGGGGTTGGAGACCAGCCTGGCCAACATAGTAAGGCCCCATCTCTATGTTTTTTTTTTTTAAGATGCAATGCACATCATAATTACTATATGTTTGAGCTAAAAATACTGTTGAGGAAAACCACAGGAAGCAGCTCTAAAGAGAAAACAGAAATCAGAGTGTTGCATAGGATTTAATTTTTGCTTTGTACAGCTGGAGGAAGACAAATAAGACCTTGGCCTGTTCAAGATAGAGAATTAGAAATGAGATCCTTGCTGAAGTGAGGGCTGTAAAAATGATCTATCTTAGGGAGAAGCCTCAATTAGAAAAAAGATCCAGTTACCTAACAAGGGAAATCAGAATGAAACTCTTCTGCCTGAATTCCAGCTCTGGGTGGGGAAAACATCCATGAAAATTTAAATTCATTGTTCTATGCTCACAGAGGATTGTGATAGGAATTTCATTATTTTATCATCCAGGAATTGACAAACAGATTAATTAATATAAAAGACGTTTGAAATGGTAGTGTTCCAGAATAAACAGCTAAAGCACGTATACATCCTCTAAAGAAAATTCCCAGCTGGGTGACGTGGCTTACCTCTGTAATCCCAGCATTTTGGGAGGCTGAAGCAGGCGGATCACCTGAGGTCAGGAGTTCGAGACCTGCCTGGCAAACATGGCGAAACCCCATCTCTACTAAAAATTAAAAAAAAAAAAAAAAAAACAAATAGCGAAGCGTGGTGGTGCATGCCTGTCGAGACACTCTGGAGACTGAGGTAGGAGAATCGCTTGAATCCGGGAGGCAGAGGCTGTGGTTGCAGTGAGCTGAGATCAGCCACAGCATTTCAGCTTGGGTGACAGAGAGAGACTCAGTCTCAAAAAAAGAAAAAAGAAAAAGAAAGAAAATTCCGTCAACTAAGATTCATCAGAGTTCCAGAAAAAAACAAGTAGACATATGAGACAAACTTAAAACTACAAACCCCATAATGACAATTAAATAGCTTGTAAAGGGGACCTTGGACCAGAAATATCAAAAGAAACTTTATTGGATACTTGAATGAACTATGGGAAAGAAGGGCTGGGCAATATCAATGTTGACTTACGATCTTGGGGAAATATAGAGTTGTTGCATTGGAGAATATCCTTGTTTTGGGGAAGTACATACTGGGACCAGGAAACATGGTACTGAAAATGATAAATGCATATATGTGGCTTGTCACAAAGGTTTGAGACAAACAGAAAGAGAGAGAATGAGAGAGAGGTGTTGTGGGGAGCGGAAAGATGAGGAGCAACAGCAAAGATGGCAAAATGGGAAACCTTAGTGAAGAATATATGACAATCCTTTTCACTGTAATTGAGGCTATTCTAAAACTTTGACATTACTTCAAAACAAATTATTTTATAATAAAATAAATTTCATATATGGTGGTAAATCTCAAAATAGTTATCCTTAGATTGTGACTCAAAAGCCTATGAGCAATACTTTGGGGGTGCTGGTGTTTTTTCATTTCTTGATCTCCATCTTGGTTAAAGAATTATATTTAATTTGTAAAAAAATTCGTCAAGTTGTATGTTTATGATCAGTACTATTCTCTGTAGATGTAATAGAGTAGCAAAAGGAAAAATAATTCTTACTGTATATGTACATATATACACACATGTTTATATATACATATGTATATATATGTGTACATATATATAGTTACTAATTTTTTTGCATAGTAAAATACGATTTAAGACTAGGAATCATTTTTTTCATTAATCCTTTTGATGATTTAATCTTAGGCTGCTCTGTATTATTCTCAGTCTTACATGTTCACTACTAATGTTGCCTACCATATGTAAGAAAATATTTGTTAGCCGCTTTGAGAATTATTTAGCACTCTTGTTGAGCTGTTTCAGCATTTTAAGGATGTATCAACCAGGTAATTGCCCTCAGCATCTCTGAGTTGACTTTGTTTTAATTGGTCCTGACGCTTTGATGTAATTGGCAGATATGAGATGAAAGCATAAGATGGGACATATGTGACCCTATTTGTATTGCTTGGCTCATTTGATTAACTTTCTAGGTAGCTGAGAACACCTTTCATTCTTCAGCACTGATTGCATAACCCTAAGGCTGGCAGCCCACTCAAAAATGGAGATTTTCACTAGGAATTGTGGGAGCTATAATATGTTCAGTTATCTCATGCCCAACATATATATATAACTGGGGTCATCATATTGACACTTCTTGAAGCTTACTGATACTTATTCCAAAACCAACTAAAAAAGTAAAAAAAAAAAAAAAAAAAAAAAAAAAAAAATCGGGAAATTATGTCTTTTATTGAGGCTATTCAGCCTAGTACAGTAATCATTTGTGTACTTTTTTGTGCTATATTTGTAGAGGCAACCTCTATCCAAGGAATGACCTGCTGCTCAACTTTGGCATAATGTTGATTCCTAAGAAACACTGTGTTCCCAAAACACTGGCTAATGATTGCTTCTGTAGAAGTCAACCTAGTACAATTTATACACATACTTTAAACTTTCCTAAATTAACATTCATTTAAAAATATAACAATATTAGGATACACACACACGATACATGATGCAGAATGAAAATACAACACTGTTAATAGATATAAATATTGCTTCTTGATTACACATTATAAAGTTTCGAACTAGGTGGGGCACGGTGGCTGATGCCTGTAATCCCAGCACTTTGGGAGACTGAGGCAGGCGGAATGATTGAGACCAAGGGTTGGAGATCAACCTGGGCAATATGGCCAAACCCCATATACAAAAAAATTAAAAAAAATAGCTGGCATGGTGTTGCATGCCTGTAGTTCCAGCTACTCGAGAGGTTGAGGTAGGAGGATTGCTTGAGCCCAGGAGGTTAAGGCTGTAGTGAGCTGAGATCACTCCACTGCACTCCAGCCTGGGTACACAGTAAGGCTCTGTCTCAAAAACAACAACAAACAAACCAAAACCTTTGGGAAAAAAGTGAATTGAAGTGGTTGGGTAAGGTTTCATGGAGTTGGTGAGACAAGCTGGTGTTTCAAAAATAGGAGCATTTTGTATGAGATTAAAGGATGGAAAATACATTTTAGGCAGGGAAAGTTACTTGTGGAAAAACAGGAAAATATACAAGTGAAACAACCAGAAGCCCCGGTGCATAAATGAAAAATGCCACAAAGCATGGACATAAAAAAGTGAGTACATCAATTATTTAGCAGCTGATAGTTGTCTTAATGTTTTTACTATCTCATAAAATGATACATTTTTTCAAATGTTTGATATTCAGATGCAAGACATGGTACAGCACTAAGCTTAACAAGTTTGATATTTTTTACCATCATAATTTTTATAATGATTAATTCATATTTTAAATTGACATTTATTTTGTTCACCTAAAGATTTCTAAAATTCAAGTTATTTATTTAAGTTTAAATAAATCAACAGGACTCATATAAATGTATCTTCACATCTTAGAAGTGCAATCTTTAAACATCTTTTTATACTACAAAACAAAATGATTACTACTGAATAAATGGATTGTGGAGGTTTTTCTATTCATTGAGGCAGTGATATAAAATAATGAGAATGGAGCTTCACCAGTGTGTTAATGCTACCAGTGCTTTGTGATAAGCTTGTATTTGATGAAATTAAACCTGTCAGTTGCAGATACAAACTCCTGTTCTGTTTTCTCCAGTTATTTCTCAGAAAACTCTACTTTTTAAAAAATTTCTGCCACTAATAAGTATTTTCCAGTTTACTTGGAAGTAGATAAAGTTCCTGGATAACCAGAGACCTTAGGATGGGCAATGTAACTGGGACTTTCCCCGATGTATGCATCCATGAGTGAACTGTTCTAATGGAGTTGCTACTCTTTATGTTCAAAATATGCTTTATATTGCTGATGAAGTGAACTAGTTATTTTTAGTGAATTTGTTTCTATTAACATCTAGAAATAATAGAATCAAATACTGATGTATTACAACTTTAATGCAAATAAAAATTGTAAAACTTATTTTCACATTTTTCGTAAAGGCAAAGGCTATGATAGAAAGCTTTTTTTAATACAACACAATTATCTTTATTATACAAAAAATCCTTTTTTGTAAATTAATATTTTGTTCTTGCACTCTAAATTGTCCCTATGACTTAGAAATGAAGCATAGTTTTAATAGACTCATCAAAAATGATTTCAAAAATTTAAAACACTTATGCCCAGATGCTATTAAGATCTAAAACATTATCAGACATAAGCATGCCTTTTTAATTTATGGAAGCTATTATGGCTTATAGTTATCATGTTTAGATGAATATCTTTGTTACACTAATGCTGAATATTTTGCATTGCTTTTCTTTGCTTTGTTTTACAGAGTTTATGTGTGTATTTGTGTAAAAAGGCGCCCTTAGGAAAATAAACGAGGTTTTATATTCAAAATACTATGTTTTATTGATGATGATGTCAGTAATAATTTTAATAATTTGAATCATGTTGATAATAATTAACCTTGTCAATCTGAAGTTTTAGTGTGAATATTATATAGATCCTCAACACCCTCTACACTTTTATCCTGAAGACAGATGCAAATCACATACATCTATGAAGAGTCAAAGCTATCCATGAAGTGTCTAATGGTGTGCTTTTAGAGCTTTTGAGTTAGTTGGGCTTGGGCAAGACCTATGCAGTTAGAGCAAGTTTCATGTGTAATTGATAAACTTGGATAACTTTGTTAAGAGAACACTAGCTATGAAGTGGTTAAAATCCTAGAAGCCAATGTTAAGTTAACAATAATTCACATCCTATGGTTAAACTAGTGTATGGAAATATTTTTCAGATTAAGGAGATAGCTAAGAATATGATGCAGGGAAAAATAATTGGCATGCTTTATGTACAGGATTTATCTATTAAGTATGGTGATGTGACCAGTAATAAAATACTATGGCATTTTCTATTTCTTAAAGATTTGTCTAAAAATTACATGTGTTTAATCTGTAATACTAATTTGGTGGAATTTGCAATTCTATATTATTTTAGAGATTCAAATTTACTGATTATTTTTAACTAATCTTTGATATTAAGAATAACAGCCTCCTAATGGTTTGAACAGTTTTGATAAAACTAATTTGCATTGTTCTATTTTTCATTTGGGAAAGTGTAAAATGATATTTTTAAAATAATTACCATATAGATGTGTAAGTGAATTATAACTCATTAGAATAATTGAAAAGAAAATTTGGGTCAAGATAATTGCTATAAACATCCTTTGAAAATGTCCTTGGGAAATTAATTCTTTTACTTCTCCATTGGAATAAAAATTTTTAAAAGCTCTTAGAAGTTTAACTGAAGTCTTCCCAATAATAATGTTCTGTCATTATGACAGACAGCTCTCATTTGGTCCTTTCTAGTACATGTAGATGTTTTCAGTGGATGCACCTGTCTTTTAAGTGTTTTCTAAAGAAAATGAAAATGACATGACTTCAGGGATCTATTGGTTAAAATATTCTTTCCAATTATCTTTGTCAGCACAGAGAGATAATGTGAATTCTGACCTAAAGATATGGTTCAAGGATCTTTTCTTCATGCACTCTCACTTATGATTCTTATTGATCTTTTTAAGTGAAGACCACTTAGTGAAGATTTTTGCCAGTAAATCCATATTTTTTTATGTTTTCAAAGTCTTGCTACATTTTTCTGTTAGTGATATTACAAATACCAGGTAATTGGTATTGTTGCACTTGTCCTCATTATCAATGTCGATTTTGAAAAACATTCTAGCATAAGTGCAGGATTCCAGGCTAACTGTCAATTATATTCTTACTGAACAGAAAGAGCATCTGGCTTTCGAAACTTCTGATTACAACCTTAAACCTGAGATGAATGTTTTAAAATACAGTTTGCATTCACAATCTTGAGCATGTGTATTATATGTAGATACTGCATCAATTTGTAATTTCTCTTACAAAAAGTTTTTTGTGGGAAGAGGAAAATGTTTTATTTATCAAAAACCATTACTACATGAAAATGCATAGAAATACTAACTTTGGAATGGCGAGTAGCATATGCTTTAAGATTTTTCAGATAGAATAGAATTTTCAAATGCCATTTATTGTACATCTGTGAACATGAAGCCATATGTTGAACCTGACTATTCTAGTAAATTTAAATATATAAAGCCTAGAGGGTAACTCTAAAATCTGTATTGAGAGTCATAAAAACCAGCATGCCCTCTGATCCTGGACATGAAATATTTAGAAACAGAATATTCCACAACAAATTATTGTATATGAATTTAAATAAATTTATATGATATAATGTATCTTGTTGATTTAACATTACATTACTTATAGAAGGACAATTGTGGGCATAAAATATCAACATATATTATGTTTAAAAGTCACAAAATGACATGTAAAGGGTATTTATGCCTGGATTTCTCAATATGTGCTTATTAATAACTCTCAAGGATTACATGAAAAATATGTTTTAAGAAGTAACTCATTATTGATTATATATGTGTTTATGAAAATGGAATAGTGGAAAAAGTTACAGTGATGAAGATGATGATTATTATATTAATGATAATACATAGTGTCAGTGAACTTCATTTTTCTAGTGATTTCCAATCATTTTTATAAAATCCACACAGAGAGAAAAGAATAGTAATTTTGTAGCAGCTTTAGTTAAACTATAAAGAAATCCACGCAACAATATCATGCAAAGTGAAAATGTCTTGTACATTTTTGTAATACAGTTCTGTTCTGATTATATAAATATGTATTTTAGGGAATCTATTAAATATTAAATTTTGTGTATATACATCAAGATAAAATATTTTTAAATCAGTTGATGAGATGGTTGATCTTACTACTACAAACAAAATTTAATATCAATATATAATGCTTAACGATACTCTCACCCAACTGCTGATTAAGGTTTTAAAAGATTGTCTCTTCACGTTCTGAGAGTCTCAATTGATGAGAAGCTTTGTACACATGGGTGGTAGCAAATGATGGAACAATATTAATTTGTTTTTCTCTAATTGACAGAAACATTTTATTTCCATTAACTAGAATTTTTCCGTGTCAATTATTGAAAATTGTGTTTAAAGGATAAAGTTTTTCCATAGTTCTATCAGTCTTTTCTTCAATTGAACAATATAATGATGAAATTAACTATGATAATGCAACATAAATATGAACACAAGTCATTTTCTATACTGAAAATTGCATAAGCCTCACTCTAATGAGGACTTTTCTTAAGTCTACATGGATATAGTTCTGCTAGTTTAAATAATTCTGCTGTAGAAATTAACTTATAACAGCATTCAGTTAATAAAACTTAAGCACTTTGGAACTCAAAGTTGACTTTTGCTCTAAATCTATAAAATTTCTCAGAGCATATTTAACACAGTAGTTGTAAATTTCAACTGCACTTGTTAAAGTACTCAAAATCCCTAATTTATAAATTATTTTTGGAGGCAAAAGTATTGTTCCAGAAACCTGCAAATTAGGGTCATTGCCAACATATTTTCAAATATCTTGCCTACAAACTCTTGATAGAGTCCTTCTTCCAGATACCAACTAACTTTAGCATAAAATAGCAGAGAGTAATATGCCGTTTCTTCTTGTAAACTTGAAAACTGTACACGTTGTATAAATTTAAATGTTATTATATTTAACACTCATAACATAATTTAATTCACCTTGGAGGTAACATAATTTAATTACATGTGAGAGTTTCTCTGTGAATAAAACTGCTTATTGCTTGAACATAAATTTCAGTTTTTTCAAGATGAATATTTTCAGAGAGAATGACTTCTGCTCACACACCATGCCATGTATGCATAGGGTTACAGTAATAAGTGTTAAATAAAACCTTGTTTCTCTAAGTAATAATTATGGTATCAGGGCTTTTTAGGCTTTCTGAGAAATACTAGGGAGAATGCATATAGGGAAACAGGTTCTGCATCCCGAGGACACCGGGAACAATCTTGCCAGGTGGCTTCAGTTCACGTGAGCTCACTGTCTACTAGACTTGGTTACTCTACTCAAAGAGGAAAACAAATGACCCAAGGGTGTCCATGTTTGGATTTTATCAGACTTTCCATGGCCTTTGAGGGCTTATAACATATAAGTGACTTCATAAGCTATGACCAATATCAACTTGTAGTGTGGTATCAATGAGATCTCATACCACTGGGTCAGATGAAAGTTAAATATTAACATTTGCTAGAAATTCATACTATGAGACATTGCTAAAAGTAGCTGTAAAACATTATTTGGGGTTATTTACCCATATGTTTAATAGAAAATGAAATAATCACTCACTTCCCAGCATAGAGCATGTTCATAACCAACCAATGAAACTATGTCATCCACTTTTGGAAGAACTTGAATATTTGTCCTTTTATTCTGGGATGATGTATTTGATAAAGAGCCAGGAGGCACCATGGTTACATTATAATTTATCTTTGAGGACAGAACTATAGAATGACCCAAAGCAAGCTCAGTGTTCAAGTAAATGTCTGGCCAGATGTCCTTGGTCTGAGCAGTGTTGATCTCCCCTCCCAGCTTCTGATGTCAAAAGCAGACACTTCATGAACTGTCAATCCATCTTGAGAAGACACTAGTCTTGAAGAAAAGTATATTGTTTTGAAAATGTAGGGAAGTATACAGCACCTTCTCAAATTCCTGTTTCCTACTATCTGACTCTGATGCCTAGACACACAGCTGAGGGAGAGAGGATGTGGCACATGTAACTTTTAAGTGGTTAATGACAGGATCAGCTAATCTTATAGGGGTTTAGCTGGAGAATTTGGTATGGTTGGCATAGAGTGAACACTTTGGAGGTAACAGTGGTCCCTATCATATCAAAAAATATTATTTGTGTGCACCCTATTTCTTTGGAAAAGTTTCAGTATTATGGCAGTTTTTGAGCACAATTTATTTGGGCCATAGGAAAGGTGATATCTGAACATATTTAATTGGCTTTGAAAGTCCAGTTATTTCTCCTAAGATATGGTTGCTTTATTTTGGCAAGTGCAACTGATAAAAGATTCAGTTAGGAAATATGATATACTTATTAAAATATCTCACTCTATATGTATGTGTCTTTAGTAATATAGTACTAAAACTGTGACCATAGAATTAGACCATTATTGTTGGCTCATCAATCTGTACAGGTAGATTTCTATAAGTACTCTACTGATATGCTCTATGTCCAGCAATAACATTTGAGTTTTAGCTTATTGTGTAGAACATCCAAACACACAGGCATTAGGAATTCATCATCACTGTGGTGGATCATTCCTGTATTTTATAGGACATGGCCACCTTGAATGCTGGCTGTTTCACCCAGCAAGCCACACTATAAGGACCAAGCCTTGTGAGAAGTTTGTGTCATGTCCTAAGTAAGAATGTATATCTAATGAATGAGCAGCTGCTTGTAGGTGAGAGGACTAAGAGCTCAGGGGCTGGTAGTATCCATTAATTGGAGGATCCATTTTAGTATGAGAATATTAGGTATAAGATTTAAGACTTTTTTTAGTGAGACATTCTTTCTCTGTTAGGAGCCAGCCTAACCATAACTTCTTAATACCAAGGAATTCTGGTGGAATAATTTTGCCAAAGGCTCCAGTCATTTATGAGAATGGTAGAAGATGTACAAAAACATAGATGCAATGTGATCTGTAGGAGAGATGGGAATACATGACAATGTGTGTTACTTTTGTTTAAACTGTCTTTTAAGGCATCTTGGACAGGCATTCCCACTCAAGTGTGACTGACTTTGGAAGGTGAAGTAAAATACCTCAAGTGAAAGATGTGCTGCCTTCAATATCCAAATAGCCCAATAAGTAGGTAGGCCTCCTTTTTTTTTTTTTTGTATTTGATGGATGCAGAAATAGTAGATCTTTTTTAATTTATTGGGATTATAGTCCATGTAATTCCCAATGTAATCACTAGATAGTGTAGCCTTGGACTTTGTTTTCATTTGAGGTGCAGCAATTTTTTCATAGAGGATTACTATGGTTTCAATGTTTGTCACCCAAACCTCATGTTGAAATAAGGTCTCAATGTTGTAAATGGGACTGTATGGGAAATGTTTGGGTTATGGGCAAGGATTTCTCAGGAATAGATTAGTTCCCTCCCAGGGTTCCAGGAAGATGGTGAATGGGTTCTCATTCTACTAGTTCCTACAAAAAGGGGTTGCTAAAAAGAACCTGGCATCTCCACCACTTCTCTTGTTTCCCCTCTCTTGCTTCCCTTCTCACCATGTCGTCTCTGCACATGCCAGCATCACTTTGTCATTCACAGTAAGTGGAAGCAACCTGAGGTGCTCACCAAAAGCAGATGCTGATGCCATGCTTATTGTACAGCCTGCAGGAGCATAAGCCAAACAAACTTTTAATTTTATATAAATTATCAACACCAGGTATTCTTTTATTGTGATATTAAACAAACTATGATGAGGTCCTTATCAAAAACTCTTTGTAACAGAATATTTGTACATTCAGCAGAAATCCATATTATACTAGAGTTTGTCCAGTCCAGCAATGATCTGATCTGTCATTGGCATGCTTTGCCAGGCAGGAAAGGCAAATTGATTTTGGTTTTCTTTCCAAAATGACACGCACACACACACCCAAAAACCCATCAGCAATGCCTAAGGCTGCATGCCAAGAGCAAATAATGACAGTAAAGATACATCAGAGTTACTCTTGTGATGTCAGATAGTGTGGGAACAACAGTAGATCCCTTTTCTTTAAGACTATATTGTTCACAGTAAGGCTCTAGGAATAGTCATTTCCAGCGTCTAGTCAGAGCCATTAACCTTGAAGGATGCATTGCATAGTAACTCTGACTCTGCTAATTTTTCTGTGAGTAAACCAAATACTTTTCTTCTTCTAGCCAGAGGCAGTAGATCAATTGTACCTGGATATAACCATTCTTGGCAATGCAATTTCCTGGTTTTGAAAAAGTCAAAAACTGGGGATGCAATGACTTTAACCAATTATTGGAGTGTCCAAAACATCCACATTATACATAAAAGATGGCAGAAGACACAGAAGCCAGCATAAATAATCTAAGAGTGATCTAAACTAATGAATTTCACAATATTCCGGGTCTCTCCTTCGAAAGAAAGAGGGGGATCGTGTTCCAAATCTAGACCTTGCTACTGTACATTACATTGCCATAGTTTTTTGAATGTCACTTCAGATTTCAGTATTATCCAGAATTTTCTATTTGCATGTTTGCATTTGAGCAGCCAATACAACTCCATCTCAGGAATTCTGTCTGTCTCTTTGAATTGTATAATTCTCTTGGGACTTATAAAACATATGCATTTTTGCAGGTTCTTCTACCACAACCACTTCCACCTCTAACTCTGAAATTCTTGAAATCCTATCTCCATCCAGTAAAAAAGCAGGGACTTTAAAGCATTTTTCTGTTGAAGAAAATACACCTTTCTTTCAAATAACCGACACTTTTTATTGTTATTTACTCCTTTGGGGGACTGCGGTGGGGCAGGCATCTTTTTACCCTTGGAAGGTTCTGAGAGGATTCCTTGGTAGGCCTACCCATTCATGGGTTACTGTACACTCAGCATCAGCTGTTATCGAAAACTTCTAACACACATGTGCTCCAGTTAAACCCTGTAGTTTCCTAGAACATGTACCACCAGGATTTGTAATGTTTGCTCCAGGTTGATCACCAATTGACTTGCAAAAAGATCCCAGGAACACACCAGTAGTGCTAGATGGGGCATATGCAGCATAGGCATATTAAGGATAAACTTTCACAAAAAGAAGTAGTAAAGTGTATACTGTAAAAATTAAAATATTTGCATATAAAATATTTAAATCTTCAGAAAATAAGTTTTTCAGTGTTTTAAACACTTCATGATTGGGTCCTTAGAAATGTTTATTGTAGGCCGGGAAGGGTGGTTCAGGCCTGTAATCTCAGCACTTTGGGAGGGCGAGGCGGTTGGACCACTAGGTCAGGAGTTCAAGACCAGTCTGGCCAAGATGGTGAAACCCCGTCTCTACTAAAAATACAAAAATTAGCCAGGTGCAGTGACAGGTGCCTGTAATCCCAGCTACTCGGGAGGCTGAGGCAGGAGAATCACTTGAACCCAGGTAACGGAGGTTGCACTGAGCCAAGATCATGCCACTGCATTCCAACCTGGGTAACAGAGTGAGACTCCATCTCAAAAAAAAAATAAATAAATAAAAATATTGTGGTTAAATATTCCAAAAACAGGTATTTACAGGTAGCATAAAAATTTAAAAAGTATTCATATTTCTGAGAGTCACAATTAAAATTCTAAAACCAGCACAAAGTATTAATATTACATATGTATGCAATACAATACTAAGTTAATTTTCTTGATCTCTAAGGCTACAGAAAATATTTAGTAAAATAACTGTTTTAAAATTTATAGAACGATTTACTTGTTTTAAAACATTTTTTCTTTGTTAAATGAAAGTAAATAATAAATACAAGTAGATTTTAGCTACTTGTTATAATAAAATGTCAATAAATAAATTTGTAAATATATGTAGCACTTGAGAAAAAATATCGACTATTTCTCTTCATAGAAACTAAGTATCAGATGCTACTACTGCTGGTAATAACAACAACAATGCTAGTAACAAAAGCATCAGGAGGCCCTTCTATATTTTATACTCTATGATGACTTTACAAACAATTTTCTAGGGGTAAACAAATCAATATTACATATTAATTACATAAACTGGAATAATTTAATTCCATGATTTGGGAGTGAAAGATCATGATACATAGTTAATTTAAGCATGCCCACTAGTGAGAATGGTATTCCTAAGGCTTACATTACAATGTAAAGTTTGCCTTCAGGAAGTAAAAACAATGGAGTTAAAATTAAATTCTAAGCATTTTAAATGTATTTATGACTATACATTATAGGTTTGAGATTTTATCACTATAGAGTTTTATCACTCAACAATGCCCCACAGAACACACTTGTTGGGAATTCTTGCCTCAGGGTACCCTACTGAAGACAAATATTTTATAAGTGAAAAATATAATTTTAATAACTTGATATGAATATATTTTGTTGCATAGGGACACAGCTAAATTAAACTCTTACAGTCTAGCTGTAAGGAAGGGGTTCCATGTTTAAGACCCCTGGCTCTGGAGTATGACTCCCTGAGGGTCCTATCTGGGTTTTATCACTTACACACTGGATATGATGGGTTATTGAGAGAAAAATCACAGAAAGAAAGAATCTTCTCATCATGTCTTATCAGGAGCCAAGCTATCAACATGGTTTACCACTGGTTACGTTAAGCTTATCACAGGGCCAACTTTTTGCCAAGTTCCTCCTTCCTAAATTATTTTTCTTTTTGCCTGTATTCAAGAATAAGTTCCACCTCTTGATGAAAGAAGTATCTGCATAAATTATTTGGAATTTTCCTATAAGAAAGAATTGTATCCCCCCAACCACTCATTTATTTGTTCAATTGTTTATATTAGTATGGACCTTATTAATTTATTTATTCAATTATTTATAATAGTATGGGCCTTATTTATTTATCTAGTCATTGATTTATATTTGTGTGGACATGGAGTATGGAGTTTCTACTAATATAAATAATTGAATATGCAATAAATAGTATTTTTTTCTTCTGGTTATTGTTTGATATTACATTATTTATTTAATTCCTCAAATTGTTCCAGTTTTAGTCCTTAAGAACTCTTTCAGTTTTTCTCCTATATCCTTTGATGTACTCTTACAATTTCTTAAGCATTTTTATTTATTTATTTTTTAGCATCTATCTTCTGATATTACAAAATCCTACAGGCTTATCTTATATTTTGTACCCAGCATTAGAACAGCTACTTCTCCAAAGAAACTTGGTTTATTTTACTGCAGATTGCTGTAGGTCATCACGATGTGAATGCTAGATATCCTAAAAGCAGTAACTGGATGCCCTTTTTTAAAACTTTTCAGCGGAAGTTTTCGTTTTCATGAATGAAATCAAATTTCCCTTCAAATTGATTGAAACTACTTGCCTTTCTACCAAAAGTTATGAAAGTAACTGCTTTCTAATTTCTCTAAGACTGAACTTAACTAGTATTTTACTAATTTAATAGGTGAAAAGCATTATTTAAATTTGTCTTGTTTTGTACTGATTTCCTTTCTCTATTAAAAAAATTGTTTTTAGCCCAGTTTCCTATTTAGCTTTTGGTGTTTCACTATCATTTTTTAAAACTCTTTTCTTTTTACACTATAGTTTATTCAATTATTTTTCAATTCTAATATCAGAAAGTTAGGAATTTTCGGGGTCGGGTAATCTGCCAAGTGCTTTTCCTATGTACTGTATTGTATTTGTCTTTAAGTATTACATTTCATCATTGAAATAACTAAATATATACATCTTATATTAATCTAATTCTAATTTTTATTAAAGTATATTTAATTAAAAATACTAATTATTTCATTTCATTTTTTTGAGACAACATCTCACTCTGTCACCCAGGCTGGAGCGCAGTGGCACCATCATTGTTGACTGCAACTTCAGTCTCCCGGGCTCAAGGGATCCTCCCTCCCTCCAATGTAGCTGGGATTACAGATGTGTGCCACAGCACCTGACTAATTTTTGTGTTGTTTGTAGAGATGAGGCTTTAGCATGTAGCCCACGGTAGTCTCAAACTCCTGAGCTCAAACAATTTGCCCCCCCTTGGCCTCTCACAGTACTGGAATTATAGGCATGAGTTACTGCATCCAGCCTCAATAAGACATTTTAATATCATTTAGTCATAGTCTACCAGAGCAGCGATTCTTAATGTGGAGCATATGTGGTTTGCAGATATATAGATGTGTTCTATTATGTTCATATGCAACCTGAGCTTCTATGTAAAATTTTGGATCTATATGGGTACAGAAAGTTTCCCGGAGTATGTTTACAGCATTCCTAAGATTAAAAAAATAAAAATCTAGAAAATAAGGAATGAGACAAAAATATGTCCTCTCAACACTCCTTTCCAACACTGTGTTAGAAGTTCTAGCTAATGCAATAAGACAAGAAAAGGAAATAAAACATATACAGATTGGAAAGGAAGAAATATATATTGTCTTTGTTTGCAGATTATATGATTATTTGCATTAAAATCTTTAAACATTAACCAAAATCTCCTAGAACTAATAAGCAATTATAGTAAATTTGCATGATTCAAGGTTAATATAAAAAAGTAAATCATTTCCCATATATCACCAAAGAACAAGAGAAATTTGGAATTAAAAACATAATACCATTTACATTAGCACCTCTCAAAATGAAACAGGTATAAATCTAATAGAATATGTGTAAGAAAATATATATGAAAGAAAACTATAAAACTGATAAAAGAAATTTAAAATAACTAAATAAATATAATGTGATGAATATATTATGTTCATGGGTAGAAGCACTCAATATTGTCAAGATGTTACTTCTTCCCAAACTGATATTGATTACAATAAAAATCCAAGCAAGTTATTTTGTGAATATAAATGAGCTGCTTTTTAAAACTTATATGGAGAGGCAAAAGAGTAAAAAGGGCTAACATAATAATGAAGGCAAATAACAAAATTGGGAGACTGATATTATATAACATCAAGACTCACTATAAAACTGCAGTTACCAAGTCAATGTGGTTTTAGTGAAAGAACAGACAAAAAAATCAGTGGAACAAAATGAAGAGCTCAGAAGAAGATTCACCTGAATATTTAGTTAATTGTTGTTTGACATTGGAGCAAAGCCAATCCAATGGAGAAAAGATAGTTGTTTCAATAAATGAAGCTGAAACGACTGAACATTTGCACGCAAAAAAAAAAAAAAAAAAAAGAATATAAGCATATACCTCATATATGTTACAAAAATTCACTCAAAATGGATCATAGTTTTAAATGTAAATGTAAAATATAGAATTATAAAATTGCTTGAACATAGTATAGAAGAAAATATAGATAATCTTGGGTATGAAAATGACCTTTTAGTCACAACACCAAAGACATGATACCTGAAATGAATAATCGAGAAGCTGGACTTCATTAACATTAAAAACTACTGCTGTGAAAAGGACAGTGTGAGGAGAATGAGAATACAAACCATAAACTGGGAGAAAATGTTTACAAAAACGTATGTGGTAAAAGACTTTTATTCACAATGCTTAAGTTTAAAAATGGTCAAAAGACCTGAAAATAGGAGAAGAAGATATAAAACTAAAGAAGATATAAAAATGGCACATAAGTGTATTAAAAATGTTCAACATCATATGGCATTAGAGAATTGCATATTCAATGTATGAGATGTCACTACACACCGATTAGAATGGTGAAAATCTGAAACACCGACAACACCAAATGCAGGCAAAGATGTGAGACAACAGAAACTCTCTTTCATTACTGGTGAGTGTGCAAAATGGTAAAGCCACTTGGAAAAGCAATTTGGCAATTTCTTACAAAACTGAACATACTACATGGTTCAGCAATCATGCTCTTTGCTGTTTACACTCAGATGTTTATAGCAGTTTTCTTCATAATTACCAAAACTTGGAAGCAACCAAGATATCCTTCAGTAGGTGAATGAATATATAAACTGTAATACAGCAGACAATGGAATATCATTTATTGTCAGAAAGAAATTAGTTATAAAGCCTTAAGAAACATGGAAGAAACTTAAATGCACATTATTAAGAGAAAGAGACCAATATGAAAAGGGTACACACTTTATAATTCCACTGATATGAACTGCTGAAAAAGACGAAACTATAAAGTTAATAAAACATCGGTGGTTGCCAGAGATTAGAAGGAGAGGGATAAATAGGCAGCACAGAGGATTTTTAGGGCAGTGAAACTGTTCAGTTTGATACTATAATGGTGAATACATGCCATTACACATTTGACAAAACCCATACAATGCTGAGCACCAACAGTGAATCCCAATATAAACTATTGACTTTGAGTGATAATGATGTGACAATGGAAGATCATCCATTGTAACAAATGCACCAATCTGGAGTGGGAGATTGATAGTGGCGGAGACTGTGCATGTTCGGGGAAAATAAATATATGAGAACTCTTGGTATTTTTCTCTCAATTTGACTGTGAATCTAAAACTTCTCTACAAAATAAGTTTTTTATATATATATATATAAAAATTTACACACCCTCATGCATACATACATAGGTATGTACTGTACTAAATAAAGTCTCCTCATATTGAAAATAGAGAATCGTATTTCTGTATATGAAACATCTAATCCAAAGCATGGCACATAGTCCTTAACATATTAGGAAAAATATGTTGTCCCATTTAACTTGTGACAGGTATACCAGCATTGTCATAGAGAACGATTTTGTTCAGCACACTTCCCTAGAAAGTTAATTATCATTACCATCATCCTCTAGCCACTTTCTAACCTTGTGTGGGCATGGCCATCAATCATTGCTGCTAATCCCTCAGTTATATCTTCTAGTACTGGAAGACAGTGATGGTCAAATCTTTGCATGTTTAATCTGTAAATTGTGGTCTATGAATTAGATAATCCAGTAATGACATCAGTGAATGTATTTAAATATTGAACAACACAAACAACACAAACACCTAGCTTTAAAACTTCAACTTTTATTAAAATGTATAGAATTACATACTTATGTATAAAAGATACTTCATCCAACCTTAATATTCTATGTCTGACCATTGCAGAACATTAAAACTGTATGGATTTTAGAATTATTATTTCTAAATGCCTCATTTGTATAGATGTAAAGCCTGTAAGATTAAGTGTGTTCATCAAGGTCACACAGCTTATTAGAACCTAGTCTTTGACTCAGAGCTCCTGTCTCTTTAACGAATAATCTTTTACCAGCAATCCTCCTTTGTGACATTAAGTGATGCATTGTTCTGAATTCACTTTCTACAATTAAATGGCACCATAGCCATTGCTAATTCAGCATAAATAAACTGAATTTGTAAAATAAAGTACTCATATAAAATTACAATAAAACATAATAGCGGATATCTATAAATAAAATTTTATTTTATGTATTTCAGTTGTATTATTTTTGCCCCTATGCCATTCTGGGACCTTGCTATATCACTGTATCATAAAAACTTAAAAGTATAAAGATAATTTAACAAGAAACTACGTATCTCTGTTACACCTATCATTCTCTAAAACTGGTTGGGTTAGACAGCGATTCTTTAAACCCTAAAATAATCTGTGTTGCCCATGTTAAAATCTAGTACTATTATTAGATTTGTGGTTTATTTCAGTATGATAGCCTATAGTTCCGATTTATATAAAAAATAATACCCAACATAACCAATATGTTATCTAATTTAAAAATTTGAGAATACCTGATTTATTACAGAAATAACTTTCTTCTCATGGCAGAGGAAAGCAAATTAAAAGGGAAAAATTAAAAAAAAAAAAAAAACTTTCTATTAGTGCATGAGTTTGCTAGAGCTGCTAATAAAATACCACAGTCGGGGTGGCTTAAACAACAGACATTTGTTTTTTCATAGTTCTGGAGGCTAAATGTTTAGACCAAGGTTTTGGGCAGGTTTGGGGTCTCCTGAGACCTCTCACTTTGGCTTGCAAATAGATAGACAATTTCTAGCTGTGTTCTCAAGTAGTCTTTTCTAGTGTCTCTCTCTCTCTCTCTCTCTGTCCTAATCTGGTCTTCTTGCAGTTACATTATTAGGTTTTGGGTGTTAGGGCTTCAACACATAAATTTGGGGAAAGCAATTCAGTTGAAAAAAATGGGTAAAGTTGTTAGTTACAATTTGTATGAGAAAAAAAGATACCTTGTACAGTAAAAATAAATGTTACAAGAAGTTAGCTAATTTTATCTAGGTTATTTTAAATCTAAGTTAACCCTATTTTATATTCTTTATGTTAAAAAAAACACAGCAGGTATGTAAGTATGGAAAAAAAGTAGGATAGTATAGAAATAAAAAAGCTTGTAGCACTGACCTGTTTTCTAAAACTTTTAACCTGAAAATGCTGGTATATCATCAATTATATTCAGTTCAGTGCCAGAAATGTAAAGGCTGTAGAAAATGATAAGAGCTTTGGAATGTTCCACCACTACTTGTGATATAAATTAAACTGTTAAAAAAAAAGAAAGCATTTCAACATTATATTTTTTCTAAACAAATAAAAGACATGATGAATATTTGTCTTGCCCCTGACATTTTCAAACAGAAAACAAATGACCCAGAAACTGGAAAAAAAAGAAGTTCCGGAATAACTTTTATCTTATTTCTTTTTACACATTTTTCAATGTGGCGTTGCAAAGATACATTTGTTGTCTGTTACACAGCTTGACCTAACCTAGATCATAATGCATAAGGATGTTAGTATTTCAAAAGCACATTTGTCATTTCAGATAATATATTGGAAAAGAAATATAATTTTTAAAGGTTGGCTGCCTTTTGATATATTTCAACAGTAATCCTGTGTTTATCTAATCAATAGGCTGAACATTATTAAAATGGGTTCATACTTGAATGCTTCATGTTCCTTGAACATTTATGATTATTCATAAATGTAAAATAATAGAAATATTTTTGAATTGCAGCTGAAAAACAATTGCTCATTTTCTAGTTAATATGAAAATAGGAGGTTGCCATTTAATATTTTAAAAAAATATAATTTAATTTTATTTAAATATATAATTGCTAGCTTTTATTACAGTATTGATTAGCTTGTACCTTAAAAGATAGTAAATGCCTCTATATAGCTTTCTGAATGTTATTGGGTTATCATTTTAAACGTTGGATTACTCATCAGATTCCTTAGAAAATCATAGTAAAATTATATTTATCAAAAACAATTTCTTGAAACATTTTAATGACTTTTGTATGACTTCAATTCTCACAAAAAGACAATGAGAAATTACTGCGTCGTCTTAATAAAAGACATTTTGGTGAAATTATCTATTCAGTTATAAAGTATCAATAAGAGCAATTATTATTTTGCTTACATTGTAGTCTCTTCACTCATAGATGATTATTCTGGGATTATTTTTAAGCTTTAATATTTTGTCAAAATTTAGTGTCATTATTTTGGAAGTGCAATTCTACATACAAATTTACATTTTTCAAGTGCTAGATATTAAAGTGACCTCATTATAATTTTCCCATGCTATTATAATTTTGGGATGTTTCATTTTTTTCTAAGTATACTTTTATTTCTATAGTTTGCCTTTAAAGTAGTAGAATGGCTTGCTAAAAAAAAAAAAAAAAAAAAAAAAAAAACAGAAAAACTGATCTCATAATACTCACAATATTGCAACCATATTCTTTACACAAGGAGTATATTGTAGCATTCTAGTCACTCCTGGGAATTTATGTTGCTACTAACTGAATCTTAACTCTAATGCAGATTTGTGATTAATAATAAACACTTTGTTACATTCACCATCAATAATTCATTATATAATAAGATAATAAAGCTGTATGCATGAATAGTTAAATTTTTCTTGTTAACAATATTATTTTGGAAGAAAAATCATTATCATATGTATTCAGATAAAAACAAATATCTGCAAATGAATGGAACCTCATCTTTTATCTCCTCTGTGTCTTATGCTGATTACCTTTTGTCTGCTTACTGCTTCAGATTTTGTTTTCAGTTATTTCCCCAATTTCAATTTGTTTTTCGTCTCAGACTCTATTTCCCTCGGAGAAAATATGTTATCTTGGCATATTTCCCTTGTGTGTTTCTGGCAGGTTTTCTTGCTTTCTCATTTGGGGAAGCTGAGTTTTTCCCTGGGCACCCACTTCCACATTTTACATTTTGCCAAGATGTTCCTTGCTCTTTCTTTATTTCTTCCCTTCTCTCCGAGGAGACACTGATTTTTAGCCTATTTTCCTTTATTTAACTCTTAGCAACTATGAACTAAATGTTTTTAGTCACGCTAAAATACACAAATAAGAATATCACCATGGGGATTATAGGAGTTGAATTGCAACAGTCCATACCAACATTTGACATATTACTTGTTGTCTCCTTAGAGAATTCTCCATCAGTTTGAGGTAATGAAATGCTCCCTCATCCTTTCTTCCATATTCTAGTGTCTTTTCAAGAGAACTCACAAACAAAATCTTCCTTTCATTTGTATGTGTCTGTCTGTATAAAAATGCATATGTATCCCAAAAGTAAAGATTAAATCTCAGAGGCAATACAATTCAATACAAAGAATAGAAAAGAAACTCACATCATTAGGCAAAGGTGTTACAATTGATTCTGTCACTTGCTGACATAGGATAGTTAAAAAAAAAAGAGGAAAGGAAAGTAACTATTAGAATGCTCTTTAAATTAGGCTTCTTTTGGTTGCAAGGAACAGATTTCAACTTTAGTTATCTTTAGCAAAATAGTACAGAGAGTTTACATCTATGGAAATACAAAAACCCACCTTGAAATTTTGCCAAAACCAAAAAAGCATCACAAGGGCCAAAAGCAGGAAACTATAGGATGCTGTCTTATAAAGTATAAAACCACTTTCTGAATTTTCAGTCTCTTTTATCATTTTGTTGAAGATTTATATTGTGGAGATAAATCTTCTAATTGACCAACGTTGAGCAAAATGTTTGCTTTTTGTAGCCGAGAAAGAGTAACTTAATGTATACAACCAAATTCCACTGGATCACAATGAAGTAATTCCAATAAGACAATCAAGAAGTGGAGGTTGGCCAAGGCAAAAATAACATGTCTGTTATAATAAAGTCATTGCATTGCCTAGCTTACTTCTTTATTGCCTAATATAATTCTTGAAATCTCAAGATTAGCATAAGAAAAATATTCCGGGAACAAAACTATATGTCTCCTTCAAGTATTATAGAATATCCAAAGTTGTATTAGTTATTTTAGTATCCTACTTTAAGTTTAGCTTCTCAGAATAAAAACCCTCATTAATCTCATTGCAATTGATTTTCAATATTTTAAAAAGTGAGTAATTTATGGCATATTTAACTGTCATACATTTGTTGCTAGTGGTAGGGATAAGTGGTGGGGATATTTGTTAAATAGATACAGATTTATATATTGCAATCCAAGGATATAAATACAAAGAGAAGCTATATAATCTTTATTTTTACAAACAGTTACAAATCCTTAACTTTCAATAAACATTTCATCTTCCCTCAGATTCTGTATTCTAGCTAGAAATAATTATCTTCTTGTTAGAGTGATACAATCCTTTATTCTTGAGTGGTTGAGGATTTCAGTGGTTCTACCAATATAGGATTGCAGTTTTGTCTACTAATCATTGCCACCAGGCATGGTAATGGATCCATTAAATCAGCATATCATCAATTTCATGACTCAGTATCACATCATGTACAATGGAGAAGCAATCAAGGGTCCTTTAACACAGGACATGATAATTAACATACCACTGAGTAGTACAGTAAAGATTTATTTCTGCTAAGCTAGAAGAAGGAAAACTGTTTCTCATGATCTTTATAAACAGGTTTTGGGGAAAAAAGTATTTGTCAGATTAATACCTACATATCAGGTGCCAGATGTGCTAATTTGGTCCAGTACTGCAACTACATTTAGAACATAAGCTGCAATAAGTATAACCAATTAAGTTTTCTGTAATCCACTCTCATTTTCTAAATTTCGTCTGCCTTCTGCACAGGTGAAAAAGGTGAGTTGAGTGAACATATGAAGGAATTCACCTCCACTACATCGTGATGGTAGCATCAATCTCTGAAATTTTTTAAGTAACATGGTCTTACATTTGATTGACTATTTTGGCTGATAGAGGTAGTTATAATGGTATCCAATTCACCCATATTGCCATAATATGGTATATTATATTATGATCCATAGAGTCTTAACTCTATGGATCAGGGTATCTCTGTAGAAATGTGAGTTACTAGTTATGAATATTTTTAATTACAAAACTGAGGAAATAATCAGAGATTTCCTTCAGGTTCCTAGTGATTTCACAGGAAGGTAGACCCAAACCAAACTTTTTGGGAACAGGCTCCCAAATCTGGCCATAGATAGGCCCCAAAACTGTCCATAAACAAAATCTCTGCAGCATTGTGACCCATTCACGATGGCTATGGTGCCTATGCTGAAGGTTGTTGGTTTACCAGAATGAGGGCAAGGGACATCTGGTCCACCCAGGATGGAAAACCACTTAAGGCATTCCAGAACCACAAACAATAGCATGAGTGATATGTGCCTTGAGGACGTGTTCCTCCTGAAGATAACTTGCCAGAGCCCATCCCTTTGTTTTCCATTTTAGTTAATCTACAATCTATAGAAACAATGCTTATTACTGGCTTGCTGTCAGTAAATATGTGGGTAAAACTCTATTTGTGATTTTCAGCTCTGAAGGCTGTCAGCCCTCTGATTCCCACTCTGCACTCTATATTTCTGTATGTGTGTGTCTGTGTGTGTCTTTAATTTCTCTGGTGCCACTGGGTTAGGGTCTCCATGACTGAGCTGGTCTTGGCAAGTGGTGCCCATACGTGGGACTTGAACCCTGGTCGAAGGATCACCAGAACAATGGTTGGAAAACGTGGAACTATGCTGGAGGATACCAGAATACTCTTAATCAATCCCTGTGGTGAGAAAGAAGGGGAGCTCAGAAGCATCAGGGTAACAATGGGACAAGTGTGGGCTCTGGTTTGTTCCACCTTGGAACCTTTTCATATTGATGAGGAGGAGGAAGGACCATACAACAAAGTAATAAAAGAGGTGACAGAGCAGGTTTGTTTGCCAGCTAAAACTAAAGCGTCAAAGTAGGGAGAGGTTTGTCCCTACCTTTCTGCACCCCCTCATTATTTTGAAGAAAAAGAGTGGCTGACCCTCCAGATCTTTCTTTTCCAGAGGACGCTGGGCAGAAGTAGTTCCCCAGTGACGGTTTGGACAGCGCCGCAAGCGACCGCTCTCAGTTCTATTCAAGCAGCAATTCAGCAAGCTAGAAAAGGGGCTGATATAGAGGCTTGGCAGTTCCCTGTTAGGATACACCCCCCAGATCAACAGGGAAATATTATAGCTACATTTGAGCTTTTCCTTTTAAATTACTCAAAGAATTTAAACAAGCTATTAACCAATATGGACCAGGTTCTCCTTTTGTAATGGGACTGTTAAAGAATGTTGCTGTGTCAAGCCTGTAATCCCAGCACTTTGGGAGGCCAAGGCGGGTGGATCACGAGGTCAGGAGATCGAGACCATCCTGGCTAACATGGTGAAACCCCGTCTCTACTAAAAAATACAAAAAACTAGCTGGGCGAGGTGGCAGGCGCCTGTAGTCCCAGCTACTCAGGAGGCTGAGGCTGGAGAATGGCGTAAACCCGGAAGGCGGAGCTTGCAGTGAGCTGAGATCCGGCCACTGTACTCCAGCCTGGGCGACAGAGAGAGACTCCGTCTCAAAAAAAAAAAAAAAAAAAAAAAAAAGATGTTGCTGTCTCCAGTCAGATGATGCCAGTGGGGACAGTATTATTCCTTCTAGGTAGATGTAGTTTAAATTTAAAAGGAGTGCAAGTACATACAACAATCATTGGTTCAGATTATAATGGGGAAATTCAAATTGTTATATCTACTTCTGTTCCCTGGAAAGTACAGCCAGGAGAGCATATAGCACAGCTCCTGATTGTTCCATATGTGGAAATGGGGAAAAGTGAAACTAAACGAACAGGAGGATTTGGAAGCACAAATAAGACAAAGCAGATTATTGAGTGAATCAAATTACTGATAAATATCCTGCCTGTGAAATGACTATTCAGGGGAAGAAATTTAAAGGTTTGGTAGATACAGGAGTAGACATTTCAATCATTTCTCTACAGCACTGGCCATACACGTGACCAATTCAACTCACTCAATTTAACATAGCTGGAGTTGGTAAAGCCCCTGAAGTATATCAAAGTAGTTACATTTTGCATTGTGAAGGACCCAATAGACAACCTGGGACTATTCAACCAACTGTAACTTCTGTACCTATAAATATATGGGGAAGAGATTTATTGCAACAATGAAGAGCACAAGTTCTAATTCTAGAACAATTATGCAGCCCTCAAAGTCCACATATGATGCATGAAATGGGATATGTCCCTGGTATGGTACTAGGAAAAAATTTGCAAGGTTTGAAGGAACCACTTCAAGCGGAAAGACAAAGTTCCCGCCAAGGTTTAGGATATCATTTTTGATGGTGGCCATTGTTAAGTCTCCAGAATCTGTACCTTTGAAATGGTTAAAGGATAAGCCAATTTGGATAGAACAATGGCTGCTAAGTAAAGAGAAACTTGAGGCTTTAGAGGACTTAGTTACCGAACAATTAGAAAAAGGGCACATAGCTCCAACATTTTCCCCTTGGAATTCTCCAGTCTTTGTTATTAAGAAAAAAATCTGGTAACTGGAGAATATTGATAGATCTTAGAGCCATTAATGCAGTTATACAACCTATGGGGGCCTTATAGCCAGGATTGCCTTCTCCTTCTATGATTCCAAAAAATTGGCCTTTAATAGTCATAGATTTAAAAGACTGTTTCTTTACTATCTCCTTAGCTGAGCAGGACTATGAACAGTTTGAATTTACAATTCCTGCAGTAAACAACCTGTAACCTGCTAAGCATTTTCATTGGATAGTGTTGCCACAAGGCATGTTAAACAGTCCAACAATTTGCCAGACATATGTAGGGCAAGTAATTGAATCTACTCTTAAAAATTTTTCACAATGTTGCATTATTCATTATATGGATGATATACTTTGTTCTGCCCCCTCTCAAGAAATATTACTCCAATGTTATCATCACTTGCAAAATTAGATTTCTCATGCTGGTTTAATTATAGCTCCTGACAAAATTCAGACTACTACTTTGTACTCCTAGTTGGGGACCTTAATATATGACACTACAGTAGTGCCACAGAAAGTAACCATACATAGGGTTCAATTGAAAACATTAAATGACTTTCAAAAATTACTAGGGGACATTAATTGGATATGACCTGCTCTAGGCATTCCTACCTATGCCATGAGTAATCTATTTTCTATCCTTAGAGGAGATCCTAGTCTCAATAGCCCTTGGCAATTAACAAAGGAGGCTGAAGCGGAGTTACAGCTAATTGAGAAGCAAGTGCATAAGGCTCAAGTAAATAGAATAGAACTAGAGAAGACTCTAGATTTGCCTTTTTTTCCAACTCAGCGTTCACCTACTGGTGTTGTTGTTCAAGAGCAAGATCTTCTAGAGTGACTTTCCTTCCACATACTAATTCACAGACTCTAATTCCTTATTTGGATCAAATCACTGCTATGATAGGAAATGGGAGAACTTGGATTATTAAATTACATGGAGATGATCCTGGAAAAAGTATTGTCCATCTCATGAAGGCATAAATACAGCAAGCCTTTATAAATAGTCTTACTTGGCAAACCCATTTAGCTGACTTTGTGGATATTCTCAATAACCATTTTCCTAAAACAAATCTGTTTCAATTTTTGAAATTAACGCATTGGATTATCCTTAAAATAACTAAATTTAGAACAAGTGAAGGTGCTTAAAATGTCTTTACAGATGAGTGTAGTAATGATAAAGCAGCTTCTTCTGGCTTGAAAGGTAAAGGTTTTCAGAGGCCCTATACTTCAGCTCAAAAAGCGGAGTTTGTAGCTGTAATTGAGGTATTGATTGCTTTTAATATGCCTATTAATGTGATTTCTGGTTCTTCATACGTGGTTCATTCCACACAATTAATTGAAAATGCTCAATTGTGATTTCATACAGATGAACAACTGATGACATTATTTACCCAATTGCAAACAACAGTTAGGAGTAGAATGCATCCTTTTTACATCACTCACATTAGGGCACATATGCCTCTGCCAGGACCTTTGACTGCAAGGAGTCAAATGACTGATCACCTAGTTGCTACTGCAATAGCTAAAGCTAGATACTTGCACAATTTTACCTACATTAATGCTTTTGGTCTCAAACACAGATACAGCATTACCTGTCAAGAAACTAAAGCTATTATCCAGCGATGCCCAGCTTGCCAAATGGTGCATTGGAACCTAATTCCCTGTGGCAAATGGATGTCACCCATATTCCCTCGTTTGGGGGACTAGCTTATGTACATGTATGTGTGGACACATTTTCTCAATTTGTCTGGGATACATGCCAATCAGGAGAGTCTTCTGACTGTTTTTTGCAGTGTTTTGCAGTGATGGGCATTCCAGATTCTATTAAAATGGACAATGTCCCAGGCTATGCTAGCCAAGCTCTAGCTACATTTTTCTCTATATGGAATATTAAACACAAAACTGGTATCCCATATAATTCTCAAGGACAAACTTTAGTGGAAACAATGAATCTCTCCCTGAAACAGCAGTTGCAAAAGCAAAAAGGGGGAAACAGGGACTATGGGAAACCACATATGCATTACTGACTTTACATTTTTTGAGCCTGACTAAAGGCCAGATACTATCAACAGCTGAACAACATCTACAGAAACCAGCTGTGAAAACAGAAGCAGAACAACTGGTTTGGTGGAAAGATAAGATGACCAAAAGTTGAGAAATAGGTAAAATAATAACTTGGGGAAGAGGTTACGCTTGTGTTTCTCCAGGCCAGAACCAGCAGCCAATTTGGATACCATCAAGACATCTGAAACCTTATCGTGAGCCGGATACACAGGAAGAGGTTTTGGGCGGATCCCAAAGATCCCCTAGTTGCAGCCATGTCGAGACTGAAGCTGAGGAAGACCCCAACTGTCATGAGCAACACCCATCGAACACAACCACCTACCTGGGGACAGATCATGAAGCTGTCACAGATGGCAGAAGAAAACCTGATGAAAGTGGGACAACCAGTCACAGTGAGTAATTTAATGATAGCTATGATAGTGGTGATCACCATTGCCATGAGTATTCCTTTAGCAAGGGCTGACACAGAGAACAATTATCCTTATTGGGCATATTTACCTTTTCCACCATTTCTATGGCCTGTAACTTGGCTAGACCCCCCAGTGGAGGTATACACTAATGATAGTTCTTGGATGCTCAGTCCTACAGATGATGGAGGCCCATCTCACCCACATGAGGAAGGAAGTGTTAATGATATTTCTTTAGGATTTGAACATCTGCCTATCTGTTTGGGAAAGGCCACTAGTTGCCTACCCCCTAGCTATCAATCTTAACTGGCAATAATGCCTGGATATAATCCTTCTATGATGCAGTTACAAATACTTTCTGGTCTCAGTATTTACCATAATAAATCTTCTCCTATAATTGGGGCATACTGGCCTCAAAAACCTATTTGTAAACAGGATTGGATCTGGTCAGAAAAAAATGAATGTACTTGTTTGGGAAGATTGCATTGCAGAACAGGCAGAGGTGGTGTGCAACGATTCCAATGGAATCATTATTAGCTGATCTCCTGAGGGAATGTTTAGCTTGAATTGATGTCATGTGCCATGACCACACTGTGTTCAGTTGGTCTGAACAAAATGGTCAGATGGTAGAAGTGGTAAGAAGCATGACAAGAGTTCCTATTATCTGGAAACATGACGATATAGTGGCACATCAACATCAAATGATATGGCCCACTCTAGGAGCTAAACAAGGATCTGTGGAAACTATTAATGGCTGTTAACAAGATCAAAATTTGGGAAAGAATAACAAAAACATCTAGAAGGACACTATACAAACTTGTCTTTGGATAATGCAAAATTAAAAGAACAAATTTTTAAAACATCCCAGGCACACCTGACCTTAATGCCAGGAACTGGAGTGCTTAAAGGAGCTGCAGACAAATTAGCAGCTAATAACCCATTAAAATGGATAAAAACACTTGGAGACTCTGATTGCAATGATGATTGTGCTTTTAGTCTGTGTTGTTTGTCTCTGTATAGTCTGTAGATGTGGATCCCAACTCCTGCAAGAAGTAGCTCACCGTGATAAAGCTACCTTTGCTTTTAACATCTTGCACAAAAAAAAAAGGGGGGGGAAATGTTGGGAACAGACCCCCAAATCTGGCCATAGACAGACCCCCAAACTGGCCATAAACAAAATCTCTGCAGCACTGTGACATGCTCGTGACAGCTATGACACCCACACTGAAGGTTGTTCATTTACCAGAATGAGGACAAGGAACACCTGGCCCACCCAGGGTGGAAAACCGCTTAAGGCATTCCTGAACCACAAACAATAACATGAGCGATCTGTGCCTTAAGGACGTGTTCCTGTTGAAGATAACTAGCCAGAACTCATCCCTTTGCTTCCTGTTTTAGTTAGTCTATAATCTATAGAAACAATTCTTATCACTGGCTTGCTGTCGATAAATATGTGGGTAAAACTCCGTTCATGGCTTTCAGCTCTGAAGGCTGTCAACCCCCGATTCCCACTCTGCACTCTATATTTCTGTATGTATGTCTTTAATTTCTCTAGTGCCGCTGGGTTAGGGTCTCCACAATCGAGTTGGTCTCAATAAAACTCTTTTGAATGACTGACTTCTATTAACTTCTGTTCTGACTAGTACACTATAGAGATATTTGGGGCCTCAATTTAAAACCAGTATTAGGTGACCTCTAATATTCTGATTATTTTCTTTCTTCAGTGTACAGCCATTTTGGTGAATAATGTGAGGTTATTTTAGGGGAAGGCTGAAGGAGGACTTACATTATAAATTTCTGTCAGTGTAGGATGATACTTTCTAAAGAGGAGGAAGCCTCCTCTTCATTCGATCATCTCTGTGTTGGTCGGGTGCGGTGGCTCATGCCTGTAATCCCAGCACTTTAGGATGCAGAAGTGAGTGGAACACATAGGTCAGGAGTTTGAGAACAGCCTGGCCAATACAATGAAACCTATCACTACTAAAAATAGAAAAAAAAAAAAAAAATAGCTGGGCATGGTAGTGGGTGCCTGTAATCCCAGCTAGCTACTTGAGAGGCTGAAATAGGAGAGTTTCTTGAATCTGAGAGACGGAGGTTGCAGTGAGCGAAGATCACAGCATTGCCCTCCAACCTGGGAAACAAGAGCAAGACTGGCTTAAAAAATAATAATAATCTCTGTGCTGTGAATTGCCTTAAATCTGAAAATATTTTGAGGGTTTGTGACTCTTTATTGTAGTAATTTGCTCATACTTGTGTTCACCAGATCAAGAGCTTTTCTATTTATATAACTCAAGAAAGATGTAAGGCGACCATTTATTTCAATTCTAGGCTCACCTCGATTAGTTAGTCAATGTCAAATATTTCTGTAGGGCAAATCATTATGGTTATAGTGTATATGTGATATCCATTAAAGTAATTACAACTACTTTATCTTTGACAATTACACGCTACCACTTGGCCCTGGCCACTCAGGGGGCCATCATCTGAATTAAATTTAAGGAGTTAAGTAGTTCAAATGCAAATTTTTGCACCGTAACTTTTGGACTAAAGAGAAGAGATAATAAATTTTGGACTACAGAGAAGAGATAATTTGGAGTTTGAGAATGTTTGGATTCTTCTTAGAAATATATTTATCAAGACCAAGAGTAGTGGTTTATACCTGTAAATCCCAGAACATTGGGAGGCCTAGGTGGGCAGATCACTTCAAGTTGGGAGTTCTAGAACAGCCTGAGCAATATGGAGGAACCCCTGTCTGTATTGAAAATACAAAATTTAGCCAGATGTGGTGGTGGCATCCGTATTCTCAGCTACTTGGGAGGCTGAGGTAGGAGAGTTGCTTGAATCTTGGAGGTGGAAGTTACAGTGGGCCAAATCACGGCATTGCACTCAAGCCTGGACAACAGAGCCAGACTCCATCTCAAAAACAAAAATCATATATATGTGTGTGTGTGTGTGTGTGTGTGTGTGTATCTCAAAACCTATATATAATATCTCAAAACCTATATATATCTCAAAACATATATGTATATATACACACATACATATATATATATATATTTTTTTTTTAAAGCCTTTAGAAAGCAGTATTCTTTGAACTTTTCCAAAGGACATCATTTGTGGTTATTGCATGATAAATCTACTCTAACATTCTAGTATCCCCAGTCTTCTGGAGACTTTATTTACCATATGCTAAGAAATATTTAGCATTTTACTTTTATTTAATATAGATAACTTTTGGGTCTAGGTTTTTTTCAGCATATTAAACTGTGCGAGTCATTCCCATTCACTCTAGCTAACATGATAAACCTAGAATACCTTATCAGCATATCCCTATCAATGAATTCAACCTGATAAAACACTGAACTGATTTTACTCTAACACAATACCCTTAGGATTTCTTTCTGAACATTTCTCCGCATTTTTATTGAGGTAATATAATACTCCTGATGGGTTAGACGTTTTACTTTTCCCTTTGGGACATGCTGGCACTTGAATCTGGTGAAAGGTACTAGAGGCAGTAAAAGCCTATATGGATGGGTCCTGAAGATGATCAGAAGCCTTCCAGTAGGCAGCTTCCTCATGGAAGGAATTTAATGATTATTTAGACAATGGCAGACTAAATCTCTCAAGGAAAGGAAAAAAGTCTGGTTTTATTGACCAAGAAAATCAGAAGGAATTTGTGAGTTTAATATCTCCAATTTGATAAGAATCTGTCACATACTCTCATTCCAATTTTCAGGGTTCCATTCCTTCCCAATATCCTAAATTTATTATAATAGACTTAGCAAGGTTGTAAATTCAATTTGTATTGTAACTCAGCCATCCACAGGATTACACTCTAACTACGGATTTGAGCAATATCAGTCCTGCAGCCACAGCCAATAATGAACGTTAAGCACAATCGTAGACTTTTGTTGTTCCTTACTCAAATATTTTAACTTAAAAATTAAAGCACTGAGCTTATTACTTGATTTCCCCACATTCTCCAGTGAACATAGATGCAACCAGTTGTATTATATTCATTATTTTAGCAAAAATATTTGAAGAGTGACTATTTTTTAACCGAAGCCTCATTTTCAATGATAATTTCATTATAAGTATCCACATGTAATACTTTAAGTAATAATTTTCTAATACAGCGACCACTTTTCCTCTGGAAATGAGGGCATCAATGATCTACAAAGATCAAAATTTAATATAATTTGTACTCCAATTAAATCAGAGAAATCATTCCATATAATCAAAAACCTATTCAGTGAACTAATTTGTATGATTTTATTTTCCTGGAAAAATCTATATTATCTTTACTTATTTATTTACTTTTAAGACAGAATTTCACTCTGTTGTCCAGGCTAAAGTACAGTGATGATAATCACAGCTCACTGCAACGTTGACCTCCTATGCCCAAGCAGTCCTCCTGCCTCAGCCTCCCAACTATTTTTTTTTTTTTTTTTTTGATGTTTTTGTAGAGATGGGGTCTCCCTATGTTGCCCAGGCTGGTCTCCAATTCTTGGGCTCAAGTGGTCCCTCTGTTTCGTTTTCTCAAAGTGCTAGTTTTACAGGCATGAACCACCATGCCCAGCCTGAAATAATGTTTTGTTTCAAATTCTGTATCAGACTTTGATCAGAAAGCAGAAAGCTGGGTAAAGTGGTCACTCCTGTAATCTCAGGACTTCTGGAGTCCGAAGCAGGAGAATGACATCAGATCAGGAGTTTTTGACCAGCCTGGGCAGCATAGCAAGGCCCTGTCTCTACAAAAATAAAGTGAAATTCACTGAATATGATGACAAGTACCTGTAGTCCCAGTTACTCTGGAGGCTGAGGTGAGAATGCCACTTGAGCCTAGATTTGGAAGCTGCAGTGAACTATGATCTTGGCACGGGACTCCAGTTTGGGAAATAGAATAAGATTAAACAGAAAGAAAGCAGAATATGATTTAATACATAATTGATTATAAGTATTACACTTTACACAATCCTGAAAGCTAACTAAGCAGCATATGGAAACCTGTGACTTCTGTGTCTGGTGTTTTGTCTGAAATGAACAGAGCCTTCAGTGCTCTTATTTATTTATTTAACTTGAGAAGAAAATAACTTCTACCTAATTTTAACCATTATTACTTTTGAATTTTGTCAATAGCAGGCAAATGTATTTCTTAACTTACCACTATAGTAAAATTCTACTTGCCCTATTTTCTAGAGTATCTAATCTATGGATTGACTATCTCTACATATGTCAAATTTCCATTAGGTCTTAGTTCTTACAAAATATTTTCTGATTATTTCTACCAATGTGATGTCTCTCTATGCTGAGATTCCCTCGGCTCATGTATTGAGAAGCTATGTATCACAATTACAATTAATTTTTTCTAAGGTTTACCTTTTGCATATTTGGTCACCTTCACAACTGTCACATTACTTGAGCACAAGATTGGCATATTTCATACCTTATACTTCTTAAAACATGAAAGGTGAATGAAAAAATGGCAAAAGTGAATTTCCTTTTAATCTGTTTCTGGCAGCAAAAACCTCATTGATAAAAAGGATATGTTACCAAAACAGCAAACAAATAAACTAACGAAAGTATAAACTCACAATTCTATTTTTCACATGTTCACATTTAAATGATTTAACTACTTAAGATTTCAAAGTTTGAAAATAAAATAAACTGCTTAAAACTCATGATTTGATACTTAAGCATGAATAATTGAAATCTGACAACCTGGCTCTACCAAATGTTTAAAATTTGACAGAATTATATATCCTGAACTTTTTCCCCAAAATGATTATAGTATTTACAGGGCCAGTAAAATGTAGAAAGTAATTTTAAAAATATTTCTGGGCAACATAGTAATTGGATATATCATAGATACTTAGATGATGTTGGGTGATAAGTGACAATTAGTTATGCCTTTCTACTTCCACAGTGTAATATTTTAGCTAATTGCTAGTTAATAGCTTTGGTGATGTCATTACAATTATCCATCAGTGTTTTACACACACACACACACACACACATTAAGCAGATAGAGAGGGTTTGTGATTTAATGGACATCAAAATAACCTCTTCAATAATATGAAATCAGAGAAGTTATGATTTAGAAAGGGAACCAATTGAAATGCTTAAACCCTTTTGAATTTATTTTTTAAATATTTCTAGTATGTATCTACTTGTTCTCTGTGTTACTTCACACTCCATTTAAGAGTTATGTTGGAAATTAATCCTTAGTCAGTTTCTGCAGTTCAATTAATTAGTTATTAAATTCAGTCATTGTCATTTTCTCCAATGAATCACCAGATTTTTGAAGACCATCCAAATGGCTAAATGTATAATAAAATGTATAGTCAAACACATTTCTTGTGGTTAATTAGACTGCTTTATAGAGTGTGTTCTTTCCTAAACGAAAGAATTTTTCAGGTTATTCTCATAGTTGGTGATTATAGTCCTGAGCTTTAAAGAGCATATAACATTACTGCTGTTGAGGGTCCAATTCTAATCTTTTTAGATAGTAGAATTTTTCACAAGGGGAACTTTGGGTAAAAATCTTCAATTACTTTCAACAACATAAAAACTATGAATATATAGATTATTTTAACATGCAAGTTTTGCCTTCTGTTGTTTCAGTAATATAGCCTAGGTTGTGGTTATTATCAATGAGACACTTGTTTTCTAGAATGAAAAATAATGCATATTTCCTAAATTGTCATACAATGTAAGAAGGCTGCAAAAATAAAACATTAAAATACTAGTAAGTGAATTGTTTCTGTGATCTAACTGTCCTATCTGCAAGCTGTGAATATAAATTGTGTTATTTAACTATACAACCAGTAGACATCCAACATTTTGCTGGCACATTAAAGATTATGCAGTTCAATGTGCAGAGGTACAGCTGGAGGCATAGATTCATCTGTCCCTTGAATTATGTTTACCTTCAAGCCTCAAAATCAAATAATCCAGGATGCCTCTGTTATTGATATTTCCTCTCTTAAAACGTTTCTTTTGGATTTTAGTTAAACATACATATTCTTAAATTCTTTTAAAATAGTCATATACATAAAAATTCCTCTGACGAGTTCTTCAATGTGTGCAACATCCAGTACTTGTCACTTGAAACTAGGACAAAATTGCATTGATTCTTGTTTGTTTTAAATTTTTATGCAAGCAATTGGATGTTACAGAATATTTTACATACAAATGAGTCCACTCCTAATAGAAATCAGGAATTCTGTCAATCAAGAGGCAGGGTGAAAGGGAAAGCTTTCAAATGTGTTGGTTACCCTCCACTGAATTATATAATAAGTGGCTGCAGAAATATGAGAGTAAGTAATAACAGCCTGAATGGAAGCCAGTGGTAGGTAACAGAGTGATTTGTGACATTATCAGTGAATGGCAGTGAACATATTGGATAATGTCATGAATAAAAAGTTGATGGAGACTTTCTGCTACTTATTTCCAAGTCACTCAAACAAGCTATATGCAATTACATTAGAAAATTATCTCATTGCATTGTTTAAAAACCAGTTTTTCTGAGAAAAAGGCAAACTATTTAATTTTCTCAAACCTATAAAGTAAAGGGATGTTATGAATGAATACAAATATATTCTTATATTACTAAATACACATCACTAATAGAAATTTGACAAAAAATGCACAATAATATGTAATATGTTACCAAATTTGGTAGTAATGTAAAATAGTGAAATTCACTTTTAAATAAAAACTGATATTAAGAAATTGATGTTTTATAAAAATTCATTTACATAATTCAACTAAATATGTCATTAATTGAAAATAAGATTAAGAAGTCTTTCAAAAATGTTATTATATAAAAGACTAATAAATGTTATTAGAGAAAATTAGCAAAAATGTTTCATTCTTTTAATTTTAACCTAGAATAGAGACTTTGTGAGAGCAATGCCATTTAAAAGAGCACAGAGAGAACAACAGAGACTGGAGTAAAAACTGCATATAGGGGAAATAAAAGCTGATTAGTAAGGTGCCAGGTATAAAGAAGCAGGCAGTCATCAGTTGCAATATATAATGTGGTTCCAAAATGATGACAGCAGTTTTAGTGTTCCATCGTGGAGCATCACCAGAAGAAATTTAATGTATTTGCTATATGTTATTCTATTGTTTCGATGCTCTTTCCCTTTTTTCGTTGTGTGATAGCCTCTGATTAGCAGGAATTTTGTAAAAAGAAAGAGAGATTGCTATCTTAGGAAACAGAGGAGGAAGTGGGATCTCATCCTTCAACCCCTTCTATAAAACCTGTCTGTGGATCTAGATTGGGTTCTTCATTATGTTATTGTACTATATAAAGGGTCATTCAATTAATTGTTTTCCATTAAAACTATTGAGATATGGCAGATTAAATTAATATTCTTGGATGAGATTTTAATTATTGTCAAACAGGGGCATGGATTCAAACACTGAAAGCCTACTACATTTCACTTTTACTGA
Organism: Chlorocebus sabaeus; assembly: GCF_047675955.1. Classification (NCBI taxonomy): domain Eukaryota; kingdom Metazoa; phylum Chordata; class Mammalia; order Primates; family Cercopithecidae; genus Chlorocebus; species Chlorocebus sabaeus. The sequence continues at coordinate 86,939,266 of NC_132910.1, read as the reverse complement.
GCTGTAAGAATAAGTTACCAGCGTCCACAATGAATCAGTAAATCATGAATTTCAAAAGCATGCTAATAAATACAGTTTTAATAATCATGTTTTTCTTATAAACTGGATCTGGATAATCCTTTTTCTTGCTGTCAAAATAGTAGTATGGTTTTTAGCTACTTAAAATGAAAGATTTGCGAGATATGTAGAATTGAATCAAACACTGTCCCTGCTCTTAGTTCAACAATGTATAATATTGGAGGCAAAGTGTTCAAAAAGGAGAAATGCTGTTTAATAAACTTCACAAGAGTATACAACAAAACTATAAACTAGATAAAGTGAGATGAACAAGAGGGAATGCTCAGCTTCAGGGCAAGTCTGAGGTCTGACGTTTAGTGGAATAGCATTATCTAGGGAATATTTTAAAAGGGAATTTTGCAGGATAAGTTTCCAAGCAATGTGGCAAAGGTAGCTAGGAGCAAAGAATCTGAATTTGGGACTCCCTAATATTTCATTTTCATCAGTGTTGATTAGCGATTCATAGGTACTATATATTTTCACTCACACTATGAATCCTGATGGCATAGGAGCCATATCTTCTAAGAGAAGTCAAATTTTAAACCAAAAAGTCCAGAGAATATTTATGGCAGCTTTTGAATTATGGTTAGCAATAAAACCTGATTCAAGTAAGCTGAAAATAGTTGAAATGATGGTTTTTAAATATACATATGGCCATCAATGTTTTATATAATTTATAAATAGATATATACATAATCTATCAAAACCAGAATTATAAACTATTGAAATAAAATAATTCTATTTAAAATTTGTGTTACTTAGTGAATGTTTAGTCATAGATTCAGAGCTAGAAAAGGTGAAAGAAATCCCTGATATCATGAGCCTTTACAGTTATAGTAGGAAAATGACAGAAATTTAATATAACACAAATTAATAAAATATATTTTATTTTATAAGTGTCACCAATAATAATCAAAGTCATGATGTTTAGAGAGTGTATAATAGAGGGACTAAATTGATCCTGAGAAAGTGGAAATAGATGCTTAGGGAAATCTTCAGCAAGGAAGTGATACTTATTTTAGCCCCTGGTGGATTAGAGTCATGAAGAGAAGTGACAAAATTAAATACAATGATGACACAATATTTATGTGAAGGCCTTGAGGTAGAAAGAAGATTAAGGTTGTTTGAAGATCCAATTAGGTCTGTTCTTTTTAGGAAGACTATATGTAATTTTAAAACTCAGTCAGAAATAATATTTTCTTAAGAGGGTCAAGAGTGCTTTGCAATTCTAAATCACTCAATATTATTTATCTTACCAATGTTACCTAAAATTCCAGTACTACAGCTCAACCGTTATGATCAGATATGAACTTAAAACAATGACCTCTTAAATTTAGCTTCTCAAAGAAAACCATTTTTACATAAACAACTATGTTTTATATTATTTTGAATGACTTATTACTTATTAACTTTTACAATAAAAATGTCATAAATTTTGCATATAATTCCAAACTGTGCATGAATATGTTTGTGCTCAAAGTAAATATTGAAATTGGTTTATCCTCTTGCTCTTCCTTAAATATTCAAATTTTACTTTGAAAATGGGGAAATAATATATTTTACAGTTTGAATATAATTTTACATAAAAAGTAACACTTTAATAACTTTTTGTGCTTAATTCTCATTTATATTGATCTTTAAGCTGTGGAATTGATGTCTTCTAATAGAAGTAGCTTTAAAACCCATCAATGAAAATTGTACATTATTATCTTGAAAAAATGTATTTTTAAGATATAGAATACTGTTTTTACTTTCTGAGTTCTGTCTATACAGTTAAATTTCAGTGTTTTTTTTCTGAAACTATGATTCAATAGATTTAATGCTAGTATTCCCAAACTGGATAGACTTTTTTTTTAAAAACATTAACTGCATAAGTTTAGTGTTTTTGAGAAAGAATACGAGCTTAGCTAGGCATGTTTAAAATTCTAGAAAAATGAATAATGATTAGTATTTTTTACCTGAAGAAAAATGCACTAAGCTACCTCAAATAAAGGCAGGGAGGGTAGAACTTTAATATAGTCAGAAGGTCATTTAGCCTTTATAGTATAACGAATATTATTCAGTCTTTGCTTTGTAAGAAATGTTCTTTGGATAGATTAAATATGCAAAGCTCATTAAGACCAATTTTATTACATTACCTTTTATTTGCTACTTTAGGTTAAATTTCTCACTTGTAAATTAAATGATTATAAGTTGATGTACATTTTGCTTTTCTAGTTCAACCCCCATCACTTAATAATATTGAAGAAAAGGAAATCACTACATGACATAAATTAGTTTGCAGCATGATTATGTCTTAGATAATAAAAAGTAAATAGATTTTACTTTTAGACCTTAGAATTTAAAAGTCAAATGCAGAGTAGATTGCAGGGAGCTGCAAAGGATCAGTCACCATTGATGGTAAAATATGCATGAATAGGATGCTGCAAAATGTTATGGCCTTGTAAAATATTTCATTAAACAATGCAACTTAATTTTTTTGGTATTGTTGTATGTTAAATGAGTTTTTAACATGATAGATGAAACAAAATAGTACTTCTGACCTTCTGCATACCTTATGGAATAATAAAAATATTATACATAATTATTCTGGAGATAAAACTGACTACTATTTTAAAAATAGAACACCAAATACTTAAAATTATTGTCTTTATGATCTATATCTTCATACAGTGCCTTCTCTCAGACTGCAACAATTTTGACCCAAACTAATAATTTCTGTGAAATAAAGTTAGAGCTTTAGTTATATTTCATATTCCTGATTTCTTATGGGCACTCTAGTTTTATAGTAAGTGAAGAAAGCCAACCAAATATTTCAACCAAATAAGTATATTTAATAAAAGATATATAAGCAACACAAATTAATTCATTTGCCAGATTTTTCCCTTGGTGTTTAGGTCATAAACAGAGATCATCTATCAGCTGTTAATAACCATCTGCTGTTTCTTAGTGTGTTTAGTGAATTTACATAGCAAGGATAATTAAATATTTATATGTCAGGTGTGTGTTTGTGTATGTGTGCGTTTGTGCGAGTGCTTCCTTGTGTGTCTCTTGATGCACACAAAATTTCTTTATAAGCTGTCCCAAATCAAATAAGCATCAATAACTGTTTCAATGTACATAAAATGTAATATATTCCATCAGCTAATCATATCCTCATGTTCAAATAATTTTACTCTATCTAAAAAAATGATCAATTTAAAGAATAAAGTTAAGTATGGTGGTTACCAAATTCTTTTCTATTCTGAAGCATACAATTATTTGCTAACTCTAAAAAATTAAGAAAAAAGCATTTGTCATCTAGAATTCTCTGAATTTACACATTCCTTTGAGGAGAAAACATAAAGAGAGCTAAAAGTAATACACAAAAATACTTATTTCTAGCCAGATCTCACTTAAGCTAACATAGCACCATTAACAACAGTACATTTCTTAGAAGCTTTAACATATATACCATGAATCATGTGTAACCAGTGAACACATAGATAATCATCTATATATCACATATAAGCAAGGAGTCCTAAAATATATGAAAATAACATTTATAAATCAATTAAAATGCAAACAAGCAAGACAACTGGACACATTTGAATAGATAACTCACAGTTTTTTGTTTTGTTTTGATTTTATTGTAGCTCATAAACTAGGTTTTACTTTATTCAATTCCAGATAAATAAAATTAAAGTGGAATGAATCAAAGAAGGGGCGATTCTCAGGATTTGGGGGAAAGAGATAAACTGAAGACTTGTAGTTACCTCTATTTAATTTCTCTGTTGTGTTCTTACTTGGTAACTTGCTGTAATTTTATACCAATATTCCATAGTTTCAAGCTGCCACTGTCATCATTGTATATTTGACACAGTAGATGGTCTGTGTTTAAATATGCTAACATAAGCACAGAGAAGAATAAGAAATATGAGCATAGGCTGAAGGTGCTCAGTGGAAAGAAAATTATTCTCACACATCTCAGCCTCTAACGTGGGGTTTGTCATTTTTCTGTAATTACATTCTTAAACTATTATCTGATCATTCTTTTGTTAAGTAAATAATTGATACTAAAATACTACTAACAGGTACTACAAATATGTAGCATGATGTACTTTGGTCACAATATTTGTTTTCCATTAATGAAAAAAATTGTTTTATGAAAAATAATGAGAACATTTTTTATCATTACATGGGTCTGCACTTTATGAAGTCCTAATAAGCAATTTTATTCCTTATATATGCTAATAAGTAATGTGTTTATTAGTAAAATATATATTGCTATAATATACTTAACTACTGAGATGTACAACTTATATTAATTATCATTATATATATGTATATGCATTCAGTAAAGATCATATGTGGCATTTAATCTCCAAAAAACACAAAATGTAGCTCCAGTATTCTTACCAAGTTATTATAAAAATAACTTTGAAAAAATGACACTTATTACTCCCAAATAAATTTTATAGTTCCATTTAAACGTCTCTTATATATGCTATTAGGAAAGCTTACCTTCCTAATACCTTACCACAGATCTGGTAGGGAAAATTAGTAGTATTAACTGTAAAGAAAAATACTGATTTGTACAATGAGTATATAATTGTGATTCAGTTTAGTTTACTATGCTTTATAAAGTTTAAAATTTTAAGAAATAATACTTGTATAGATTCAGGTAACTGAAGAATAGGCCCTGTCACAAAATGTTTTTTAATTGCTTTAGAAGTTAACCATGAATATCAATTATGACATGAATATTTAGCGTTTGGAAATTCCAAGTGAAAGATGAAAGTACCTTTACATGCTACATAAATTGATATTATGAAATGTTAGTGTTAATTTTATTAATTAAAATACAGTGACAATAACAAAATAGAAGACAGGTGTTGAAAAAGCTATCGGAACAATATTGACATGGAATAGAAAAATATCGGGTTCTCCCTAGTGTCTAATTCATTGCATATAAAACTGGAATGATGAAGATATCAAATTTCCCAAGAGTAGTAATTAAGAAATGCATTTCAAATTTATCAGAGACTGATTAGAACGATTTACTATTCCTTCAAACATACAAATCAAAATTAAATGTACCCATAAATATAAATTTAAATTAAATATATACATTACAAATGTATGTAATTAAATAGTAATCGCAACAAAATATATAGTTTAGAAAGTGTACAAATTTTGAATTTTCTTAAACAAGTTAGTAAAAAAATTACAAGGATCTTCTAAAGAAAATACAAACATGAAAAATAAGAACTGTTTAGATTTGAGCCATAGGCTCACCATTGCTTGATATCAAGGCACACTGGTAAGGAGATATTTAATAATATTAAACATTAAAATATTACACACAGTCTCCCAAAAATACACTGTCAAATGATGCAACACAGGTAAAATTAATAATAAGAAATCATCATGTATTTCAACAAGAACGACATAATTACAACCACCTTCAGAAATTATGTTATTTTCTTTGAAAATTCAAATATTAGGTGATAAAGTGCTTAATTTTATAATTTTTCCAGATTGCTTTGGAGTTGAATATTGGCTTATATTTAGTAACCAAAAATCAAAAGTTAGGCCAAAAGGTAGGATTATTGACTTTTACACAGGGCCAATCTTAAAGCTTCACTTGTTCTACATAATCTTATATTTAATCAGTCTTAGACCCTTTATTTTAAATTTATTGATACTCTACTGTCAAAATATAATTTATTAAAGGAATAAAAAGGAATAATTTATGTCAGAATCTCTCCTAATAGGCAGTGATTCCATTAAGAATAACTAAAGTAAATTTACAATTAATGTCTCCGAATATATTTTCAGATTTTTAAATTTTAGTTCATTTATAGAGTAAATCTAACACTCTAGTATTCACCAAACGCTAGACTATGGCACAAATTTCAGTATTTATAAACCAAAGCTAAGTTTTATTTTCTTTTCAGTATCTCTAAATGCAATGTAAGCAATATCTTAGATGAATTTCTATTAGCCGATAAATAGAATATTGTAGTTATCTTAACACTAACAGAAGACTTTGCTATCATTTTTAAATTACAATATATGAATAAATGATATTGGTAATACATAAAAAAACCATTGTATTAGAAATACATATTTGAATTCAGCATACATGATGGCTCTGTATTATGCCACGCTTGCATTGCTATAAAGAAATACCTGAAACTGAATAATTTATAAGAAGTTTAATTGGCTCACAGTTCTTCAGGCTATAGAGGGAGGACAGTACCAGCATCTGCTTCTTGGGAGGCCTCAGGAATCTTACAATCATGGAAGAAGGCAAAGTAGAGAAGGCACTTTTCATGGCAAAAACGGTAGCAAAAGAGAGAGAGGGGCCATACACTTTAGCCAGATTTCATGAGAACTCAGTCTCTATCACCAGATCAGCATGAAGAGGAGGGTGCTAATCTATTATTTTATACACTGATTTTGATGTATTAAACTTTTCATTCTTATTCAATTTACAAATGATTGAAAATGATTAAAGTTTGTATCTGCTTTTCAAAATGTAATGCAATACAATTATTTAAAATTTAAAATTATTTTTAAGGTTTAAATTAAAAATTGCATCACTTGAAACATAATTTTATTTTTTAATTAAGTATTTTATATTAATGTTTATTTATCCCGAAAATGTAAAGGTACATTATCAGCAACATTGATTTTCTGCAGTAGAAAATGGAAATAAACCTCTAATGTACACAATTCTTTCATCTTTTCTGCTGCAGTCATTCTCCCTTAATTCTGATAAATATATAAAACATTGGTTAACTTTAAACTTTCACTTTATTTAGGGCAATATATCTCCTTATATCATTTAGCGATGCATATCTGTGATATGTCTGTGCGTGTGTGTGTGTGCATGTGTGTGTGTGCATGTGTGTGTGTGCATGTGTGTGTGTGTGCAAAAGCATGAACTATGTAGGGAAGCATATGTGCGGTTTTACACATTCACACACACACACACCCATACATGTATATAAATGTCCCAGACTGTAATATTTTCTAATGTATATTATTTACAATTTACATCTATAACTTCCAATACATTAAAGCAAGGATAAATATTGTTATGATTTTTTGATAACTGTTCAAATTTGAAACCCTTGTATGTTGTGCTCATTCTGTATTGTAGCATAACAAGTCAGTCCAAACTCAGCACTTAAAAACAATACACATTTATCTCACTGTACCAGTAGGTAAGAAAACCTAACCCGCGTTACCTGGGTTCTTTGCTCAAAAGACTGATATGGAAGTGTTCGCTGAAGCCGCAATCTTTTCTAAGGTTTGGATTCCTCAAGCTTACATGAGTGGTCGGCAGAACTCATGAATAGTGGTTGTAGCTTGAGGTCGTTATTGTTTTTTGACTGTCTGCTGGGGGTTGCTCTTAGGCCCCAGAGGCCACCGTCAGATCCTAGCTACTTGGCTCTCTCACAACATGACAGTTTACTTCTTCAAAGACAGCAGAAGAATGTCTCTGCTATCTAGTGTGATAAACAGGAGTCTTTGTGTCATTATCATGGGGGTGACTATATCATCATTTTTGCCATATGAAGGGACAATCAAAGGAGGTGCTGCCATACTATATAACAGCTTCCCCCTGTTATATAGTATGAGGGGAAAAAAGAGGAAATTTAACACATACAAGGTTTGTATACAGATTTAGACATATAGGGCATGTATAACAGGGCAGGAGTCTCAGGGATTACCTTAGAAGTTTGCTCATTTATGTGGCTAGAGATAAAATGAGTCTTTTTGCATAGGGGCTGAAGGAAATGGCAAAGTATGCTAATGAGATCAACTTTAATAAATCTAAGATCCTTATACAGCTATGATTTTATTTTATACTATATTTGGCTATTTTAATATAATATATATTAGTTTAATAATTATCTACACGAAAGAAATGAGTGATCGTGTGGTAGTTTGGGCTATCTGAAGTTACCCTTTTCTGATGCTGCTACCCTAATGGCTGCTACAGTGTAGATCAAGTGAATTAAAGAGAATAAATGAATAGGATTGTATTTCCTTGATTTTTATAAAAATGAAAATGCTTTACAAAATCCTCTTGACAGACTCTGACTGTGTCTTTTTCTAAGCCCTCTGCAATGGAATACATTTAAAATTCTTTTGTGGCGTCAAATCCCAGCTGCCTGAAATCACCTGCCTTTATAAAATAAAATGGGAGGATACCTAAAAGGGATGTTTTGTTATGAAAATGCCAGTAATTTTAATGTGAAATGATTCAAAGCTACCAAAATCAATGGTATCATATACATTTTTTAAAAAGATATGTGCAAAGTGCTTATTAATATGTAGATGTTAATAATTCATGGTTTTTCATGTGTAAATCATCACACATTTCAATTTTGTATTTCTTTGGTTTAATGGGATGGCTGCTATAGTTTTACCATGTCTAAAGTTGTCTAAAAATATGCTGCTATGCAAGGTTCAGTTTATTAAGTATGTGTATTATAAATAAATATAGGATAATATATGTAAAGCACAGCACACAATAACTTGAATTAATATTGTTGCTATTTCTAATCATAGAATTTTTTTTTTTTTAAATTTAAGAACTACTGTCCTGATTCACTAAGAAATAACCTGAAAACATCAAAATTCTTTGAGGCATAAATATCATTAAATATAGGACAAATTCAACAGGTTAGTAAAATGTAAAATCTACATGACAGTGCATGGTTTTAAAAAGTAAATAAGTCTAATAATCCAAAAAGCCACTTGGTCTTGTCCAGTTATTTTTCTGTTATGAAGATATGTAATGTGAATGGGTGACAAAGGAAAAGTTCGAGAATAATGTATTTATGTGCATACACTTGAAATTAAGACAATTTCGGATAGTATACACTTATAATTTCCAATAAATTAGCAAAAGTTTAAGTTGAAATTTTCTGGATATTTTAATATATCATATACCCCATACACAAAATATTGTTTGTATTCATTATCCAGTTCCTCCAACAGCGTTCTGTTATACATGATCAAAAAGTATCTCATTAAAAAGTGACAGTATTTTGCATTAGTTGGACTCAAAGACTCCTTGGGCATTATACCAAAGAAAAAGTAAATGACAGTTTGTGTCAACACTAAACAACTTAGGGCAAACTATTTTTTCAAAACCTATGTAATTTAATTGAAATGCAATATTTCATGAATATTAGAAAACTAGGCTTTATTAAAAATGGCAAGGAAAAGGAAATGCATGACTGTTTAGAGTAACAAGCAATACAAATTTATTCCTTCAATACATCACTGAATTATTTAAAACTCAGCCTAAGCACAAGGTCATGGAATAATTTTGGCAAGTAGGCATTTTGCATGATGCATTTCCATAATTCCCCTGAATCTATAAAGTTAATCACAACTTTGGCATGGAGACCTTTTTCACGTGCTCACAGGACCAGATAAAGGTTTTCAATCAAAGTTAGAACTAAATCAAACTATTAACACTTCACATAGAAAATAAGTATATACATGTATGAAGAGAAATCATGTTAACTAGTCACTGTATAACTTACAAATCAAATACAAGCATATTAAAATCTCTAGAACTCTTAATTTTAATTTTCTTCCAAAATCCAAGTGATGTTTAGAAGTATTAAATTCTCAGACATTCACAAACTTTCACACAAAAAGCTTCAGACAAAGCCTGCTATTTTTGTAACTGAAGTAGTAATTATAATTTTTTTGTTTCTGTTACAGTGTTTTTTATTTATAGCATTTTCTTCTTTTTTTTAGAGTTCGCATTCATTATCCATCTGTTCTTGCATGATGTCTACTTTTTCTATTAGAGCCCTTAGCATATTAATTATAGTTATGTTCAAAGTCAGGATTGATGATAATAACATCTTCCATGTCACAGTCTTGGTTCTGATGCTTTCAGTGTCTCTTCAAAATGTGTTTTGTTGTTGTTGTTGTTTTGTTTTGTTTTGTTTTGTTTTTTGGCTTTTAGTATGCCTTGTAAGTTTTTGTTGAAAACTGGATATGATTTAGTGGGTGAAAAGAACAGAGGTCAATGGGCCTTTAATGAAGTTTTATGTTTATCTTGCTAGAGATTACACTGTGCTCACTGTTTGCTGTAGCTGTACATGTCAGAGGCTATATGTTCCTCTTGGGTCCTTATTTTTGTCTCTTCCATTGTCTTTCCCTAGAAACTTTTTTGGGGAGTTGAAACATGTAATTCTCAGATTTTCACATCAATAAAACACATTGTTTGAATTTATTGTATTGGTTGCACTAAAGCTGGATGTTGAAGTGTCATCTGATCAATTACATTAGAATGTGAGATAGCTTTTAGAGAGAAAATGAATTTTTCCATCTCTCTGTTTCATTGGCTCAGTTCCAAATCAGAGGGGTCACAGCAGGCATGATTTCTACTATGATCAAAATGAAAGTACATAAGAAATTCTACATATATACATTTCTAAAGTAAAATATTATTACAATTTCCAAGTGAAAACATTAAAAATAACAAAACATACTTCAACACTCTAATAAAACAGTTATTAGTACTTTGTAGTTTTCAGGTGTGTTTTGCAAGGAGACAGAAAAATCTTTGCCTTGCCATTTGTGAGCTGTGAGACCTTATCAAAGTAACTTACCTTCCTTGTGCTTCCAATTTTTAAAAATAATTCCAACTTTTATTTTAGATTATGAAGGTACATGTCCTGGATTGTTACATGAGTATTTTACATGATGCTGAGGTTTGGGGTATGATTCATTTTGTCACTCGGTTACTGAAAATAGCACCCAAGAGGCCATTTATCAGTCCTCTCTCCACTTTTTCTCTCCCACTTCTAGTAGTCCCCAGTGTTCTCGCCTTTATGTCTATGTGTACCCAATGTTTAGCTCCTATTTGTAAGAACGTGGTATTTGTTTTTCTGTTCCTGTATTAATTTGCTTAAGATTAATGGGCTTCAGCGGCATCTATGTTGCTGAAAAAAAATCTGATTTTAAAGCTGCATAGTATGCCATGGTGTATATGTGCCAAAGTTTTAAAATTCAATCTACCTTTAATGGGCACCTAGATTGATTCCATGTTTTTGGCATTGTGAATAGTGCTGCGATGAACATATGAGTGCATGTGTCTTTTTGGAGAAACAATTTATTTTTCTTTGGATAGATACCCCATAGTGGGATTTTTGGATCTAATGGCAATTCTGTTTTTTATTTTTAATATTTGTTTCAGTTTCAAGGCTACATGTACAGATTTTTTATTAAGGTAAATTCGTGTCATTGATGCAGGAGTGGGGCAGGGAAGTGCTAGGAGGAGAAGGGCAGGGTTTCTGGTGACGGTTCCACCGTTGGGACTGTACCCTTTTTTCTTGTTTATTTTATTCAGCATAATTATTTTAATATCTATCCATGATTATCCATATATCAACAGTTAATATTTTTTCGATTGTTGCCAAGCACCATTCATTTTAATATTGCAGTGTATATTGCTAGACAATTGGGTTATTTCCAGTTTGAAGCTCTTATAGATGAAGCTGTTATAAACATTTGTTTAAAAATCTTAATATAGACATATGCTTTTATTTCTCTAGAATTGACAAACAAATAGAGGAATGGCTAGGTTATGTGGTAGGAAGATATTTATCTATTTAAGGATCTGCCAAACTATTTTTTAAAGTGGTTCTTCCCTTTCAGATTCAACCTGCAAGTTATGACAGTTCCAGCTGTACTTCATCAGTAGCAGCACTTTCTATTATGAATTTTTTTAATTTGGGTATTTTAATAGAGTTCTAATGCTTTGCAGTGTGAATTTAATTTGCATTTCCATAATGATTACTAATGTTGAACATCTATAGAGGTGCTTATTTTCTAAATGCTCTATCTTCTTTTGTGAATTGTATGCTCACATGTTTTGTAAACTTTAAACAATTGGATTGTGGTATCACTATTATTGAGTTCTTTATATGCGCTAGATACCAGACTTTTGGTTTTGTGGTTTTTTTAAATCATATATTTGTACTGCAATTTTTTTTTTCCCACTCTATGACTTGTCTTTTCATTCTTTCAGAGTTTCTGTCAAAGAGCAAAAGTTCCTACTTTTGATGAAGTGACATTTATCATATTTTTCTGATAAATCATGCTTTGGTGTTGTATCTTGAGATTTTGTCTATGTTAAATTCATGGAGATTTTCTCATTATGCTTTCTTCTAAAAGTTTCATAGAGTTAGATTTTACATTTAGATTTATGAACAATTTGCTTTGATTTTTGTACATTTTACAAGTTATAGATTGAAGCTTAATTATTTGTATATGTGTAACTAAATATTGTAGCACTGTTTATTAAAAAGACTTTCCTTTGTCTGCTGAAATGACTATGCAACTTTTTAAAAAATCAGTTGCATTTTTTAAAGTTTATTTATGGTTTTATTTGATTTATTTGTATTTTGTTTTATTATTTTTATTTGGAAGATTGTGGAAAGTGGAAGATTAACAATCTCTTGTGAGATACAAGTTCCCAATATAATTTAATTTTATTATTCATAAACTAATTATATATTATACAATACATTACATAAATATATATAAAATATTGATTATAGTAGCATTTACTAATGCTGATTTTTAAGGTACTTTTTCTAAATGCTCCATCTGTATTATATCATTTAATCCAAAAGCATTCTATGAATTTGACAAAATTATTGCCCTTTTTCACAGATGATGGAACTGATGCATGGAGAGATTAAATAATTTTATAATTTTATAGTATAAATAACTTCATTGCATAAAAATGATTGCAGAAAAAAGCTTAATAAATAAATACATTTATCTTGTTGCTTAAAAGAGCATCTTTTTCTGTTCAATTCTTATTAAGATACCTCATCACCAGTGATACCACCTAAATAAGTTGAGAATCCCATTGGTCCTTGAATGCCTCCCTTCTACTCAAGCAAGACTTTTTATATCATTGGGTTTATAACATCAGTTTTAGTGTACTTGCCAAGCAGACACAAGTAAATTTTTAATCCTCCAGCTAATGTTTAACTGGACACTTCCACTGATTCCATCAATGGCTAATTTCCCAAGATATTTTCCTCAACAGACCATCTGCAGAAAGGAGGATGAGGCTTAGGCATAGTGGAATCTATTTTTGGGCTATTTTTATTATTTTTTCTATTCTTAATTATATATTCAAATTATGTTTATAACATGTCTCATCTTTAAATTACATAGTCAATTATTATTATTTTACTAAGTACTTTTCAAAAAGGCGTAAAGATTGCGCAGCATTATTTTTATATAGCTTTTACAAAGTTATTTTTTCAAAGTAAATGTGTTTGTTAATACAGCATGCTATGCATTTATTTGTTTTATACATATATATTTAAAAAGAAAAATAAAATTAAGATAATCTTTTAAACTAAGACAAAAACAACAAATGATCCTAAATTACTAATAAATTGAAATTTAATTTTTTAACGAGTGTACACAGTGAAGATATATAAAGACACAGACATATACATGCATATGTATTGATGTATAAACTTGTACTTTTATACAGATGCCAGTTAATGTATAGAGTCAACAAGTAGGGAGAAGCTCTTCAATTGCATAAGTTTATGTTATATTTTTTACTATAAGCTATTTATTTATAAATATTTTTTAAAATATATATAATTTATATTTTTTTGAAAGAAAGAATGTTCATGAAATTAACTACAATGTTTCAACTACACACTTCATAAGTTCCCTACCTTAGCTGTACTCAAGAGTCAAACCACTCTTTCATTTTATTTTACTTTGTCAGTTATGTTGAATCGATGGGATTTTTATTAACTTACAATTATCTTGAATAATAATACTATGGTCTTTAGCCTAATTAACAGATTTGTCAATTGTATTTTTATGTTTACAAACATTAGAATAAACTTGATTTTTAACCTATTGCAAAGGTATGTTTAAATGAGTAAAACATTATTGTTTTCTCTCAGTTTTAATACTAGGGTGCAAATTGCTTTTTTCTACTTATTTAACTAAACATATATCTTCATTTATTATTTTTTACATAGTAACTATTTAACATATCCCATATAAACTAGCACTAATCTTCATTTTTCTTTGGCAAAAGATATTCCATAATAATTGCAAGGGTACTGCTACAAATAATCCCATATGCCTAAAGCACCAAAATGGATTAATTCCACAACATCTGGAAGCCACAGCCTAGAAATTCAACTACCTATATGCAGCTATTGCCAGAAAATGAGATTTCTTTCTCTCTCATCTTTTAGATTTTTTTTTTTTTTTTTTTTTTTGAGATGGAGTCTCGCTCCGTCGCCCAGGCTGGGGTGCAGTGGCGCAATCTCAGCTCACTGCAAGCTCTGTCTCCCGGGTTCACGCCATTCTCCTGCCTCAGCCTCCTGAGTAGCTGGGACTACAGGCGCCCGCCACTGCGCCCGGCTAATTTTTTTCTATTTTTTAGTAGAGACGGGATTTCACCATGGTCTCGATCTCCTGACCTTGTGATCCGCCCGCCTCGGCCTCCCAAAGTGCTGGGATTACAGGCGTGAGCCACCGCGCCCGGCCATCTTTTAGGTTTTTAATTGTCACCTCCTATTCTATAAACACATTGTGAAGAGACTTAGGGAAATTTATTTGCAAACTTCTTTCCATATGACATAGGAGAGAAGGTAAAAGGTTACAGAAATGACACTGAGTCTCCAACGTTTTATGTGTTTGTTCCATTTTTAACCTATACAAACTTCTGTCTATATTAGAGCTGTTAAATATCAACTACTCTGTCAGTCTTCTACTTAATACTATCAACAACTATAGTACAAATTAAAACTTGCTTATCATCTCTATAAAATTATAGGCAAGTAGTCCCATTAGTCTCTTTATGCTTATCTAGATATCATTTTAACTTACTCAACTTAGTATCTATGTCTTTTGATAACTTATATAAAGACTCAAATGCAAAGTTAACTATCCTAGATAAAATCATGTAAAATGACAGCATAAAGAGAGGAGAGGAACCACTTAACATATACAAACATGTATTTGTTTTGTTTTCATTTCTTTATTAAGATGCTGAGAGGGAACTCGATGAGATCATAAGAGACAGCTGAAAAGAGAAAGAATCGAATTAGTAGCTTTATAGGAACCATAACCACTTACTTAAGCAAATACTGGTTCCTTTAGGATCATTAGGAATCCAATCCTCTTCCAAAGACAGGATTCTGCTACATGCTATACACTTGGTGTAATCTAGGGATTATATACAGAGCGGTTAAGTAACT